>NC_089506.1:175799297-176111225 GCF_036850995.1 Saccopteryx leptura | reverse complement strand
TGGTCGTGGCAGAGCGACCCCCCCCCCCCAGGGGCAGAGCGTCGCCCCCTGGTGGGCGTGCCGGGTGGATCCCGGTCAGGCGCATGCGGGAGTCTGTCTGACTGTCTCTCCCCGTTTCCAGCTTCAGAAAAATACAAAAAATAAATAAATAAAAAAATCATATGAGAATATTACAAACAATTCTGTGTCTATGAAATCAACAATCCATTGCTGATCGGTCAGTTTTTTAAAAGATATGATGTTTTAGATATAATATTTTATTGAGTTGAACTCTTAAAAACCTATATGGTTTTGAGAAGCAATGTCACCCCAATAAATTCAAAAAATTAAAATGTTCATTAAAAAAATAAATAATCCCTGGATAGGTAGCTCTGTTGGTTGGGCATTGTTCAATGTACAGAGGTTGCTGGTTCCATTCCCTGTCAGGGCACATACAAGAACAAATCGATGTTTTTGTCTCTTTCTCTCCCCTTTCCGTTCTCTCTAAAATCAATAGATAAAAAATTTAAAAATAAATATTACAACATAAAAAGATATAAACTACCAAAACGTTTAATAATGAAACTTCCATAAAAAAATTTAGGTTAAATAGTTTCACCAGTCAATTATGTCAATCATGTAGGTAAAAAATAACAATTCTACCCAAACTGTTCCAGAAAATGAAAGAAGAGAGGAGCAAACTCCCAAGTAATTTTATGGTGCTAAGATTATTTACTTTGAGACCAAAACTAGGCAAAAATATTAACATTACAAGACAATAAAACTTGGAAAGAATATTTCCTATAAAAATAGATGTAAAAATTCTTAATGAAAGTTTAGTATGTTAGTATATTGCAGTTTTCAACAATGTATAAAAAGGTATATTATTATTAAATGACTTCTGTCCCAGGATGTGAGATTGACTTAACCTTTGAAAATCAGGGACTCCGGCCGGTTGGCCTCAGTGATAGAGCATTGGCCTCGGCCTGTGGAAGTCCTGGTTGAATTCCTAGGAGAAGCACCCATCTGCTTTTCTACCCCTCCTCTCTCTCTCTCTCTCTCTCTCTCTCTCTCTCTCTCTCTCTTGCTCTCTCTAACTCTTCCCCTCCTTTCCCCTCTCCCACAGCCATGATTCATCTGGGAAAGTTGGCCTCTGGGCACTGAGGATGGCACCATGGCCTCACCTCAGGTGTTAAAATAGCTCAGTTGCCAAGCAACAGAGCAGATGGGCAGAGTATCACACCCTAGTGGGCTTGCTGCGTGGATCTTGGTCAGGGTGCATGCAGGAGTCTGTCTCTCTGCTTTCCTGTCTCTCACCTAATAATTTAAAAAACAAAAACAAAGCAAACTTTTGAAAATAATCAGAGTATTTTTTCAATATTAAAGACTACATGAGAACAACCATATGATCATCTCAATTATTTCAGGAAAAGCATTCGGCTATAAAAACACTGGCTGTATTGAATAGCAGAATATTATTCAGACCAATGAAGATAGTATCTTCAAAAAGTATCTGCTAACCAGAGGCAGATTTAATGGCGGGTGTACAGGGTGTGCACCTTGGGCCCCAACTTCTGAAGGGCCCTGCAAAACCCCAACTTTATATTTTTTTCTAATGACATTAAGTTTGGTTTCATATATGGAATTTTAACATTAATAGTACATAATATTTTTTATTTATTGAAAAATATGGTTAACATGTATTTTTATTTTCCCTGTCTCTTTTTTTTAAGGGGCCCAATATTTTCTTCTACACATGGGGCCTCAACCAATCTTAATCCGCCTCTGCTGCTAACATCATATTCAATAATGAAATATTGAATCCTTTCCCACACCCTCTACCCCTAAGATCATGAAAAACGGCAAGAATATCTGCTCGCCACTTCTATTCAACATTGTTCTAGATGTACTAGTTTCTACATTCTAATACTAAACAATAAGAAAATGAAATGTAAAATGCTATTCAAAATAGTATAAACTTTTAAAATAGGGATACATTTTACAAAAGATGTGCTAACTCTATACACTGTAATCCACAAATTTAAGATAATTTAAACAAGACATAAGTGAATGGAGAGTTATACTACATTTATAGGTTTGAAGAATTAATATTGTTAAAATGTCAGTTTTCTTCAAATCGATCTATAGCAGGGGTAGTCAACCTTTTTATACCTACTGCCCACTTTTGTATCTCTGTTAGTAGTAAAATTTTCTAACCGCCCACCGGTTCCATAGTAATGGTGATTTATAAAGTAGGGAAGTAACTTTACTTTATAAAATTTATAAAGCAGAGTTACAGCAAGTTAAAGCATATAATAATAATTACTTACCAAGTACTTTATGTCGGATGTTCACTAAGTTTGGCAGAATAAATATTTATAAAACAACTTACTATAGTTAAATCTATCTTTCTATTTATACTTTGGTACTTTGGTTGCTCTGCTACTGCCCACCATGAAAGCTGGAATGCCCACTAGTGGGTGGTAGGGACCAGGTTGACTACCACTGATCTATAGCTTTAACTCAATGGCAATTAAAACATTATATTTTTGATAGATATTGTGAAGAGATGCTAAAACTCATAAAATAATCTGAAGGACAAAAAATATCCAAAACTATTTTGTAAAAGATAAATAAGGGTGGTATACTTTCACTATAGATTTTAATAGTTATAAAACTACAGCCATTGATACAGTATAGTACATAAATATGTTTAGATGATGAGAAGGAAGAGAATAAAAAACTACAGTCATGCGCTGCATTATGATGTTTTTGTCAATGGTGGACCTCCTATATCGCAGTGGTCTCATAAGATTATGATAGAGCTGAATTTCCTGTAAGAAATGGAAGGGTCTGTGCTTCAAAAAGGTATTTTTCTCTCTGATGGAAGCAATATCTGTGGGGCTTGACAATAGATTCCCTCTCACTTACAGCACCTGAATTTTGAGTACACAGATTATATCCCACTCAGTCAGCCACTGATGTGAGTCAACACAGAGGAGGCTGTTCACCCAGCACTACATGTTCAGAGGGCGCTACAGCCCTCCCAGAACTAGCCTGATGGTCTTCAGAGTGCGTTTATATAAGTTCTTTGTTGTGGTCATAATATCCTTTACAAGGACACAGGTCCACAAGAGCCACCTTAAGAATTTGAGTGCCACTGCCACCTTAATGAGAAAGCTTTCTGCAACAGTGTGGGGACAGCCTGTCTCTGTATGTGGGTAAAATTTTCAGGTTGTAAAGCATAGATAAGTTTTATCTCTTTTAACAGTTCAATGCCAGAGAGAACCCTTTTTACTAGATACAGTCAATGGAACCAAAAACCAATTTCTGAAGTAAAAATATTGTGTTTTCAGTTCTACATCCTCTCCTTGTTAAATACCCTGTTCTTGATGTATGCCACAAAATTCCTTAGTCTGACCACTGTGCCAACATCCAGCAGCCGAAATCCACATTGTCATGACAATCCTCTGTTCCTGTATCTCTCCATCCTGTTTCTTATTTCCACTGATCCTTGGGCCACCTCTCACTCCTGACAGTCACTATTATGATGATCTGTACCTTAGCCCTTCAGTTACTCCTCGATATTTCTAATCAATCCAGCCACCTCTCTATTCATGGAGCAGCATTGCACCTTTGATATTCCTTTTCTGACCCTGTCAGAAGGAAGCAGAGGAACACTTGTGGGGCAGTGCTTATAAATTTTATGGTGGTGCACAGGAATGTCCCGAGCCTTAACAGCCACTGACCACTCACTCACTGATTCACCCAGAGCAACTTCCAGTCCCACAAACTTCATTTATGGTTAAGTACCCTAATGCATTTTTATTTTTTATAGCATATATATCTCTTATACCAATATCTTATATACCATATATTTACTATATCTTTTCTATGTTTAGATACACAAATACCTACCATTGTGTTGCAAATGCCTAAAGTATTCAGTATAGTGACATGCTGTACAGGTTTTTAACCTAGGAGCAATAGGCTATACCATACAGCCTAGGTGAGCAGTAGGCTCTCCCATCTGAGTTTGTATATGTGCACTTTAAGTTGTTCACACATGACAAAATTACCTAACGATGCATTTCTCAGAACATATTGTTGTTGTTAGACTATGTACCTTGACCCCTGCCTTACACCATACACAAACATCAACTTGGAAATGGACTTATATGTTAAAAGTAAAATTCAACAGCTTCCAAAAGAAAACAGGAGAAAAGTCACAGTGACACAGGCAAAGATTTCATAATTAAGAAACTAAATACATAAAGTAGGAAAGAAAAAAGCCTGTATTAGACTAAATCAAAATGAAAAATATTTGTCTTCTCAAGGTACCATTTTGAAAATGAAAAATCAAGACACTAACTGGGAGGAAATATCAGTGAAACCCATACCCAACCAAGGGTTTGTATCTAGAGTACAAAATGATTTTTATGAGTCATTAGTAATAAGATAACCAAGTGGTAAAATAAAAGACAAATTATTTTGACAGACACTTCACGAAAAAAGATAAATGGACAGCGAATAAACACATTTTAAAAGCTCAGCATCATTAGTCATTAGGGAAATACAATTAAAATTGGAAAGAAATCCCCCTACATATGTTTTCAATGCACCACAATAAAAATCCAGTTTACATTTACTAAAATAGATCAAATTAGACTGAGAATACCAAGTATTGCCAAGAATGTGGAGAAATTATAACTGTCATATACTGCCGATGAGAATCTCTTTGGAAAACGGTTCAGCAGTTTCATAAAAGTTAAGCAGAATTATCTTATACAACCTAGTTATTCTACTCTAGATTTTTATCCAGTTAAATGAAGGTATATATCTAGTAAAGATTTGTACAATGATGGTACCTGTTTTATTCTAAATAATTTCAAAACTAGAAATAATCCAAATGTTTTTCTATAGATAATTATAGTATAACCAACATCAATAAAAAGAAACTATTGATAAATACAATAACGTGTGTGAATTTGAAAATCATTATGCTTCATAAAAAAGACATGACAAGAAAAATGAGCATACACTGATTGATTTCATTTATATAAAATTCTAGAAACTGAAGTTTAATATATAGGGCCAGAAGAAGATCTGTGCTTTCTTGTAGATGGGTTTGGAAAAAGGAATGTTTTACAGAGTGACAGAAGGAAGATTTTGGTGATGATGAAATGTTTCATAGTTGGATAGCTCAGTTGGTTGTTAGAGCATTATCCCCAAGCGCTAAGGTTGCTGGTTTGATCCCTGGTCAGGGCACATACAAAAACAGCTTGATGTTCCTGTCTTTCTCTCTTCTCCTTCCTCTCTCACTGAAATCAATAAATAAACATTTTTAAAAAAGAAAATCTTTGTTATCTTGGACACAGTGATGATTGTGCAGCTTTATATATGTTAAAACTCATCAATTTGTACAATTTAAATATGTGCATTTATCTTATGTTATTTATATCTCAATAATACTTTAAAAAGGAAATAAAAGAACAAAAATGAATATATGGAGAGAAATATTAAATTCGTGGATAAAAGGACTCAACTTTGAAAAGATGTCCATTTCCTCCAAGTAAGTCTACAATTTCAGTGTGATCCCAACCAAAAATTCAGCAGTTCTTTTCTGGAGGAACTTCTAAATACTGTATGTGGAAGGCTCTATAGAGCCAAGAATAGTTTGAAGGCAATTTTGAAATCAAGCCAATATCAAAATAACCTGGAGATGTTTTCTCTAAACCTATGTACCCTGACTGATCAATGTTACCCGATTAAAATTAATTTTAAAAAAAGAAATCAAGCCAAGCATAAGATTACAATATATTAAAAAGTGTGATTGTTTCCCAGGAATCAAAGGAAAAACCAAATCAATCAGGAAGTACTAGAGGGACTAGAAACTTCCACATCCAATTTCCTGAGACTCACATATGACACTGTCTTTATAGTGAAGAGACTATATAACAAATACTCAAGTGAGAAAGAAATACTCAAACGACAAACTTAAAATGTAAATTTACAAAATCAAATATAATCTTTAAGAAAAACACACTGCTATTCAGGTGAGTAAATAGTAGTTTGGCTATTGCAAATGTAGATTTATACAAATCTAATCCAGTAGTTTGCAAATCCAGCAGCTCTTCTGGGCATAAACTGCCTTCCCAAATGCAATAGTTCTCTGATTCCCTGTGGAGCAGCAATGTGTGTGTCTGGCTAGAGGATTATCTTTCTTCACCTTGGCTGCCTTGAGGAGTGACTACTAAGATACAAATGAAAGCCATTGGATGAGGTTTCCAAAATAACTCTTTCAAGACTTGGCTGGGAAAACTGTTCAGTGCATCCTTTACCTCCTGGCAAATGGATATGATGGCTAGAAATTCAGCAGCTCTCTTATGACCTTTAGAATAATAGACATGCTAAGATTGTGGTGGAAAAGAAAGATACAGAAACGTGGTTCCATAATAACTTTGTAGAGCTGACATACAGGACTGGAATACATAAACTTCTAATTTACATGAGAAAATAATCCATGCCATCAGTAAAAAAATGCTGTAGTCAAGACTTTGTTTCCTAACAGCTGTATATAATTACTAATTGATACATCTTCTGAAAAATTCATACTAATGAATCAGGATAAAATTCTCATATGGCTGCATATTCATTAGTGGATAAGCTGGGGTAGAAGATAAGGAATTTGGATTTGATCTGGGAGTTAAAATGTTATAGAAAAAAATCAGGTGATCATAATATAAAATTACTCTGGTATTTAATCTGGGGAGAATCAGGAAAGAAATTGAATTAAGCTGATAAAAACAAGTAAAGCTACGGAAGTTAAAGTTTTTGAAGGACCAGGATATTGTTGCTAAAAATGTAAGGAGGGCATTTTAAGGAATAGGGGAAAAGCAAAAAGTTGAGCATAAACTAGAGCAGAGAAATGTCAATGATAATCATTAAAATGTTTTTTTAAACACATTTTAGATAACATGTAAAGCAATTTTCAACTGCTGAAATATGCAAGCAGAATTTTTTGAAAGGTGCCATCTTTTACTTATGTTTGGTGAGGAAATAATTTACTTTAGAAATACATTGACCACATAGGACTATGAAAGCATACTGTGCTGTTGATAAAGAGCAGAGGAGATCATACGGTGACCATAGTAACAAGAGAATTGCAGTGCCATAATGAGTTTGCACAACTAGTTGGTATAGATTAGGACTAGAATTTACTTCTAATAACCATATAGCATAGAAGTTATAAGATATATTTTCTAGAATATATAAGGTATATTTTATTCTGAAAAATACAGATTTATGTTTAAATATAAATTATTATTTTACTTAATTACCTATTTGCTAGCAATGTAATAATAATTTTCTGTTTACTAGAGACTTGACCATTATTTGGAATATTTAAATCAAACAATTTTAGTTCTAAAACAAATTTAGGACCATAGACAAAATATAATTGAGGAATAGAAAAGTCATAGCTTTATAATACTCAAATTTTCTGATGCCATTAAGGACAGAATACCCAAAATATATGTTCAAAAATTTATTATTCGTTTGTCAAAATTATAAAACCAAGGATATGAGAAAAGAGTAAAAGCTACTTAAAGACATTTTATATACATTAAATACAGCATTAAGATAAGTCACTTTTTTTTTAGAGACAACTAAATAATGAGTAACTGGGTCAAATATTCACTGAGAGGAGAAAATAAACTAATTTATAACAAGTCCAAATGTCTCTTAACATTGATCTTCACTACAATCTTATCTCATGAAAATTATGAAATGCACAGAAGCAAGCAACCAAACAAAAAATATGTATATTGAATTCTAGGGAAAATGGTAACATGTAATTAGACGTTTCCACAGTTTGTCAAATTCAGATATACAATAAGATCTTTTGAAGCTTATTTCATAGTTCTATTACTATTGTTTGTTGAAACAGTATAACTCCTACACTATTTAAAAGAGTTTTTTCTTTTCTTTTTGTGTACTTGAACAGTTTATGTAACATGAAGATTTTCTACTTGAAAGTTTGAATATACCACTGATAATAGAGTTAGTAATCAAATACTTTTTTGGAGGTAATTATAATATTTGAAAAAAATTACATAATCTTCCATGGTCACTGGAATATTAATATTTTCTTTTCTTTTAGGATAAATTTTGTTTCTTATTCTGAAATCATACATTAAAAATTTCTTCTATGCAAGGGTTAATAAATTTTATTTTGATTGAATTAAAATATAAAAAAACAACATGCTGATAAAAATACAGACAAACAAGTGATAAATCAAAAGAACAAATTTAGGAGTATGGTTTCTTTGTTGCAAGAACTTATGGTGAGGTGAAGATTAAATACATTTAATTATAGAAATAAGACAAAATAATAGGAGGTATTACAGTTATAGACAAAAATATACATATTGTAAATCTTTAAAAAATAAAAATAAGAATATAAGAAACAAGATAGCAGAAATACAGCCAAGGAAATTATATGTACAATATGTATGATTGGTTTGAACTTATCTTCTACCAAACCGTAAAATGTCACAAAGTTTAAAAACAATAATAACAATAGAAACAAAAACAAAAAATAAGATCACAGAACTACAACTTATCACATTATAGTACACAAACAAACAAAAAAATGAATAAATATTTTAAAAGATAAAAAACGTGAGTGTCTGAAGTTTGAGAGGTATGATAGGCTAGTGTAATTAGAGTTTAAAGGCACTAGTACTAATAGCATCATCTTTCATTGTACTTATACTTTCTCGTATATTATGTTACTGAGGTTTAACTTTTTTTTCTGTTGACAATATTTTATTTGCCTATATTTACTTCTTTTTATTAGAAGCTCACATGCTACCTTTTAAAGACTATGTTACTTTTCCTATTATAAAACAAAAATCTGAAACACAAATCCACACATTCAAAATGAATAGCTTAATAAGAAAATATCAGGAAACATTCTTGTAGTTGCCACCTAAATGATGAAACAGAATTTTACCAGCCACCACAGATGTTCCTCTGTGTGTCCTTAGCAGTAATAGCCCCTTCTCCACCCCAAAATAGCTATTATTCTGACCATTATAGTAGTCATTTCTTTGCATTGTTGTATAATTCTGTCACTCAAATGTGCATCTCTACACAGTAGAATTTAATTTAGTCTTGTCCATCTTAAAAACCAGCTATGTCTTTTAAATCTCTTTAATCTATGCTTTCTTTTTCCATTCATTTCTTTTCCTTTCACTGTTTCTGTTGAAGAACAAAGGATATTTGATTTATAGAGATGACCAATCAGGACTCAGTTGAATGCACACTACTAATGCAGTTTGACACATTTCTCTGTCCTCTATAAGTTCTACAAAGATACAGGAGGATCCAGAGGTATTTTCCAACTCAGGATCTTCTATCCTTTTAGCTAAATCATAGATCGTGCTCTGTTCTTTCAAAAGGGGGTACTTAATATCTGGTGGTCTCTCATTTTGTAATGTCACAACACACAATTAGTGGCCCAGACTCACTAATTAATTGGGGATTACACATCTATCATTATCTTCTCATATCTTAGTAGGAATACTTTAATAAAGAAATTTTCTTTACTCTATTAATTGGTCATATAGTTTTGAATTTATGTAAGGCATGATAAATACTTGATTTTATTTACTTATCCAGTTTTTAAAATAATGAATTCTGTATCATCCTGCAAAGGTGATCAATTAATTTCTAAAAATATGATTATTATTAATTTATTAATTTAAACTTTTGATATTGCCAATTTGAAACTAAAATATTTTCATTTTCAATAATTTCATACCTTTTCCATTTTTCTCTTGAGTCTTTTTTTTTTTTTTTGGTATTTTTCTGAGGCTGGAAACGGGGAGAGATAGTCAGACAGACTCCTGCATGCGCCCGACCGGGATCCACCCAGCACGCCCACCAGGGGCGACGCTCTGCCCACCAGGGGGCGATGCTCTGCCCCTCCGGGGCATCGCTCTGTTGTGACCAGAGCCACTCTAGCGCCTGGGGCAGAGGCCAAGGAGCCATCTCCAGCGCCCGGGCCATCTTTGCTCCAATGGAGCCTCAGCTAAGGGACTGTAAGAGAGAGACAGAGAAGAAGGAGAGGGGGAGGGGTGGAGAAGCAGATGGGTGCTTCTCCTGTGTGCCCTGGCCGGGAATTGAACCTTGACTTCCGCACGCCAGGCCGACGCTCTACCACTGAGCCAACCAGCTAGGGCTCTTGAGTCTTTTTGATATTAAGTGTGTCCTCACTGAGATGTTTTAAAGCCAACTTGTATACCTCCTGACTCAGTTATTTCTTTTATCTTTAAACTGCTATTTCAAGAATGTAAATCTGTATTTATCTGTGTTTATATCTATATCATTTTCTCAATGTCTACAATTATACCTATGTGATATACTTCATAAATTGATATTTCATAAGTTAATCATTCTAATCAAGTTTAGGACTACAGAGTTTTTATTTGAACTTTTCTATATTACATTTATGTCAATTTTTTCTACCTTGAGAATTCTCATCCTCAAGGGAACAAGGGAAGATTTAGAATTAGAATTATGATCTCATAATTATTCAATTTCTTTATCCCACAACACAGAGAAAACAGTTTAAACTAATGACTACATAAGAATATTAAAAATATTATCACCTATATTACCGTAATAATTGCTAGGCATATTCCATTTTCTGATAAAATTTTTTCTCCAAATATTTTTAACAGTTTTATTAAGACAAAATATATACCATAAACTTCACCTGTTTCAAATGTTAATTTAAAAAGTATATTTTTAGTATATTTACAGAGTTCTATCACCATCACCATAATCAATTTCAGAACATTGTCTTCATTCTGGAAAGAAAATCTATGCATTTGTGGTCACTCCGTATTCCTACAATCCGCTGTCTGCCTCTACAAATTTGCCTTTTCTGGGCATTTTCCATTCATGGTATCACAATAGGTGGTCTTTCATGTCGAACTTCTTTTCACTTAGTGTAATTGAGATTAGTCTACCTTGTAGCATGTATCAGAACTACATTCCTTTTTATTGCTAAATATAACACTTTATAGCTATGCCACATTTTGTTTATCTATTATGAATAATGCTGCTTTGAACATTTGTGTATAAATCATTGTGTGGTCACAGATTTTTATTTCTCTTGGATAGGTACCCAGGAGTGGAATTGCTGAGTCATATGGTAGCTCTGTGTTTAACATTTTGAGGAACTCAAATACTTTTCCAAATGGCTGCATCATTTTATATCCCAGCAACAGTATACAAAGGTTTCAATTTCTCTACATCCCAAATCTTTTGCCCATTTTAGGATTATATTCTTCATCTTATTATTATGAAGTTAGTGTTCTTTATACTATATTCTTGATCCAAGTCCCTCATCAGATATAAGATTTTGCAAATATTTTGTCCCACTTTATGGGTTTTCTTTTGACTTTCTTTTAAAGTACAAAAGTTTAAATTTTTGATGAAGCCCACTTTATCTATTTCTAATTTTATCATTTATGTTTTTCACGTGGCTTCTGATAAACTATTGAAAATCCAAGATCAAGAATAATTACTGCCATGTTTTCTTCTAAGAGTCTTATAATTTTAGATCTTACATTTAGTGCTATGATGCATTTTGAGTTCATTTTATAGGAATGGTTAAAGGTAGGGGTCCAAATTCCTGATTTTGCTTGGCATAGTCAATCATCCCAGTACCATTTTTTAAAAGACTAATTTTTCCCCTTTGAATTTTCTTGGCAACTTCTTTACAATTCAGTTGACTATCAGTGTAAGGGTTTGTATCTGACTCTCAATTCAATTCCATTTATTTATACATCTAGTCTTATTCTAGTACCTGGATATCTTATTATTATAGTTTTTTTTGTTTTTTTGTTTTGTTTTTCTGAAGCTGGAAACAGGGAGAGACAGTCAGACAGACTCCCGCATGCGCCCGACCGGGATCCACCCGGCATGCCCACCAGGGGCGACGCTCTGCCCACCAGGGGGCGATGCTCTGCCCATCCTGGGGGTCGCCATGTTGTGACCAGAGCCACTCTAGCGCCTGGGGCAGAGGCCACAGAGCCATCCCCAGCGCCCGGGCCATCTTTGCTCCAATGGAGCCTTGGCTGTGGGAGGGGATGAGAGAGACAGAGAGGAAAGCGCGGCGGAGGGGTGGAGAAGCAAATGGGCGCTTCTCCTGTGTGCCCTGGCCGGGAATCGAACCCGGGTCCTCCGCACGCTAGGCCGACGCTCTACCGCTGAGCCAACCGGCCAGGGCGATTATTATAGTTTCGTAGTAAGTTTGATATCAGAAAGTTTCAGTCCTCAAATTTTCTTCTGTCTGAAGATTATTTTGGCTATCCTGGGTCCTTTTATTTATACATAAAATTTTTTACTAGTTTGTTAACTTCTTTAAAAAAAAAACAGCTGAGATTGTTGATGGAAATTGTGTTAAATCTAAAAATCAATTCAGAAAATATTGCCATCTTTCATATTATTAAGCGTTATGATCCATGAACATGGAAAGTCATTTTTTTTTACTTAGACCATCTTTAATTTTTTCAGCAATGGTACCAAAATACAGTCCTGCACCTCTATTTAAAATATTTATTCCCGCCTGACCAGGCAGTGGCTCAGTGGATAGAGCATTGGACTGGGATGTTGAGGGCCCAGGTTTGAGACCCCAAGGTCGCCAGCTTGAGTTCAGGCTCATCTTGTTTGAGCAAGGTTCACCAGCTTGAGCACAAGGTTGCTGACTCGAGCAAGGGGTCACTTGGTCTGCTGTAGCTCCCTGGTCAAGGCACATATGAGAAATCAATCAATGAACAACTAAGGAGCCACAATGAAGAATTGATGCTTCCCATCTCTCTCTCTGCCTGTCTATCCCTCACTCTGACTCTCTCTGTCTCTGCCACACACACACACACACATACACAATTATTCCCAAGTACTTTACTCTGTTTAGATGCTATTGGAACATAATCTGGTTTCTTAATTTTATAGTTAGATTGTTCATTGATAGTACATAGAGATCCAATTGACTTTTGTATATTAATTTTGTATCCTGTGACCTTGCTGAGCTTGGTTATTATTTCTAGTACTTGTATAGTGGATCTTTGGGATATTTCACATAGATTGCTATTTACAAATAAAGATAACTGTCGTCCTTTCCAATTTGGACACCTTTTATTTATTTGTATTTCCCAAGAATACTCCAAAAAGTTTTTAAAAGAAACAAATTTAGAAAAATTCAGTTATTTAGGTTCTATTTTTCCTTCACTTTCCCTCTCTGTTTAGTGGAGGAAATGGCATTAGTAGATATTTTTGTTATTCCTTTGAATACTTGTATGATAGCTTGCCAATAATTAAAGAAGAAAATTAACATTCCCTTTGTACTTTTCAACATATATTGGTATAGAGATTTTTTTTTTACCTTGAAGGCTTGATATTACTATTTTTTCATAATGGATAAAGAACCAATGATTATCCCTGGCCAGTTGGCTCAGCAATAGAACATTAGTTCGGTGTGTGGAAGTCCCAGGTTCAATTCCCGGTCAGGGCACACAGGAAAAGTGACCATCTGCTTCTCAACCCTGCCCCCTTCTCTCTCTCTCTCCCCTCCCCTCCTGCAGCCATGGCTCAAATAGTTTAAGCAGTTTGACCCCAGGCACTGAGGATGGCTTTGTGGCCTCACCTCAGGTGCTGAAATAGTTCAGTTGTTGAGCAGTGGATCAGCAGCCTCAGATGGAAAGAACATTGCCCTGTGGGGGGTTTGCCAGGTGGATCCTAGTTGGGGCACATGGGAGAGTCTGTCTCTCTGCCTCCCTGCCTCCTTGCATCTCACTTAAAAATGATCAGGAGGTATATAATTTGACATTTAGGTAGTGGTTTTGGAATTTTGACCTAGTGTACTTTAGGCTATAGTCCATGCTCTTTCCAACATACCATGCCAACTTGCTTTTCATACTGCCCAATATGTTCTCACTTATTTTCTGAAATAAAAATTAATTTTTGCCATGAAGTTAATATCAAAAATCTTTATGCAATGTGAGCTTTACAGTGTATTAAATTATTTTAACTTTTTTTCTTTCCAAGGAGAAAAAAATCATTGCTCCAAATTTCAGTACCCTAATCTTGTTATGATATTTGGTTGTCAGAAATTATTTTTTTTTTCCCTTCATGCTTGAATAGGTTCATTGTTCTTTTATACTTCACTGAAACACTACAGGTATATGAAGATTTTAAGAGAAAATAAAGTCAATTGAATTACGTTAACCATTAGTTATAGTAACAGGGCAAAAACTGCAATAATTATCTGGCATTCATTACTGAATGGAAAAGCCCAGGAAACTGTGGAATAATAAATTCAACAATATAATATTAATACATTATTTTATTCTTAGCCTGCAACTAAGAGTGTCCCACAATTTTACAAATCTATACTGTCATTGTCTTCCAGCAGAGTGAGTGCATCTATCTATACCACATAAATCACACAACTGCTGACCAGTATAATAAAGAAAAAAAAGGGGGGTGACAAAGATGTACAAATGATATAATAATGTTAAATATATAAGGATTAAATTGAGTTATATTTGAAATAAGAATTAAAGTCTTCCATTTTTCTGTATTATTTATATTTTTTCAGAGAGTATTAGTCACATTTTAGTATTTTTGTATATAAGTATTATGGCTACTATAGGCTATAATAATGGAAGGCTAAATCTAGCATGATGTGGTTTATTATGGTTCTTTACAAATTTCAGGTATTTCCTGCTTTCATTGTAATGTTTTTGCCTTAATTGTGAGCAGTTGTACTATTAAATTAAAAGTCAATTTTTTACTTAAATGAATTTCAATGAGTATCAGTGTATATATTTATACATGCATAAACATATATACATATATACTACCAAGGTCATATCATAGATATTATTTAACAAAAATAACTCAGCACTTGCTTAAATAATATAAAATTTTTGGTTTTTGTAAAAATAAGTGTCATTTATTACCAGTACCTTTTTATACTTTGGATAAATATTATTATATAAGTACCTATTGGTCCATATAGCTCTACTGCCAAGGTACATGAAATTCGATGGTTGGAGAATCATCCAACAATGTGTAAAAGAGTCACATTTTAAGAAATAGATTAGTTAATAAATGTCTGAGATCATGACAGTGAGGTCAAATGTAAAAGAAAGACTCTGAAGGAGGAGAATAAGGAAAATAGAGAGTGGCACTGGAAAACATAGTCTAGGAGTATGACACAGTTTCACATTTGTATTATTAATTGCTTTTATTTAGTCAGTATTAGCTGAGAATATAATATAGAAGAGCTTTTCTTTCTTTGCTGGTAACTGAAATAGCTGAATATATTAAATGCAACATTCCTTAAAGCAACTCATATTTAGAAAACTCAAATCTAATATTATTAACTTAACATAAAAAATAGATGTATATGGTTATCATTGTTTGGAATGATTTAATATTAACAGTTTTATGGAGTATTTGCTTCAGCAAAACATAAAATTACATTGACATTTTATATATATATATATATTACATATATATATATATAATATATATATATATAATATATATATATATCTTTCCAGTAATGCATCTGCATGTGCATGATGTTAATCTATTTTAGTTGGTTCATGGCCCCAAGAAAAGAACTCATTGTTTAAAGCAGAGATTTTCAACCTTTTACACTTGGAGTGAAAATAGAAGAATTATTTTGGAGAATGCTAAGGCAGAAACTAATCTGAGCATAAGTGAATTTGACTAAGATCATTGAGTCTATAATCTTCATACAACATCAGAGTGATTAACTCTTTCGTGAACCGGCACACAATTTCTGGCAAACTGGTCCACAGACTGGCAGTTGGAAAATGCTGGTTTAAAGCATAGTTATTTAATAACTAAAATTTCCTTTTTAAAAAGTACCATTAAAAGGTAGTATGTGTTTATTTTGCAAAGTGGGTTGCTAAAATTTCTTATGGCTTCAGGATTGGATCACATGTTTCTCATGAGAATTATCCTTTAGAAACAGAATCCCTCTGGGATTCTGATACATGCTTCCTCAAATATATTAATTTAGATGAAAAACCTCTGTTATTTTTACAATTCTAAATGGACAAGTAGTGGTTCCAGTGCCCTCAAGATTGAGTTACCTTTAGTTTTACATATCTACTAATGCTAAAGAGTTTTCCTGTTCTGTTTATAGTATCTCATTAGCACATGGGTGAATTTAGCTTAATATTAAATTGGTCTTTCAAAAATATTTTATGGTTACAGCAAATTGTAAATAGCACATAGGTCATGTTGGCTATTGCATTTGTAAAACATCATTAGATGGTATTTGCAAGGCTGGGAGAATACTGCTGCAAAGATTATATACTCTTTTTACATTTAATTTCATGTAAAAATATGTTACATTCCAAATAGAATTTATAGCATGGTGTGTAATTTCCAATGCTATTAACTAATTCATGACAGGTAAAGTCACACTATGTTGCCTATACAAGATGTCCAATAGAAAAATCAAATTATGATTGATCCTTGCAGTATTTATACCCCAAATACCATTATTATATGTGGCCCAAAGAAATACACTATGGAATTTAAAATACGTAAAGGAGTGCCTTGTTATCAACAATGCTAGAAGATTCGTATATGTAACTCTAGGTCACAGTTAGAGGTTGTTATTTGTAATTACTATCATAATTTGAATTCAAGTTCAGAGCCGCATAGAAAAGTTCATCTTTTGTAGGATTACAGCCTTAGAAAAGTAAACAAAAACCTCTCTGATATGATTTGAAAAATACTTAATATTGTATATCTCAGAAGGGGCAGATGAAATAATACAATTTTTCAGAGTCTATCAAAAGTCCTGAGAAAGTTTTCAGACCAACAACTTTATACCACATAAAAGGTGCAGCGTGACTTTTGAGGATAAAACATGGCTGGGTACACAAGTCCTAGGGAAGCAGTGGTTAAAAATGAGGTCTGTAGGGTCAAAATTCTTAGGGTGCATCCTGGTGCTGTCACTTACTAAACTTTAAGCCTGAGCAAGCTATTCAATTACTTTACACTTCCAAATCTAACTTTTAAGTATGTTGTTTACAATGAAAATTTATTAAAACCTGCAAAATTCTTAATTAAAATTGTGTAAATAGTAAATGATAACATTAATGTGCCTTTTTGTTTAGAGTTTCAGGTTATTTTTCTACTCAATATTGTGCAAAATATTGAGTCAATATTCATTGATTGATCAACTGATTTTAACTTAGATGAACTATATACTTTTATATTTTCAACAAAAGTTCGCCTAGTGGGTATGCTTTATGATGGTCCATTCCTATACAGAATGCTACAAGTACAGTTAAGGCAGTCTGACTGATGGCTACTGTTTTTTTCTTAATAAGCTGCCAGTTTTTCACAGGGTGAAAGAAATTAAAGTACAAATGTGTTAAGACTACAGATGTAAAACTGATTATCTAGAAAAGTTGGTCATATAGACATAAGCTTGGACCACAAATGAAAAACACCATGCTAGGTTAATTGGGTGATTATTTAATTGGCTACCTTCAGAAAATGACTTGGGCTCATTTAAGGATTTTTTAAGAGTAAAAATAGTTCTCCTCCCCTATATGTGGCTCCTGAGGAAGAACTAATTGGTGACTGTGAAATACTGAGTTAATAGGCTCTGCCTCATTGTCATCACTGAATTGTTACATAGAAAAGCACACTCATTTATGACAAAACTTTCCTGCCTATCTCCAAAATAAATTACTTAACTCATGCATCATTTCCTATCCCTTTCTGAGTTGATATTTTAAATTATTGAAAAACAAATCCCAAGCAACATTTGAGGAGCATTAATTAAGTAGTGTCACCAAGTAAGTCTATTAAGTGCCCGGCAGTGTATCAGGCACTGGAAATAGAAAGAGAAGCACAACAGACTCTCTTTTCTTGGAGAAAGATAGCACATAATCAAAATATTTCATAGCAAGCACTGGGACAACCAGAACCACTCACTGCTTGAGCACTGCACTGCTGCTTATAATAGCCGGTGTTCACCTGGGCCTGCTGCCATGACTGCTGCACATGCTTGGGAGGCATGAACTCATTCACTCTTTACAGCGACAATATGAGACAGGTACCATTTTGTCCCTGAGGAAATGCTGTGGACAATAAAGGAGCTCAGAACCACATATTGTCTGTATTTAGCAAATGCATAGCGCTCTAGAAAATGAAAAATGATCTTGGAGTTTTTTTATTTTCTTACCCTTTGTTTTTCTGGCCCAGTTTACTCTTATTTTAACTTTATCCTTTTAAATAAACCTCAAATTTTATTTATGAGGTGGGATATGTATGTAGTTTCTTCCAATGGCTTCTGTGATGCAATAGCCTCCTGGGCTTTTTCTCTAACTTCTAAGACTTCTAGATGTTCTGCCGGCTCATCTTCTAACTATTTCTAGAATGTAGATTTCACATGGCTTGAGGCAATCTCTACTTTTTACTCTACAGACAATCTTGTCCATTTCCATAGCCTTAATTTCTTCCTATATTCATAATGATCTCTCATTCCATCCTCCCTTCTGAGTACAAAGTTAGTATGTTCACCTGTCCCCTAAAAATCTCAGGGTGGAACTTCAACAAGATACTCATATTTCTATCCTTTCCCACCAATGAAATACAACACAATCATGATCTTTTTTCAGTAAATAATACCACTGTTCACCCCATTTCTCAGACAAACAATTAGAAATCATTCTGATGTTTATTTTTGCTTTACTGCACTTCCTATATCCATCCCTGGAGTGTTCTTCAATCCATCCACTTTACTGGATGCCCACAACTAACACTAATTTAAGGTATCTGTCCAGCCTTTCCTACACTTTGGATCTAGCCTCCTAAGTAGTTTACTTACATAAGCTCTGACTCTCAACTACAATCCACTGAAGTCAAAATGATTTTTTCAATGCTAAAATCTTCTAAGTGGCTTTCTGGTACTCTCAGTGATGGTGAAAGATGACTCCGTAATATGGCCCATAAGGTCCTTCATTGCATGGATCCTACCAGCCACAATAAGCTTCTTCACGTCCTTGTATTTGACCACAGGATGTATCCATATCCTGTTCACTCTGCCTGAATGTTTATGCCTCCCCTCTTTGCCAAATCTGTTTTATCCTTCATGTTTCTTCTGACCTGGTCCAATATCCTATTAGAGGCTGCCAAAGTACTATGGAATTTTATGCTATAACATTTTCATAGTTGTAAATTTGATAACTATATATATAATATTTATTAAATTTATTATTTTAGATAAATAAAAAGTAATAATACAAGGTTCTCCTGGATATATAAACAATTTTATGGCAAGGTAGCTGTGTCAACTTCATATTATCTGAAGCAAGATGTAAATTATATATTTATATAGAGTTACCTCTGATTATTTTTGAGATGATATAATGTAAAAATAAAGTAAATAGTCTCTTCTAAAGTATCATAAATATAATAGACATTTTGTCTTATTTTGAGGACTCCTGTTTACCTATCAGTCTGGAAAATAATACCCCAAAATGTCATATGACCACAGGTTGAGCAATTTGGAGAAACGGAGTCTGAGTGCTAGATCATGTTGTTCAATATGATTGTCACTGGCTACATGTGGTTATTTAGACTTAAGTTTAAATTTCTTAAATTTAAATAATTTAAACTTACAGATTTTTAATCATACTAGCCATATTTCAAGTGCATAATAGCCACAACCTATTGCACAGCACAGATCTAAAACATTATCATCACAGAAAACTGTCACTCAGCATTACCCTGAACAGCTCTCGCTAAGGATAGGAATGTTAAGTGGAATTAGGAAGAAAAATAACCAAGGCATTTCTGAGGTAAAATTAATGGCTTTCAAAGCACGAACTCTTAGAGAAGTTAGAAGTAAATTTTAATGAATTTCTCTTAAGCAGTTTGTGCTGGCTCATAAAATACAGTCATATCTTTTCTAAAACCCCTTTCTCCTCCGAGAATTCTATTTATAGATATGTGAAAATTTTCTGATGTTTTCCACAAAGTAAATTCAAAACCTGCTTTTCAATTGCAGTTTGCAGTTATAATAAAATTGAACTTAAAATTGCTAGGTTCAAAGATTTATCTGGGAAGTTATGTTCTTGCTTAGAATTTAGGGTTTTCTGTTAGATATGGGTTGTGCAGATAAGCCCTCTAACCCCTTCATCTCTGTTTATTTTTATGAGAGACTCTTTTCTTGTTACTAGATGGTATATTTAAGGGCAAAGTCAGAAGGTTCACTTGCATTTCTCAAAGAATAAAGTTACAACTCTTCCTGAAAACTTTCAAGAACATTAATTCATTCCTTTGACATATTTTTCACAGAAACTGTCCTTAGTGCTGAATCTTGTGCTAGACTCTGAGGAGAGAGGAAGGAAGCCTTAGTTGGAAGAGTACAGGACATGATGGAGTATTATGGGTACAGGGGGTAATTTGAACGAAGAACTGGATGAGAGAAGAAATATGTGGAGAACTTCAAATAATTTAGTCTGGCTTTTGTGAAGGGAAGGACAGATGAAGAAAGGAAACATGCTTATACTTTTGTGGAGTATTTCTATCTTAGTTGGAAACAGAGCACAGGTATGAACCTTACTGTTCATCCTGGGATAAGCTGATATCCCAAAGGACCTAGAGGCTTGGGAAAAACAGAAATTCTTGAGCAACTCGGACTAATGACTCAGATTTAAGGGCATAAAAGCTGGGTTGAAAAAAAATATATGAGATAAGCATTGAATTTAAAGTCCGAGGAACTGTCCTCAAATTCTGGCTCTGCCATTTATTCCCTGTACAACCCTGGACCAGTATTTGATCTCTGAGTCTCAGTTTTTTAATCTATAAGATGTTCCTAAAAAACAACAATATGCAACTTGTACATTAGTCATAGATGTGCAAAATTTTTGGAGGTTATATAAAATTTAGATTTTTAAAAGTATTTCCTAAGAGATAAATATGTATATGAATATTCCATGAGATGAAACCACATATAAAAGATGCAGAATCACAAAGGAGTGTGGAATGTTTGGGGATAGAAGAGTAAGAGTGACTGGAACACAGAATGTGAGTATTTATGTGTGAATCAGGTCAGCAGGAGTTTGAGGAACTGATTAGAGATGAGGCTGAAGAGATTATTTGAGGTCACTGAACCAGACACACGTTGAAAGTGGAAATTCTTATTATCTTTATATTGTCAGTTTCTAGTAGTGAGCCTAGACACTTAAGTTCATGCTTTTGAAATAGATGTACAGATTGATGGCTACATAGATGAAGGGAAGGAGGGAGTGAGAGGAGAAGAGAGGATGGATAGATAGATGGCTACTGAATACTTTAGCTGAAATAAGGACATTATGTATAAAGCTCTTCGTTTTCATTTTCATTTTTGGCCAGTTGCAATACTAGAAATTCTTTTAAAGTAGGAAAATCATGTGACCAGAATTACATGTTCAGAATATATTAGGCAATAGTGTAAGGTCGGTGGATAATGAGGGATGATCACATGGGGAGCTTCTAAGGGAGCTCCAGCCTGGCTCCTTACAGCCCAGATGGACGGGAACCCATACGGTCATACTGACTACTCCTACTGCAGCTAAGCTTCTAGGGCAAACACCTTGGTATCATGTCTCTTGCCTCAAACTTGCTCCCATACAGGATTGCTGGGAGTCAGAACCACTTGTCTGTGGCTCACCAAAAAATTGGGCCATGCAGAGCCTTCTGTTGCTCCTGTCCCTCCCACCAGGAACCTGCCACCAGAGTGAGCTAAAGCAGGGAGCAATGCTGTTCAGTAAGACTGGCCCGATAAAAGAAGCTTCAATCTCAACTGTCTGCAAGAAAAATTAAGCAAAAATCTCTTCTCCTTCAACCTGCTTAACTCCTAATAGCAGCCACTGTTCTTACCTGGGCTGCCCCTATCTTACCTAAATCTTCTTCTAATTATCAGCATATAACTCATATTTTCCCTTTTTTTTAAAAAAAATTCTTACAGAACCGTACCAGCGAAGTTTCTCAACTCATGGCCAAACGGATGTTCCTCCTGACACCCCTCAAAACCACCACCTTCTAATCTCCCCCTCCCCACGATGCCCCTATTCAGCAGGAAGTAGCCAGACGAATAAGCAGCACCCCTTATTAACACAAAAAGATCGGAATGTAAGGTCGGTGGATAATGGGGGATGGTCATGTGGGGAACCCAGACCCGTGAACTTTGGCTAGGACCGCCCACAACCAAGCACACCAAAAGAAACTTCCCAGGAGTCCTTGGGAAAAAAGCGACTGAGTGTCAGCCAGTGAGATTTTGCTACATCATATTAGCCTGACTTCCCTAGAGGACCCCTTTAAATTTGCCCACATGGTCTCTCCATGTGCTTTTTTCTGACTTCCATCTTCCAGGCCAGTGAATCTTGTCGAGAAATGCTCTGTACTGAATAAAGCCTTTACTATTCCACACGTGGTGGCTATGCCCCTTCCTTCCTTCTCGGCAGGGAAGAATAACTTACAAATAGTATGAAGAAGTGACTGGAACAAAGAAGAGAATACAGGTATGGCAGTTAAAAAGGAGATTGTCACGGTATTCTAGACAAGAGTTGTTGAATACTGAAAGTGGATGAGTAGAGAAGAAATGGAATGTAAAAGCACTTAAAGCAGAGGCAGTACGCTGCATAAAGTGTTTTCATAGGACAGGAGGCAGATGAGTGAGTCAAATAAATCTCTTCATCTGGAGAAATAATAAGTATTTGTCTAAATCATTTCTAAATCCATTCTGATGTTAAAATATACCCTCAAATGTTACCACTCAGCAACTTTTTAAGGCATTAGTAGGTAGTCAACAGATGTTTTTAAAATAATAAATAAAAGAATGAATGAACTTCAAATGAATGAAATGGGATCCTGTGGCTCTCTCAGGGATTTGTGGCTGCCATCCGAAGATCTTAATACCTCAAGTTGTTCACCATTCTGACATTAGCTCTTAAGTTTTCGTTGTGCTGGGTTCTAAGGGAGTAAAGACACTTTGGAATGACTTGAGCTGTCTGGTACTGACTTTCTTCCTTGGGTTTTATGTTTTTCTCCATAGAAATTCCTGAGAAAAGAGTTTTCTAAGTTAGTTTCTTCTCTGCACCATTCTTTCCTGGGATAGCTAGGGGATACCTGAGAACTGTGAATGTCCCCCAGATTCAGAATGTAAATCAATTCTTAGTCAAATATTATGAGGTAACATAATACAATAAAAAGTCAAATCTGAAATGTTATATATGGAAAGCAAAACAAACAAACAAAATAAAACCTTGATGAATTTGGTGCTTTGTAGTTATATTTTATGATTACTTTCCTGTGAGAAGACATTCTTGAGTGGTTATGGATAAGTCGGAAAGAAATATAGAATTACATTTTCAGTACCAATTTATTTCTATTGCAATAATTGAATTGAAGGTTAAAGAACACTATCTTGTAAACATCATGTGATGTTTTACATCACTTTAATGATCAAATTTCCTTGGTTCAGGTAAATGAAATACATTTCCCTGAATACTAAAATAAAAATATTTTAAGACATTCTCTACTACCTGTTTTAATAAACCATTTTACACTAGGGGCACATAAAATAAATATCCTTAAAAAATAACAGTTTTGTTTTAATATAACTTTATTTTATTTTTTGACTGAACATAAATTTGTTTCTTCTCAAATTTTCAGTTGTGATTTATCTATTTAAATTTGTCAATTTATTTAAATTCTCTGATACTGCTGTTAATGTGACATTTATTAGTATTTTGCTAAATTTTTGCTTGTTTTGCATTGTTTTGACTTTAGAGATAATGTGTCCAAAATGAGAGCCCAGGATGGATGCTTTAACTAGGAGAAAAAATAATAATCATAGTAACATATAGTACAGAAAGTTACAGATTTCTTAGGGCAAGATTAGGTTATTTCAAAAACCAAGCATTCTCTAGGTCAGAAATAAGATTTAGTAATAAAGTTTGCCTTTGTTCTAATGAGGGAGCACATTAATAATGAAAGAAAGAATAAATCCATGTAGAGAATGTTCAGTTGCAGTCTAAGAAAGATGACAGCAAAGAGGAATGTGTTGACTTACTCTTCCATGAATGTGCAGAAGAAAGGGTCATTGAAAAACAACCTCAACTTGAATGCTCTAGTGGTAAAGATGCCTTCTGCAAGCATTCTGCATTCACTGTCATAACCTGATGTGTGGGCCATCAAAATAGTACTGTGAATCTTCACTGTTCTGATTCAATGTATACAAAGCAAAGTTGGATTAGAATATGATTACCTATTACTGAATAACCAACTACCTCAAAATTTAGTGGCTTAGAACAATAGCTATCATATTTTTTGCTCCATAAGATGCAACTGACCATAATACACCTAGGGTTTTAAGAAGGAAAATGAGAAAAAAAAATATTCTGAACCAAATGGTGTGTTAAAATATTTAATAAAATATCACAATAATATTTCAACAATGTAAACTCAACAATAGTATTGACAACCATTAGCATTGTTATTAACAAATAACAGTGTTCAAGATTTTAATGTTAAAATAACTCTTCTAGTTGTCCGGGAACCCCCAGCAGCTAAAAAAGAGTATATTTGCTCCATAAGATGCACAGGCATTTTCCCCTCCACTTTTGGGGAAAAAATGTGCATCTTATGGAGTGAAAAATATGGTAATTAACTATTATGGTTTTATTGGTTGATTAGGAACAGTTGGAAAGCCCTCACTTGGAGTTTTTCATGGTAGCTGGGGTTGAAGACATGAATGATCAACAGGACTAGATGCCCAGGATAGTTTCTTTATTCATCTAACACTTCAGCTGTGGGGTTGCTGAGCATCTTTTTCTCCTTGTAACTTCTCCACAGGTCTTACATGGTTTCTTTATAGCTTGGTTGTCTCAGTTAAGACATCTTATATAACTGTGGACTTCCAGAGAGACAATTTCCATGGGTTCATGCAGAAGCTATAAGAGTTAAGACTTAGCCTTGCAAGTCATGTGACATCACTTCTATCATGTTCTGTTAGTCATAGAGAAGTCCAGTGGCCAAACCAGATTCATAGTAAGAGACTACTAGGAAGCTCATTGGTGGCCCACCTTTGGGAACTAGCTACCACAGAGGGTTACAAGCAAGATCAATTTTTTTTGGCAGTTTTGTGTATTCAGGTATTTATTTATTTTTTTAGATTGTTTAATTACAAAAATAATATATAGACATGTACAAAAACAGCACAAACATTTTAGAATGGTACTGAGTGAAAAGTATATTTTAAGACTACCAGCTTCTTTAATCTCATCTCCATGCCCATTGTAAGCATTTTTGGTTATATTCCTCATCATAATTATAAAACAAAACACTATATTTACAATTATATTGCTTGATTTATTATTTTAGATAATAGAGTCATGTTTTTTTCTTCAAAAATAAATTGATGTACTTTATGCTTGTTTTCTACTGCCACAGAAATATTATTATACTTTTGTTTTGATAATTTTATTACTCTCAAAGTTTTAAACTATATATAACTATTACATGCTTAATTATAGGATATTTCTTTGTTCACAGTTATTATAATAAAGGGAATTATTATATTTTACCATTTCTAACTTTAAAGTTAGAGTAATAACTCCCCCCTTTTATATTTCAAAGATGTTAATATGGTATTTAAAATGTCTATAAATATCATTAAATCTTTGGTTATCTATGTATACCGTTGATCCTTGATCAACACAGGTTTAAACTATGTGAGTCCACTTTTTTTTTTTTTTTTTGTATTTTTCTGAAGCTGGAAATGGGGAGAGACAGTCAGACAGACTCCCGCATGCGCCCGACCAGGATCCACCCGGCACGCCCACCAGGGGGTGACGCTCTGCCCACCAGGGGGCGATGCTCTGCCCCTCCGGGGTGTCACTCTGTTGCAACCAGAGCCACTCTAGCGCCTGGGGCAGAGGCCAAGGAGCCATCCCCAGCGCCCGGGCCATCTTTGCTCCAATGGAGCCTCGGCTGCAGGGAGGGGAAGAGAGAGACAGAGAGGAAGGAGAGGGGGAGGGGGAGAGGTGGAGAAGCAGATGGGCGCTTCTCCTGTGTGCCCTGGCCGGGAATCGAACCCGGGACTTCTGCACGCCAGGCCAACGCTCTACCACTGAGCCAACCGGCCAGGGCCTGTGAGTCCACTTTAATGCAGCTCTTTTTCAGTAAATATATTAGAAAATATATTGGAGATTACTACCATGAAGCAATGGTATTGATTATACTAGGCTACCATAAAATAATCATATTGCTGTTTGTTTTTTTTTGTTATCAATGCATGGATTGTTATACCTATAAATAAATATGAATTTTTTTACATTATCTTTTATTTTTTATGTCCAGTGTTAGTTAACACCTATAACATCTGTAGTGATTTGTATGATATAAGACAGAATTAATATAGGTGCTAACAGACAATTTGTCTTATAAACAGATAATGTAAACTTATGGTATCAATAAATACAGTACAGTACTGTAAATGTATTTTCTCTTCCTATGATTTTCTTAATAATATTTCCTTTTCTCTAGCTTACTCTATTGTTAAACTATACTATATAATACATATAACATACAACTATATGTTAGCTGACTGTGTTTCTAGTAAGACTTTTGGTCAAACATAGGCTATTAGTAAACTTTTAGGGGAGTAAAAAGTGAAATCACAGATGTTACATTCTGTGAGGTTTGGCACACATAACCCTGCACTGTTCAAGGGTCAACTGTATATTAAATCTAAAATTTGGGGGGACATATTTAAATTGTTTAATGTATTATAATCATGTAAATGTTCTCCTTCAGAAAGAAATGGTGTAATTGGTCCAGTAAAAAATATATAATTATGTGTCATTAAACCTGTGCTACATAAATGACATTATTTCATTGTCAAGATCAAATGGAGCCCGACCAGGTGGTCGTGCAGTGGATAGAACATCGCAGTGGGACACAGAGGACCCAAGTTCAAAACCCTGAGGTCACTGGCTTGAGCACGTGCTCATCTGGTTTGAGCACAGCTCACCAGCTTGAGCCCAAGGTCACTGGCTTGAGCAAGGGGTCACTTACTCTGCTGTAGCCCCCCCAGTCAAGGCACATATGAGAAAGCAATCAATGAACAACTAAGGTACTGCAACAAGGAATTGATGCTTATCATCTCTCTCCCTTCCTATCTTTTTCTCTCTCTGTCTCTCTCTCTCTCTGTCTGTCACAAAAAAAAAGATCAAATGGATGTTTTTCCTGTAAACATCAGATTTTGTTCCAAATTATGATCTTGTATTTAGACTATTTCTTTCTCTATAGCATTTTATAATGCCTATTTTTAAAACTTAACTTACCCTTCTATTAATAAGCTCTTCAAACTCCTTAGTGATGGTATTTTTTTAATTAAGATAAAAAATTATTTTCTTTTTAAAAAATTTTGAGTGCCTGACCTGTGGTGGCACAGTGGATAAAGTGTCAACCTGGAATGCTGAGGTTGCCAATTTGAAACCCCAGGTTTGCCTGGTCAAGACACATGTGGGAAGCAACTACTACTGCTTCCTGCTTTTCTCTCCTCTTTTTCTCTTATCTATTTCCTCTCTCTAAAAATCAATAAATAATTTTTTTTTTTAATTTTGAGGCCCTGCGTGGTGGCCTAGTGGATAGAGTGTTAGCCTGTTAGATGGACATCCCAGTTTTTATTCCTTGTCAGGTCACACAGGAGAAGTGACCATTTGCTTCCCTCTGCTGCCATCTCCCTCTTCTCATCCTCTTCCTCTCCTGCAACCATAGGCTTGATGGTTTTGAGTGTGGCCCTGGGCACTGAGGATAGCTCCATTGGAGTGTATCAGCCTCAGGCACTAAACATAGCTTGGTATTCGAGCATCAGCCAAGATGAGGTTGCCAGGTGGATCCTGGTCAGAGTGCATGCAAGAGTCTGCCTCATTATCTCCCCTCCTGTAACCTAAAAAATATTTTTTTTTGAAGAATCAGGGTGACCTTGGTTAATAAAATAATATAGGTTTCAAGTGCACAGTTCTATAATACATCATCTGTTTTACATTGTGAGTTCACCATCCAAAGTGAAGCCTCTTTCTGTCATCATTTATCCCCCTTTACTCTATTCTACTTCACCCCACTCCCTTTTCCCCTTATAACCACCATACTGTTGTCTGTGTCTGAGTTATTTTTATTATTATTGTTGCTTAATCCCTTCACCTTTTTTACCCACAATACCATCCCCTCTAACCACTGTCAGTCTGTTCACTGTATGTATGAGTCTGTTTCTACTCTGTTAAGTTTATTTTGTTCATTAGATTCCACATTTAAGTGATATCATATGGCATTTATCTTTCTCTGACTTGATTATTTTATTTAGAAAAATACTCTCCAGGTCCATCCATGCTATCACAAGACATAAGATTTCCTTCTTTTTTATGGCCAAGTAGTAGTCCATTGTGCAAGTGTAACACATCTTTTTATCTACTCATCTACTAATGGGTACTTGGGCTCCTTCCAAAGCTTGACTATTGTAAATAATGCTGCAATAAACATAGAGGTACATATTCACTTTTGAATTAGTGTTTCCCGTTTATTTGGCTGTATTCCCAGAAGTGGGATCTCTGGGTAATACGACAGTTTCATTTTTAATTTTTGAAGTAACTTCATACTGTTTTACACAGTGATTGTACCTGTGTACTTTCCCACAAATAGTGCATAAAGGTTCCCTTTTCTCCACAACTTCAGCAACACTTGTTTTTTGAAGATTTAAAATTGATAGTCATTCTGACCAGTGTGAGGTAATATCTCATTGTGCTTTTAATTTGCATTTCTCTGGTGATTAGTGGCATTGAGCATCTTTTTATATGTTTACTAGCCATCTGTATATCTTCTTTGAAGAAATATCTATTCAGAGCTTTTGCCCATTATTTGATTGGATTGTATGTATTTTTGTTGTTGAGTTGGAGAAGTTCTTCATAAATGTTGGATATTAACCCTTTATCAGATGTATCAGTGAATACACTTTGCCATTTGGTTGGTTTTCTTCTCATTTTGTTGATTGTTTCTTTTGCTATGCAAAAACTTCTGAGTTTGATGTATTCACATTCTTTTAATTTTCTTTTGTTTCCCTTATCCAAAAAGATATATCAGGAAAAATATTGCTATGAGAAATGTCTGGCCCTGGCCAGTTGGCTCAGTGGTGGAGCATCGGCCTGGTATCTGGATGTCCCAGGTTTAATTTTCAGTCAGGATACACAGGAGAAGTGACCATCTGCTTCTCCATCCCTCCCCCTCTTGCTTCTCTCTTTCTCTCTCTCTCTTCCTCTCCCATAGCCATAGCTGAATTGGAGTGAGTTGGTCCCAGGTGCTAAGGATGGCTCCATGGCCTCTGCTACAGGCACTTTGAAGAGCTCCATGCTGAGCCATGGAGCAACTCCCCAGATGGGCCCTGTAGGGGGGTTGCCAGGTAGATCCTGATTGGGGTGCATATGGGGAGTCTGTGTCTGCCTCCCCTCCTCTCACTTAATAAAAAAAAAGAAATGTCTGAAATTTTACTGCCTATGTTTTGTTCTAGGATTTTTATGGTTTCTAGTTTTACATTTAAGTCTACAATTTATTTTGATTTTATTCTTGTGTATGGTATAAGAAGGTGGTCTAGTTTTATATTGTGCACATATCTGTCCAATTTTCCCAACATCATTTATTGAATAGTTTTTAACCCATTGTACTTGCCTCCTTTGTCAAATATTAATTGAACCTATAGGCATGGGTTTATTTCTAGGCTTTTAATTGTGTTCCATTGATCTATATTTCTGTTTTTATGCCAGTATCATGATGTCTTAATTATTATGGCCTTGTAGTATAGTTTGAGATCATATAGTATAATTCCTCCCACTTTATTTGTTCTCAAGATTGCAACTTCATGAGTGGCCCTAGCCACAGATATCCAGAGTTCTGACCCACAGACTGGGAGATAATGTTTGTTGTTTTAAAATTCTAAATTTTGGGCGTAATTTGTGTTGCATAGAAATAGATAAATAAGACAGGTTTTGATACATGGAAATGAGATACTACTAAAATAAAACCCTTAAATGTAGACGTGGTTTTAAAACAGGCAGTAGACTTAGAGGAGAGTGTTCGTGAAGGTTGAAAGTGAATTGAAGAAGTTGCTAATAGAAGAGTCATAATTTTCTATGTTAAGGCTGCTTATGAGGGTTTGAAGAAAAATGAGGTCAATGTTCTTGGAAGGTGGAGGAAAGAAAACACTGTATAATGGCAGAAATTTTAGTAACTTGGAAATTAGGAAAGGTGCCTAATGAACTGAATAATCTAGCAAAGGAGGTTTCAAGCTAAGTGGTGAAAGTGCTATCTGGTTCCTTGATACTTTTGGTAAAACACAGGAAGAACGAGGTAAATTGAGGAAAGGATTATTAAACTTAAGAAATCAGAACTTGATGGCTTTGAAAATTCTTAGGTTCTACAGATGGTTACTAATGCTAATTTGAGAAATGGCTTCCAAACAAAGATCATATCCAAGCCATAGCTATAAGAGCACATTCCAAAAATGAAAGCAAGGTGTGACTGTAAAATGCTTTTCAAAAAAATCTCAGAAAGATCTAAGTTGGTGTATCATCATTTATATAGGCAAAAGGCTTTCTAAGAAAGTAAAGGTTTTCCTCACAGATCTCCTCAATAAAATAATACAGATTTTCTGAAGGGCTTATCTCAAATAGATTCGTGGGAGTGCTACGCAAGAGAATTCCAAGGAAGTCCTTGCTATTCTTTAAGACATGCTACAGAAATATCCACCAGCTTATGTTAAGAAGGACAAAATGTCCAGAACGAGGAAAGATCCTAAAATCCCAGAATTCTACTGGCAAGAAGCTGACTAAGAAAACTGGTCAGCTACCAACACATCGTACCATTCATGAAAAAGGAAAAATGCAATAGGGACCAGAAATAGGAGTCCAGCTGGCAGAGCTGAGAGCTATGAGAATTATCTCTACATCCTGAGACCTAATCAAGAAACTTCCAACATTGCCTGACTAGATTTCAGAATTTCTATGAAGTGGTGACACCTGGTGCCTTCTACATTCTCCCTTTTTAAATAGGTATGTCTCTAACAGTTATGCTAAACCTGTACCTCTGTTTTAATTGGTACCTGTGAAAAGACAATTTATCTCTTTAGCTGCATAGATCTAAAGATAGATAGAAACTGTACTTAAGGAACTCACCCAAGGAGCCTCTTCACACACGGGACTGATTAATATGACGATTCTAAATTTTGAACTGATGATGTAATATATCATTTTAAAAATAGGGAGGTAAAATATCTATGTCTTTTTGTCTTGAATGGTTTACCTTGTCCTCTCATGGATTGTTCCTTAGAGGAAACTGCTCTGTGGAGAGGCCCATGTGGCCAAGGACTATGACCTGCCAATAACAGCATGGGTGAGCACCCAGTTAAGGTTAAGTTCAAGTTGTTGGGCAGGGCTGCAGTCTTATCTGAGGGATCAAATTAACCAGGTTCAGAAAGAATCCTTTTATTTTATAAATGTGTTCCTGACCATAAGGAACTGTGTAGTATATGTGTTTGTTGTCTTAAGCCACAAAGTTTTGTGGAAATTTTATATGTAGCAATAGGCAAATAATATGGTTGTGAGAATGTCAACTGACTTAAAACATTAGATATAAAAGAAAGCTTAGTTTCCCTTAGGAAAATCGATTAGCTTTTTGGCATATAAATATATGGAGAGGAGCTAGGCCAAATTGTATGTGGAAATCTGGGTTTACCTAGAAGGATAGGAAGGGATGTCGTGCATTTTATCTCTTCTTGAGATCTAAAGTTAGGAAGTTTTATCTGCATCTATTTATATTATCATATTCATGGTCCAATATCATTATATGCAACAGAGTCTTGGAATGTTTTGATAAAAATAGGGAGAATAAAGACCCATAGAGTGACTTTTGTACTGAGTTGGTCAAGATGAATGGGAATCAGTGTGTCTAGGTTACTAGAATGGTAGACACTGGAAAGGGCCCCAAATCACATATATTGGGAGACTATGAGAGATATAAGCTGACCAATAGGTATAAGCAAGGGTGCAATATTTTGGCACTCCCCAAAATGCCTGAAATAAGGGGTTAAATTTCAGTAATTATGTTCGGAAAGCAATTTTGACGAGAGTGCCACACTGTTTGCAACATTGCTCATTACAGACATGCTTCCCACACTCATCAGGATATTATTACACGTCAATTTTTTTTCTTTCTATCCCACTCCCTTCCTCCCTTTCTACCTCACTACTGTCCTTCTTTCCCTCTTTCTTTCTTTCCCTCCAAATATTTGAGTGTCTACTATCAGTTTCTGCTTTATAGGCTGAAATACTTCAAAAAGCAGAACAGATCCAACCCTTGCCCTCATGAGGCTCTTTTACCTATTAGTGGATCTTATGCTCTAGCTCTTCTTATAAAAGAATCTACTTGGATCCCACCAGTGCTCCAAGTAGATTGACTTGTGAGGATGGCTAATAGAAAAATCTAGACTTTGTTTCTGAGGTCACTGGTCAGTGAGCCAAAGAGTGATTTTCACTGAGCCTAAAGCTGAAGAATTGCTATTTCTATGTGTGAAGTGCTGCTCTAGCACAAGTGTAGCAACAGAGGCAGGGGATTTGGGATCAGCCACTGGGTTTCAGCCATGGTCTGCTAAGACCAGTCTCTACTCAGCAGCCAGTGGCCACTCTTAATTGTCAAGACACTGAGATAAGATCAAGGCAGGCTGTATTCTCTGTATATAGGACTCCTCTAAGGACATAGGAATTTGTGGACATAGAAAGCATAGGGGATTGAGGCATTGTTTGCATTTCTGTTTGGTGGGCTTCTGCATCTTACACTGGAAACTAAAAGTTACAGATCAAACTATAAAATAGTTTATATAATTACATATAATGTATATAATTAATATATATAATATATAATTAGTCATACTATAATAATTTATATAATTAGCCATATTAAACTCAAATTCTGAAACTAGAAAAATTTAATTAAGATATTAAAATACCCTCAACAAATATACCATTGATTCAATTAAAACCTGTTTTAATGACCATAAGTGAAACACTGTTTGTGACCAAACATTTATTTTACAAGTACATTTTACACATATACACATACACACACACCTTAAGGTTAGCTTAAAAAGAAAAATGGTGTTTATAGGAAAAACATTTTTCCTATAAACAGAAAAAATATTTTTAAATTCTGTGCGAAAGCATTCATGATCTTTTGAGTGAAATCCTATAGCAAATTATATTTGCAAGGCAAATATTTTTGCAAATGCTTATGCCATGGATCGGGAACCTTTTTGGCTGAAAGTGCCATGAACGCCACATATTTTAAAATGTAATTCCATGAGAGCCATACAATATGTTTAACACTAAATACAAGTTAAATGTGTGCATTTTATGTATGTAAGACCAACACTTTTAAAGTACAATAAGTCTCTGAATTCTTTTTAATAGCATTGTTATGCTGTTGCTAATCAATAATGAATAAAGTACTTCTTACCATTATTGCGACTTCTGGTGCTGCATGGTTTTGCTGATGGTTTTGTAGTCTGGCTGATACATGGTGAGATTAAGCTTCATGCAGGCGTTGAGACTCCCATCCGTTAAATGTGATCGTAGGTTGGTCTTAACATTCTTGAGATGTGAGAAGGACTGCTCACATGCATACTTAGAGCCAAATATTGTCAGTACAGCAATACTCACATGCTTTAGTGTGTGGTATGTGATGGGAAGCACGTCCCAAGTTTTGACAATCAACTAGTCCGTGGGTTGAAGTTTTTTCATTTCTCCCCACTTGTGTTTGCTCGTCAACTCTGCTTGCTGTCGTGCAAGTCTTTCCAAATCTTCATTCAGGGACTTGAACTTATTCACCCACATGTCTGAGGCCTTCAGGTAAGCAGCTTGTAGCTCAAAATCTCTGACAGAGACACCAGGGATGTAACTCAGGTCAGCACTGTCCACTGCACACTTGTGTGGATGAACTTAAAAAGACGAGTGTACTCACGAAATTCTCCAAAGCGCACTTTGAATGACTGCAGGAGATTAGATGTGAAGCCTGCTAGCTGCTGGAGATCAAGATGTTGAGCAGGGTCACTTGCTGTGCATGCATCTTTAAACTCTCCAAGTTTTTCAAAGTGCAGTAAATGACCTGTTTCAATGTCAGTGATGAAGAGTTCTAGCTTGTTTTCAAACGCAAACACTGCTTGTTGAAGGGATAAGACTGTATTTCAAACACCGTGCTTTTTCACATTGAGCTGGTTCAGATATTCAGTCATGTCCACAAGATAGTAGAACTTCAGGAGCCATGCTGTGCAAAAGCAGACCAGGATAATTATTCCCAACTTCATCCAGCAGTGTTTTAAACTGGCAATCATTTAAAGCTCGGGCAACAATAAAGTTGACCACCAGAATGACCAGCGACATCACCTCACCAAGCTGCTCACCACACATCTGAGCACAAAGCGCCTCCTGATGCAGGATGCAGTGAAAACTTAGGATGGGTCTCTTTTCATGTTCAGAAAGAAGTGTTATGTATCCTCTGTTTTCCCCACCATGCACAGAGCACCATCAGTACACACCGAAATAAGCTTATCCATTGGTAGATTTTTTTTTCTTTAGCGAACTCAGTGAAAGACTTGAATAAATCCTCCCCTCTTGTTGTCTTTTTCATAGGCAAAATAGCAAAACTTTCCTCATATAATGTGTCACTGACAGCATGCCTTGCAATCATGCTGAACTGGGATAAATGGCTTACGTCTATTGACTCATCCAAAGCAAGAGAAAAGAATGGTGCTGCATTTATATCCTACACTTGTGTTGCCTCAATTTGATTTGCCATCATGATGGTACAATCATGAACAGTTCTTTCTGACAAAGGCATGTCTTTTATTCATATTATTATCTTGTCTTTATCTAAAAAGTCATCAAAAAGTTCATTGGCAACATGAAGCATGAATGTTTTGGTATACTCCCCATCTGTGAATGGCTTTCCGTTTCTCACAATTGCTAAAGCACCAGCAAAGATAGCCGAATTCCAGTCACCTTGTTGGGTCTAAACATGAAGTTGCTGCTGACCAGCTTGCACTCTGCACAGTAGCTCTTGATATGCTTTCTTCCTGCTGTCCCCCGCTGGATATTTCAATGCAAATGTAGTATGGAGTGTGTCGAACTGCCGCTTTATATTTGACCGTTTCATCGATGTAATTTTATCATTGCATATTAGACACACTGCAGAACCTGCTCTCTCCACAAAGGTGAATTTCTCTGTCCATTCCTGCTGAAAAGTACGATACTCCTCATCTTTTTTTCTTTTAGCTATCTTCTTCATCAAAAGGGTTTCTGCAATTAGCTAGCTGACTACTTGATTAAAAGGAGGAAAGTTTACTTTCTGACTTCACAACAACCTGTGTACATTATGCATTATCCAATAAAAATTTGGTGTTGTCTCGAAGGACAGCTGTGATTGGCTCCAGCCACCCGTAACCATGAACATGAGTGGTAGGAAATGAATGAATTGTGATACATGAGAATGTTTTATATTTTTAACATTATTTTTATTAAAGATTTGTCTGCGACCCAGATGCAGCCATCAAAAGAGCCCATAAAATTTAACAACAAACAAACAATCCAATAAAAAAATGGAAAGAGGACATGAACAGACACTTCTCCCAGGAAGAAATACAAATGGCCAACAGATATATGAAAAGATGCTAATCTCATTAGCTATTAGAGAAATGCAAATCAAAACTACAATGAGATAGCACCTCACACCTGTTAGATTAGCTATTATCAACAAGACAGGTAATAACAAGTGTTAGAGAGGCTGTGAAGAAAAAGGAACCCTCACCCACCGTTGGTGGAAATGTAAAGTAGTACAACCACTATGGAAGAAAGTATGGTGGTTCCTCAAAAAATTAAAAATAGAACTACCATATGACCCAGCAATCCCTCTACTTGGTATATACCCCCAAAACTCAAAAACACTGGTACATAAAGACACATGCAGCCCCATGTTCATTGCAGCATTGTTCACAGTGGCCAAGACGTGGAAACAACCAAAAAGCCCTTCAATAGATGACTGGATAAAGAAGATGTGGTACATATATACTATGGAATACTACTCAGCCATAAGAAATGATGACAACAACATGGATGGACCTTGATAACATTATACTGAGTGAAATAAGTAAATCAGAAAAAACTAAGAACTATATGATTCCATACATAGGTGGGACATAAAAATGAGACTCAGGGACATGGACAAGAGTGTGGTGGTTACCAAGCGGGCAGGGGAAGAGGAGGATAGGGGAATGGGAGAGGTTTGGGGAAGGGGAGGGACACACAGAAAACCAGATAGAAGGTGACAGAAGGCAATTTGACTTTGGGTGATGAGTATGCAACATAATCAAATGTCAAAATAACCTGGAGCTGTTTTCTCTGAACCTATGTACCCTGATTGATCTATGTCACCCCATTAAAATTAATAAAAATAAATAAAAAAGGAATAATAATAAAAAGGTACTTTCTGTACCCCAAAGATAAGTAATCAGCAAAGTTATCTTAGATTTCCTCCATTTATAATTTTTTAGTCAGTTTCCATTGTTTTCTACTTGTGGGAAATACCTCTGCTAGCTCTAAGGGGGAAAGCTCTTTCTCAGAAACATCTTTCTCTTAAAGCACGCATTAAATCTGTTGATGTTAATGCCTGTTTTGATCCTAATAAATTGTGACCCAAAAGACTGTAGTCTCTTTCAGTGCATTCTAGTCCTTCAATTTCTGTTACCACAGGAAGCCTTGGAATAGAACATGCAGCTCATCTAATGCTATTGAAACTCAGTGAAGGGTCAGGACTGAGAGCAAATGATGCTGGATTCATGTATCACTAATTGCTTGTCAGCAGCTAATATGAAAAATAGTTGGACTGACAGTGGGTTGGCAGTTAAGCCTCCAGTCAAAGGAGATTTCAGCTTAAAAGTTTTAATGCTGGATCACACTGAGAGCCCTCAACTAAGTCAGACTTGAAATGAACAAGGAGCATGCAGATTCTCTGTTTATATGTATAATGCTTTTGCCTTTATTTTGATAAGTTCAAGCCTTCTTTTCCTCTACTTGGGAAGGTTTCGACTAATGATCTTCACCAATGCTTGAATAGGACACGAATTCTTTGAAGTAGCAAGAGTAATTTTGTTCTACTGAACTCAAACTCACTATTATTATAATACATTCAAGCACTGTTTCTCCTGGGGACATGCATCGCAGTAGGAATCTTCTTCCAAATATATAGCTAAAAATGGGTAAATCTGCATTTACTTTTAGCATTAGTGAATTCATTTTATAATCCTCATCATCATATTTATCACACTGATAACAACCACATTAATGTAGAAGACACTTTTTTTTTTTTTTTTTTTAGTGAGAAGAGGGGAGGCAGAGACAGATGGGGATGGGTGAAGAAGCAGATGGATGCTTCTCCTGTGTGCCCTGGTTAGAAATTGAACCCGGGACATCCACATGCCAGATCAATGCTCTACCACTGAGCCAACTGGCCAGGGCCAAAACCTTAAGTTTCATCTTGATTTTTTAAAATGTCTTTGTCTGTTTATTTTAATACTCATTATTATGTCAGTACTATAGTTTTTTAATCAAGCATTTGTTCATACCACAAAGATTTGTCATTTGCCTCCTGTATGTTAATCATGGCTGTAGGTGTTGAGAATAAACAAGAGAAACAAGGTCTCTGCTGTCTGAAAGTTGAAGACACTATCCCAGAGACATCTTGAGGTCAAGAACTACATACTGTTCATTCTCTTATTCCCAGGTGATCAGAGGTAGGATAAGGTAACTGACATTTGTTGTGCACTTACTTTGTACTTTGGTAGCATTTCTATATAATATTAGTTAGGGTACTAATTACAAAGAATTCAGTTTTTTAGCAGGGAGGCGGCATATTAGAAGCACTTCAGGATAGCCCTAAGGACCTAAGGACTAGAACCCAGGGAACTTAGTCTCTCTCAAGCCCTCAAGTATCTTAGCTTTATTCTCTCCTGCTACACATAGTCTTTCTCTACTTGATGGGGCAATTTTACCAGAATCTCTGGATTTGCTCTTTTTTCTGTTCCATGATCTGATAGGCAAAGAAACATCTGCTCCAGCTATAGCTGTAACAATTCTGAGGACTCGGATTGTCTTGACTTAGGATAAACACCCAACCCTGGAAATTTACGAAGAGGCTGTCACTGTAATTGTTCTAATTGGATCTACTGATTACCCTTGTGTTCAGCACACAGGGCTTCCTCCCAGTAGAAGGCAGAGCCTGAGTGGACATGTGCCAGGCTCCCTGACACAGCTACCATGGAATTCTTATAACACTCTCAGAGAACTAGATCATGTTCCACATTTAAAAAAGAAACTTAATTTTGTTCCAAAGACATAAAATAAGCTATCTATATTCACTCAGTTTAAGGAGGTGTGATTCCAACCCTGTTCTGACTGCTGGAAGTCTGGTGCTCTTTTTGCTATGCCATGCTACTTCCACAGTGCTTGGAACATGGTAATGCCTAAGGAATAGTCAATGAATAAATACATGAGTATCGGACTCGATGTGGCTAGGATAACCCCAAAGAACCTGTGCAACTTTTACCCAGAATTTAATTTAGAGTGTATAAAAACCTATGAATTTTTAGATTTAAAATGAAAATCCTTAACAAGATAGATGTGTAAATGTGCATACGAACATACTCTGATATACTTGAGAAGCTATGAATATAAAAGTACAAAAATGATTATTTCAGTTCCCATGTAAAAAGTACTATTTAAAATTTTTTACTTAGAGAAAGCTTAAAAAGTTTTGAGATTGCCAAAATTACTTCTATTTTGACAAAATGAGTCAGCTAAATTACTCCTTTGGCATATTGAGAAGACTTTTCCCCCTGAAGTCCTTCTAATATGCCGCCTCCCTGCTAAAAAACTGAATTATTTATAATTAGTACCCTAACTAATATAATATAAAAATGCTACCAAAGCACAAAGTAAGTGCACAACAAATGTCAGTTACCTTATTCTACTTCTGATCACCTGGGAATAAGAGAATGAATAGTATAGAGTTCTTGACCTCAAGATGTCTCTGGGCCCTAGCCGGTTGGCTCAGTGGTAGAGCGTCGGCCTGGCGTGCAGAAGTCCCAGGTTTGATTCCCGGCCAGGGCACACAGGAGAGGCACCCATCTGCCTCTCCACCCCTCCCCCTCTCCTTCCTCTCTGTCTCTCTCTTCCCCTCCCGCAGCAGGGCTCCATTGGAGCAGAGATGGCCCGGGTGCTGGGGATGGCTCCTTGGCCTCTGCCCCAGGTGCTAGAGTGGCTCTGGTAGTGGCAGAGCGACGCCCTGGAGGGGCAGAGCATCGCCCCCTGGTGGGCAGAGCGTCGCCCCCTGGTGGGCGTGCCGGGTGGATCCCAGTCGGGCGCATGCGAGAGTCTGTCTGACTGTCTCTCCCCGTTTCCAGCTTCAGAAAAATACAAAAAAAAAAAAAAAAAAAAGATGTCTCTGGTATAGTGTTTTCAACTTTCAGACAGCAGAGACCTTGTTTCTCTTGGCTTCTAATGGTTAATTGGGGCATTTTCCATGGTTGTTTGGACTGCTTTGCACCTTTTTCTTAGCTTGTGTCTATAGTGGTGAAATTTATAGGTTAGTTCTGACTGAATGGCAGCTGTTGCTTGTCATTGGCCATATGTGAGGATCAGCAGATGTCCTAAGCAATGACTGCAGAAGGTTATCTAAGATGTTTCAGCGTAAGTGACTTTAAACAGGTATGCTCCGAAGAAACACCACAAACACCCAGCTTTCTTCAGATGGCTTAGCCAAGAATCATCTTACAGAACTGGTGGGCATGCTGGCAGGAAGGGAGGCAGTGACAGAATGGAAACAGTATCAGGAGCAGACAGTCCTTGTGGAATGTTTCAGGCACTCAAGCAAACTTTACTTTTCCTGCTTTCCTTCAATGTATTATATCAGAGGACAACAAACTTTTCTACAAAGGGTCTTCTCTATAAAGCCTAATATATTTCAGTCTTTGTGGATCTTAGAGTCTCTGTTGCAGCTACTTAACCTCTGCTCTTGTAGTGAGGAAACAGCTATAGACAACATAGAAACAAATGCTCATGGGAATGTCCCCAAATATTAATTTACAAAGACTGGTAGGAGACCATATTTGGCCTGCAAGCCATGGTTTGCTGACCTTTGACTTACATGTAGGCTATTTCATTCATGTCATCTATTGATGACAAGAATTCACTTACTGAACTATTTACTATACACAATGCTCTGTGTAAGGTAAAGAAAAGAATGTGCCTGACCTATGGTGGCGCAGTGGATAAAGTGTCGACCTGGAAATGCTGAGGTCGCCAGTTCAAAACCCTGGGCTTGCCTGGTCAAGGCACATATGGGAGTTGATGCTTCCAGCTCCTCCCCACCTTCTCTCTCTGTCTCTCCTCTCTCTCTCTCCCTCTCTGTCTCTCTCTCCCTTTCTCTCTCCTCTCTAAAATGAATAAATAAAATTAAAAAAAAATTATTAAAAAAAAGAAAAGAATGTGATGTCAATATTTTGGGGGCTATAAATCTAACATAAAAAAGGCATAATGTTTCATATGGTACAAAAATGTAAAGCTTTCTAGGAGTTTATGGAAGAGACCTCTTTTAGAGTATATCGTTATATGCAAAATAATCTAAACAAAGACTTGAACAGACTTTTAAAGAAAAGCTTAGATAGTATTAAATATATAGGGGATGGCAAAGAACAAAAGCAGAGAAGAGGAAAAGTTATTGTAACTTATATTTAGAATAATATGAAGAAATTTATGTTCAGACTGTATAGACCTTTGAGTGCTAAACTGAGAATTAGAAACATAAGGGGAGTGATATGAGCTTCATAGCAAGAAAATACAGTATGTACATGGTTTGGCTTGGAGGGCTGAGAGCTTGAAAGTAAGAAGACCAGTAGAAAAATAATTGGAATTGTCCAAATGAATGGAGTGTAGACTTGGATCAAAGTGTTGGAAAGCAGAAGTGAGGAGATAAATATGGTGGGGAAAAGTAAGTTTACAGATGTTCATATGGAAAAATAATACAATAATAAATAATACAAGAGTAAGCTGTGTTTTGTATACTCACAACTATAAACCTACTTTACCCTCTCTCTGTGCTATGTACTCCTACATCAATCATATATATATATACATATATACTATAAACCTTATATATTATATCATTCATATATATTCATATATATAGTATATATATATATATGAAATGATATAAGGATACATAAATATATTTTTAAGTACAAAAGACATTTGAGTATAAGAATTTATGAATACATACCTTGGCCAGTTTGCTCAGTGATAGAGCATCAGCCCAGTGTGTAGATGTCCTGGGTTTGATTCCTGGTTAGTGCACACAGGAGAAGCAACCATCTTCTTCTCCACCCCTCTTCTCTCTTTCTCTCTCTCTCTCTCTTCTCCTCCTGAAGCCATGCCTTGATTGGTTTGAACAAAGTTGGCCTCAGGCACTAAGAATCACACCCTAGTGGGCTTGCTGGGTGGATCCTAGCCAGGGCACATGCAGGAGTCTGTCGGTTTGCCTTCTCTCCTCTCACTAAAAAGAATGTATGAATATAGTGGGTCAAAAAAAGAATGAAGTCAAGAAATATTTTTAGGAGCTAAATATGGATAACTAGGAAGAAAGTACTCATTTTTTTAAAATGGGGAAGTCAGGAGGTAAGGCTAATACTGGGAGGAATATAATTAATTTAGCATTAAATATAGTACATAAGAATTTTTTAAAAGGTTGAATCCAATGACTTGAGGCATTCTCTTCATGTCAGAAGTTTCTTATCATTGAGAATCACATAATGGGAATATGTAACTAAAATTGCCTAGCTCTATTATATTAAATTACTAGATTATATCTTAATAGCAAACTAGCAATCACACTACCCTACCAATCTTATTGGATTAGCCATCAGTCCCAAAGAGTAGTAATTCTCCTGTTTATTTTATGAGAAAGTACATAGGAGAACAGATGTGATATGCAATATTGGAAGTGGAATTAATCCATGATATACACATAATATATTTTATTAAATGTCAGTGATCATTGTTTTAAAGATTAATGACTGTCTCCTGGTTTAAATTACAGTACATTTCATTACTGATAGCCATTAAATGATATAAAATTATAAAAGCTATACCACTCTAAATTATGTTTAATAAACTGATGCATGGGTTTTGTTAAAGAACAAGAAAGAAATCTAACTAAATCATGAATCTCATAATTGTTGGTTGACATTGGAACAATATGCTTGGTTGGATTATTAGAACCTATGTTTTTAATTAGAAGACATTGATCATGTCATTTGGTAATTAAATTTAATTCTAATTTGACAGATAGGGACACTTGTATTTTTCAAGTGACAAAACAATATTGGTTAATGAAGAATAGCATACAAAATGGCATTTTAAATGTTATAACTGCTTAATAATTTATAACATTTAAAAAGGATATGTTCTTTTTCTAAGAAGTTTAGAAAATATCTCAGAAATAAAAATTAATTATATGACCATCTCTGTGTTGTAAATGAGTGGTATCTATGTTTTGTAGAAGGAGGCTTTGATACAGATCAACTTAATGAATAGGGTACCTCATTTTCTCCAGAATCTCAAAGAAGCAGCATTTGAGGTGCATGAGGGGAGCTCTGTATCTACTCCCTAGTTTTGGTGCTTTGTTCTGTGACTACTCAGTCCTATAGAAATGGGATATACATGGAGGTGTAAAGAATTTTACTTTGCATCTGAAAATCAACAAATAATGCATTAGTAAAAATAGAGCAGAATTTTCTTCTCAATTCAGTAATAAGTTCTTAAGAGAATTAAATCTTCAACATCAACAGAATTGCTAAAAAGGGAAAGGGCAAGAATAATATGGTGACACTCCCTTCTTCTCAGTTGAGAATATTAAAAGACACTAACTTATGGGAATAGAATGAATCTATATAGACCCACTGTGCCCTGGAGCATGTTTTTAGAATAAGTTTCTGATATAAAAAGGAAAGACACCAACATAGGGTTGTCCTTTCTCATGTTTATAAATCTAAAGAGAGAATTTGATTTATAAATATCCTTTTTTTTAAGAGAGAGAGAGAGGGAAAGACAGGAACATTGAGCTGCTACTATATGTGCCTGACTTGGGAATCGAACTGGCAACCTCGGTGCTTTGGATGACACTCCAGACAAGCTATCCAGCCAGTGCCTAATTTATTTTTTAGAGGAACAGAGAGAGGAAGGCGGGGAGAGGGGAGGAGGAAAGGAAGCATTCATTTGTTGTTTTACTCAGTTGTTCATTCCTTGGTTGCTTCTTTTTTTATTAATTTTAATGGGGTGACATTGATAAATCAGGGTACATATTTTCAGAGAAAACATTTGACATTTGATTATGCTGCATTCTCATCATTCAAAGTCAAATTGTCTTCTGTCACCTCTATCTGGTTTTCTTTGTGCCCCCCCATAACCACCACACTGTTGTCCATGTCTCTGAGTCTCATTTTTATGTCTCACCTATGTATGGGATCATATAGTTCTTAGTTTTTTCTAATTTACTTATTTCACTCAGTATAATGTTATCAAGGTCCATCCATGTTGTTGTGAATGATCCAATGTCATCATTTCTTATGGCTGAGTAGTATTCCATAGTATATATGTATCAAATTTTTTTAATCTACTCATCCACTGACAGGCACTTGGGCAGTTTCCAGATCTTCAGAGATCTTCACTATTGTGAACAATGCTGCCATAAACTAAAAAGGTTTTGCACTGCTAAAGACAATAAAAACAGAATAAAAAGACAAACTACACAATGGGAGAACATATTCGACAATACATCTGATAAGGGGTTAATAACCAAAATTTATAAAGAACTTGTAAATCTCAACACCAGGAAGACAAACAATCCAATCAAAAAATGGGCAAAAGAAATGAATAGACACTTCTCCAAAGAGGACATACAGATGGTCAATAGGCATATGAAAAAATGCTCAACATCACTTATCATTAGAGAAATGCAAATTAAAACCGCAATGAGATATCACGTCACACCAGTCAGAATGGCGTTCATCAACAAAACAACACAGAATAAGTGCTGGCAAGGATGTGGAGAAAAGGGAACCCTCCTGCATTGCTGGTGGGAATGCAAACTGGTGCAGCCACTGTGAAGAACAGTATGGAGATTCCTCAAAAAATTAAAAATCAAACTGCCTTTTGACCCAGCTATCCCACTTTTAGGAATATACCCCAAGAACACCATAGCACTGTTTCAAAAGGAGAAATGCACCATCTTGGTTTCTTCTTGGGTGTGCACTGACAGGGGATCAAACCTACCACTATGTCATTTCAAGATGATGCATTTAACTAACTGAGCTAACAGGCCAGGGTTATGTGAATATTCTTTTTTTTTTTTTTTTTTTTTTTTTTTTTTTTTTTTTTCTGAAGCTAGAAACGGGGAGAGACAGTCAGACAGACTCCCGCATGCGCCTGACCGGGATCCACCCGGCACGCCCACCAGGGGCAACACTCTGCCCACCAGGGGGCGATGCTCTGCCCCTCCGGGGCGTTGCTCTGCCGAGATCAGAGCCACTCTAGTGCCTGGGGCAGAGGCCAAGGAGCCATCTCCAGCGCCCGGGACATCTTTGCTCCAATGGAACCTTGGCTGCGGGAGGGGAAGAGAGACAGAGAGGAAGGGGGGGGAGGGGTGGAGAAGCAAATGGGCGCTTCTCCTATGTGTCCTGGCCGGGAATCGAACCTGGGTCCCCCGCACACCAGGCCGACGCTCTACCGCTGAGCTAACCGGCCAGGGCCTATGTGAATATTCTTAAGTAGAATACTTTAAGGATTTTTTTAAAGATACTTTTTGAAAGTTTTGGGTGTCTGGAGGTCTGTTTCAGGGATTAGACACAAAGGTCAAGTAACAGAAGGGCACCACTAAAATGTCCTGAGAAAAGAGTGTGCCTTGAATTTGAAGTTTCCTTGTTTTGCACGTTATTGTGATGAATTTGGACATACAAGTTTGGAGCTAGAAACTGCAGTGAAGTTTTATTGCACTGTGCAATAGGGGTGAAGTCTTAACTTCCCAACTTCCCTTAACATGAAAGGTAGAGGCAGAAGGCTAGATAATTTGTAAATAAAAATTCTGTAAAAGAACAAGAAAATCCATGGCTGAGGAAGGACTTCAGTCTAGAGAAAAACAACTATTTAATAAGTATTTGAATTACATTATTCCTGTGATTTTATACTTACAAAGACTATTAAAATCACAACATGCTCTGTGGGTTGGATTTCTTGTGGAAGTGAAGAAGGGGCCAGTGTTCTCTGCACATTGGTGTAGGGCCTGTCCGGAGTCATCATTCATGAATGGGTGTGTGATAAACATGAGCAATAAACAAATATTCACCTCATTGATCGCTTTACTTGAAATAAAACCATGGGAAAACTTAGTGGGTTAAAAACTCAAGTATGAGATGCTAAACATAAACAAATACAGTCCTAATTCTTCCAACTGAAAGAAATTGCTTCACCCAACTGACAAAATACAACCTCTTACAGTGCAAGAACTGCACTTAGTGTTCCATATTACTGAGTCGGTACAGAGGTGGTTTTATCCTTTACAGATGTTCCTGAACCTAATTCCTAATGAGAAAAAAGCTTCTACAATACATTTGGGCAAATAGGAGATGGTTTACAAGTGACCAACCCTGACCCTCAAAAAGACTCTACCTGGGGAAGCTCCTAACTTTTCTTCCTTTTTTCATGCAAGCTTTTGATTTTAATTCTTACTGAGCTCAGTCGGAACCTTAAGCCAGCCTCATGTGCAGTAGAGCTAGGGAAGTTTCAGTAGTATTTAGTAAAATGTTTCTTCTTTGGGGCCAAAGATTCAGCCAGTATGGGAACAGTATAATTTTGTAGTCTCAGTTGAGAGCGCTAACAACTTAAGCCAGGAACTGAAGTTGTTTTTTAGAGTAGGTAGGCTTGGAGAAGCCAACGTTTTCCAAGGTAATCCTGAATGTATCAACTTACCTGCTGTACTTGGCATGGTATTCTGGTAAGAGAACATTCCAAAGTAAAGGGATGGGCTTGCCAAAGGGATGGGTTTGATTAAAAGAAACTGATCGAAAATAGATGGATGTAGGTCCTTATTGGCAGGTGTGTAATAGACACAATGCAAGGACAGAAAACACAAATGAAGAGAGAAAATTAGCTACTGATTTATCAAGCTATGGAAATAGGGCAGGAAAGATAGGGTTAAGGATGGCAAGACAGATTGTAGAAACACTTCCTGCTCTGAGCTGAAAGATTGTCACAATAAGGAGAGTTGTGTCATTCAGATACACTAACTGAAAAGTCCCGTGGAGCTAATGATATACATTTCTCAGTGAAACATGAGGGCTCCCAGCCCAGTCTTGGAGGGGTGATTATATCTTGAGCTGTTCTCAGCCTACAAAGCAACAATTCATGTGTTAATATTTAGCCAACCAAATGTTCTAAGTTTACTACAAGGCACAACCCAATTAAAATGTTTGTGTATGTTGGTGAGAGTTTTCCAAGTAACAAAAGGACAGGGGTGATACATGGCCCATCTATGCCCTGGCAATAAATAGTCAGACATCTTTACAGTGGCTTTCACTGTTTATTTGGTCTTTGTTTTAGCTGTATTATGATAAAGACTAGGGAATGACCCTAGAGATTTGGACATTAGGACATTCAAGTGACAAATTCAGAACACAGTGCTGACATCCTTAGGAGAGAAGCACAACACCTGCACAGTTCATGTCCTAACCAGAAAAGCAGTCACCATTTTATTTTATTTATTTATTGTTTATTTATTTATTTATTTATTTATTTATTTATTTATTTATTTACTTATTGTGTGTGTGTGTGTGTGTGTGTGTGTGTGTGAGTGTGTGTGTGGCAGAGACAGAGAGAGTCAGAGAGAGGGACAGATAGGGACAGACAGACAGGAAAGGAGAGAGATGAGAAGCATCCATTCTTCATTTTGGCTCCTTAGTTGTTCACTGATTGATTTCTCATATGTGCCTTGACTGGGGGGCTACAGCAGACCGAGTGACCCCTTGCTCGAGCCAGCGACCTTGGGCTCAAGCTAGTGAACCTTGCTCAAACCAGATGAGCCTGTGCTCAAGCTGGCGACCTTGGGGTCTCGAACCTGGGTCCTCTGCATCCCAGTTCGACACTCTATCCACTGCACCACCGTCTGGTCAGGTAGCCACCATTTTAAAAGTAAGTAATTTTATTATTTTTATCAAATATAGCATGTGTAGACTCCGAGCTCTGATTATGTTCAGCTTCTTGAATTTTTCCTAGAGAGTAATTTGGGTGAGCATCAAATTCAGTGTAGCTTCATTAATAACTACAGCATCACTGTGGTCTCTAGGGTAGTTACACTAAATGTATTTACATATAAAAGTGATTATTCTCTAGTCTCAATTGAGATATGGAAATCTGCATGGCTAATTCAAGCTATTAAGAACTGCTCCAGATTGAGGTAATGTGATACTGAACTATTTCAGAACTTGGAAAGAAACTTGGAATTATGTTTTACTGTTGACAAGTAAAAGTTATTGTTATTTCACATTTGATAACATCTCTAGCAAATGTGGACGTACTTTATTAAAATATGCTGTATTATAATTTGGACAATGAAAAACATCACTTTAATATTTTCCCATCCCAGGCTCATTTTATTTAAGAGGCGGCAATGTGAAAGATGACATAATTGATTAGGAAAGTAACTGGCACTTGAATACAAGTGGCCTCTTTCTGTCAGGAATGGAGTTCATTATTTGCCATTGTACGAAAAATGACATGAAGCCAATAAGGCACTTTGAGAAATTTTTCAATCACTGCTATACCAAGTATATAGTTTCGGTATGTGACCCAGTGCCAAAAGGTTGTCTGTGTATTTGTGCTACTTGGAAATTTATTAGATGTGAAAAATATTTATATTTTTTTAATTCATGCTTGATCTTTTCTAATTTTCTCTGTTTTGCAGTTCTAAACTAACGAAGACACCTAAGCCAGTAGCATTGCTATTGTTCTGTAAAAACTGATGCTTTATACAAAAAATACTACTAGATTTGAACAAATTTAAGACATCATTAATGCTGTTCAAATATCCAGTTCTGTCTTTCATCTTGTTGTGCCCTTTGAAATAGTGAATAAATCCTGTGCCACTCTATATATTTCTGAGAGTCTTGGGGCTGTTTTTACTTCCTCTGGGTCTGTGACATCTTTCTGAACTTTGTTAACCATAAGAGAAAGTATATGTCATGCGTTATTCTGTCCAGTGAAACATTTACTGAGTTCCCTTTTCAAAATTGTACATGAATAACTTTTATCATGTAAAAAGTAAGAGTGTATTTTATATTTAATAAGTATCATATACCATACCGAGTTCTGGTAGTTTTTCCAACTTTATTTTTGTTTTCTTCATAGCATTTAAAATTTACATGAAGATAATTTTAAAAAATAAATGGAGATAATTTTAGAAGAGTTAAAAAAAAAAAGGACCACTTTTTGTATACTGTTAACTTGACTTAATAAGTTGTTTGTCTCAATTTGAAGTACATCAATTATGATTTAATCCCATTAATAAAATAGGTATAACAGAAGCAGAGTAATGCAATTCAGTTATTCCTATGACATTGATATTCACTGTGTACATAGATTTAAAAACAGGAAAACTTGCCCAGTTTAGATTTGACACTTGCAGAGACAGAATCTTGTGTATCAAATGTACCATTCTCTCTAAACAAAAATAAATGTTTACACACAGACACATATATCATAGTTGTATGATATGCATATTCACACATACACAAATAGAAACTAGCAGTCATTTAAAGTTATGTTTTAGTAATTTTATTGAAGATACGAAAGAACATTAAATATAAAAGGTTGCATGAAATTTGGTGACTGAGAGAAGCAGTGGAAAGATAAAGAGAAAAAGATAAACATCCCTGAGACCCTGTGGGAAATGGTGAGGATCACATAGAGGTCCTGACTACTCAAGTGAATGTAATTTCTTGATTCTGATTCCTAGCCAAGCTTTGAATTGTGATGATTAGATCTTTGGTTTCTTTCATTAGAATTTTGTTATTTTTATGTGTAGCGGTCTTATAGATACTGCTTTGATTTATACCTGAGTATTTATTTTGGGGAGGTTAACTGTAAGTGAAAAGTTGTGGGGTTTTTTAATTTAAAATTCTAGTTTTTTAGGTTTTATTTTTGTTTGGTTTTTTTTGACAGAGCTAAAGAGGGACAGACAGACAGGGAGGGAGAGAGATGAGAAGGATCAATTCTTTGTTGTGGCATCTTAGTTGTTCATTGATTGCTTTCTCATATGTGCCTTGCCCAGGGGGTGACAGCAGAGCAAGTGACCCCTTGCTCAAGCCAGTGACCTTTGGGCTCAAGCCCGCAACCATGGGGTCATGTGTATGATCCCACACACAAGCCAGCGACATCATGCTCAAGCTGGTGAGTCTGTGCTCAAGCTGGTGTCCTCAGAGTTTCAAACTGAGTCCTCCATGTCCCAGTCTGATCCTTTATCCACTGCACCACTACCTGTTCAGGCTAAAATTTTAGTTTTTCATTGCTTGTACATATAGTTACACAAAAGTAATTTACTTTTATCTTTGCAACTTAATTTTGGGAGGACTTTTTGGGTCAGTTTGGAGGAATTTTATACATGGGCACTAACAACATCTGCAAACAAGGATTTGTTTCTTCCTTCCTTCCCAACTGTGTACCCCTCGCTAACCAGGGCCTGCAGTACAATATCAAATAATAGCAGTAAGAGAAGACAGATTTATAATAGGTTTCAGGTGGTTTTTCTAATATGTTGCTGAATTTGGTTTGTTAGTATTATTTATTGATTTTAATATATTGTGTTTACATAGGTTCTAGTGTTGACCTGAATGCATCCCCCCTCCCCCACATTCTCCTCAACATCTCCCTTGCCTCCCTCTCCATAGCGCCCTTCCCCCTTCCCTTCAGGTTTATCCCAACCTATCATCCCCTTTCCCTCTGTTCTCTTTTCCTTCACTCCCTTTGATCCCTCCTCTGTCTCAATTCCATTCCTCAGTTCATGTTGTTCATTGGATTCCTCAAATGAGTGAGGTTATGTGATATTTTTCTTTCTCTGCCTGGCTTATTTCACTTAACATAATAGTTTCCAGGTTCATCCATGTTGTTGGAAAAGGTAAGATTTCCTTCTTTTTCATGGCCCTATAGTATTCCAAATGAGATATCACCTCACACCAGTCACTCATCAACAAAACAACACAGAATAAGTGCTGGCGAGGATGTGGAGAAAAGGGAACCCTCCTGCACTGCTGGTGGGAATGCAGACTGGGGCAACCACTGTGGAAAACAGTATGGAGATTCCTCAAAAAATTAAAAATCGAACTGCCTTTTGACCCAGCTATTCCACTTTTAGGAATATACCCCAAGAACACCATAGCACTGTTTCAAAAGGAAAAATGCACCTCCATGTTTATGGCAGCATTGTTCACAATAGTGAAGATCTGGAAACAGCCCAAGTATCCATCAGTAGACAAGTGGATTAAAAAGCTGTGGTTTGTTAGTATTTTGTTGAGGGTTTTTACATCAAATATTTATAAGGCATGTTGGTCTATAGTGTCTGTCTGGCTTTGGTATCAGGTTGATGCAACCTCACATAATGGATTAAGAAGTGATGCTTCCAGGCCCTGGCCAGTTGGCTCAGTGGTAGAGTGTTGGCCTGGCGTGCAGAAGTCCTGGGTTCGATTCCTGGTCAGGGCACACAGGAGAAGCGCCCATCTGCTTCTCCACCCCTCCCCCTCTCCTTCCTCTCTGTCTCTCTCTTCCCCTCCTGCAGCCGAGGCTCCATTGGAGCAAAGATGGCCTAGGCACTGGGGATGGCTCCTTGGCCTCTGCCCCAGGCGCTAGAGTGGCTCTGGTCACGACAGAGCGACGCCCCGGAGGGGCAGAGCATCGCCCCCTGGTGGGCAGAGCGTAGCCCCTGGTGGGCGTGCCGGGTGGATACCCGTCGGGCCTGGTTGGGCACATGCGGGAGTCTGTCTGTCTCTCCTCGTTTCCAGCTTCAGAAAAAAAAATACAAAAAAAAGAAAAAGAAAGAAGAAGTGATGCTTCCACAACTTGGGGAAAAGTTTTAGGAGGAATGGCGTTAGTTCTTCTTGAATGATTTGGTAGAATTCACTAGTAAAGCCACCTGATCGAAAGGCTTTTATTTTTTGGAGGAGTTTTGATTACTAGTTCAATATTTTTACTAGATATAGGTCTATTCAGATTTTGTGTTCCTAGAGATATTTTAAATTTCATTCATGTTATCCAACTTGTTGGCATAAAATTGTTCATGGTACTCTCTTTCTATTATTAATTATTATTATTATTATTATTAACTATTAATTGAATTTTATTGGATGATACTGGTTAACATAGTTATACCGGTTTCAGATGTCTAATTCCACAACACATCTCTGAGATACTCTCTTATAATCCTCTTTGTTTCCGTGGTATTGATAGTAATGGCCTCACTTTAATTTCTGATTTTAATAACAGCTCAACTTTGCTTTAGTCTAACATAATGAGTAAGAAATGACAAAGAACAAATAGGTTATATTAGTTTCTTATTGCCACTGTAACACATTACCACAAGCTTAGTGGTTAAAAACAATGTGAATGAATTGTCTTAAACTTCTGGAGGTCAGAAGTCTGAAAAGCATCTCAGTGGGCTAAAGTCCAGGTGTTGACAGGGCTGTGCTCCTTTCTGGAGACTACAGGAAAGAATCCATTTTCCTGCCTTTAAACTCCTACAGGCTGTCCTCATCCATTGCCTCATAGCTCCCTTCATCATCAAAGCCAACAGCTGGTTTAGACTTGCTTACACTGTAGACTCTGACACTGACTGTTTTTCTTCCCCCCACTTCTACTTTTAAGGACTCTTGTAATTACATTGGGCCTAACCACATAATCCAAGATAAAGCTCCCTATTTCAAGATGATCTATTTAGTAACTTTAGCATCTGTAACTTTGTTTCCCCCATGCCATGTAATATAGCATAGTCATAGATTCTGAGCAATAGGATATGACATCTTTGCAGGAACTGTTATTCTGCCTACCACATGGGCCATCTAGGTTTTTATTTAAGGTCATTTCTTTACCTATCTAATTTTCATTTCATCTTTATTAAATGTGGAATGCTGGGACCATGAAGTACTGAGTAAAGATTATCCTATCGATTAATATTTTTTACTTCTCCATTGAAACTTGGTGTTTGATTGGCTATAAGCATCCTGCTGAAAATAAAACTTTATGAGTTGTTCACATAGAGATGCTAATTAAAATCAAGAAAATGGCAGGATGACGTCAGAGTAATGGCGGGGTAGGAAGCGATACCGATAAATCTCCCCCAAAACTCAACAAGATCTTCAACCAGAAACAGAAAAACCTATACTTGGAGCTTCCAGATGCTTCGCAATACACCCAAAGGTATGATAAAGTGAAAAAGTGGCTAAATATATAACCAAACCCCGAAGGAAATAGGGAGTAAGAAATGCTCCGCCTTCCTCACTATCCTAAACAGGGCGGCTTTCTCTGGTAACTGTGAATATAGAAACTGAGGCGGGCAAAGGGGGTGAATACATACAGGCCGTGACACAAACGGCCGAACCAGGCTGTGGCACGGAGATCCAAGCCGAGGAAAATCTGATCCTGTGGCAACCCGGGCAATACAAGCTAACACTCGCGCCAAACCCAAACAAAGAAAGACAAGCGGCGTGGCCATTTTACCCGGTCTCCTGGTTGGTGCGCAGTTAGTGGGCGAGAATTTCTTCCTAGGCCCCGAGGGTGGGCGCCCGTGTTGCCCCACGGAGAGGCAGGATCAGAGGCCTTTCTGTGGGCCGAGGGCAGAGTCTCTGGGCAGCCCCAGCGCCCTGGGAAAGCCACGCACGGGAGGGAGTGAGAACTAATTCCATCGGTGGAGATTTTCCGTGCTGGAGGGTGTTTCACTCAGAGGGAAACGCGGCCGGCCTCATATCCTGGTTTGCGCGCGCAGATAAGGAGTGAGCGATTCCTCCGAGTACCTCGGCAGTGCGCGCCCGTGTTATCGCACAGAGGGGCAGAGTCAGGGGCCTTTGTGTGGGCCGAGGCAGAATCTCGGGCCGCCCCAGCGCCTTGCAGGGGCCGCGCACGGGGACGGAGCGAGACTCAATTCCAACGCTGCAACTTTTCCCTGCGGTTGGGGGTTTCACTCAGAGTGTGAGACTGCTGGCCGGATATCCTGGTCTGCGCGCGCAGCCAGTGAGTGAGTTTCCTCCAAGCGCCCCGGAAGTGGGCGCCCGCCTGTGTTACCGGACAGAGTGTCAGACAGAACCAGAGGTCTTTGAGTGGGCGGAAAGCCCGCCTCATTATGCTAGCAGCTCTGACTGACTGAGCCTTACCCAGAGCCCTGTGCTGAGTGGAAATAGAGTGGGGAGTTGCCAGCTCTTTGAGCCTCTTACTATCCACGCAGAGGCAGCAGCAACCCCATAGCTGGATTATCAGGCTACTAATTGAGGAAGGAAAGACTAGGAGAAAGGCTCCAGGAACACGGACTCTCTCACTGTCGGAGCCTATAAATGCTAATGAGCTTCGACTGCCGACGAGACTAAAGCACAATACATGACATTGCCATAGAGACTTATCAACTGCAAACCTCCACCTGAGTGTGCCAAAGGGGCAAAACCCGGGGTACAGAGTCACTGACCAGGAAGAGGGAGAGAAAAGAAAAAGCAAGAAGATAACCTCTCAAAATCAAGAATAATCTGCAGACTTTATAACCTATCCCATTTTATTATATTTGTTCGTTTGTTTCTCTTATCTTCATTCTTGATACTTTTTTTTTCCTCCTCCAATTTGGCCGATTAACTCTCTACCGGTCTTACTCTCTCCTCTCCTTGAACTACACTACCCATAAGTGTTACATCTCCCATTATCTTTTCTCTTCTCTTCCTTTCTCTCTAGGAGGGTTGCACTCCAAAACCCTTGACTCTCTCTCTCTCTCTCTCTCCTTTCTTTTTTCTTTTTTTAGTGGTTCCCTCTTTTTTTTCTCTCTCTCTCTTTTTTTTCTCCCTCTATATTAGTTTCTTCCTTTCTCCTTTACATCTCCTCTCATTCAAACCTCAATAACAAACAAATTATCTTATCTGGGACTCAAACTTATGTTTGTGGCATTTTGGGGGGTTTTTACTTCACCTTTTTAACTCACTAGCAGTGCTCCCATCCCTGGCTCTCCATATTATCTAGTTCTTGTTCCACTAAATACAATAGTAATTTTTTAATTTGTCCCCCCTTTTTTCCGTTTTCCTCTTAATCCTCTCATCATAACTCTAAGACAACCAACACCTAAAAGCAAATCATTTTATTCTTGACCCAAATTTTTTCCTTATTTGCTTTTTGTGGGTCCATACGCTCTTTTTTTTCTTTTTTTTTTTCTTTTTTTTTTTTTTTTGCCCCTTTATTACTTTTCCCCAATTCAGGCCCTCCATCACAGGCACTGTTTCTTATAATTCACAGTCCACCACAAGATTTTCTCAAGAAAGAGGGGAGAGGATAGGAGAGGAAAAAAGGAGGGGGGGAATAATTTCCTTTTTGTAAAAAATTTTTATTTTATTTTATTTTTCTTTATTTCATTATTAATTTAAAAAAAAAACTTTTCGATTTTTTATTTTTTTATTATTTTTTTAAACTTTTTATTCTTTATTAAATCTCATTAATACTATCAACAAAACCACCCTCAGATGCCATTAAGGAAGAGAAAATCGAATATCATGGATACAAAAGAAAGAGAGGTAACACAGCTAGATGAGGAAAAATCTATGGAGAAAAAATTTAATATATTGGAAACCTTGGAGCTAAATGACAGAGAATTCAAGATAGAAATCCTAAAAATCCTCCGAGATATACAAGAAAACACAGAAAGGCAATTTAGGGAGCTCAGAAAACAACTGAATGAACACAAAGAATATATGTCCAAGGAAATTGAAACTATAAAAACAAATCAAACAGAGATGAAAAACTCAATTCACAAGCTGAAAAATGAAGTAACAAGCTTAGCTAATAGAACAGGTCAGATAGAAGAGAGGATTAGTGAAATAGAAGACAAGCAACTTGAGGCACAGCAGAGAGAAGAAGAAAGAGACTCAAAAATTAAAAAAAATGAGATAGCCCTACAAGAATTATCTGACTCCATCAAAAAGAATAACATAAGAATAATAGGTATAACAGAGGGAGAAGAGAGAGAAAATGGAATGGAGAACATACTCAAACAAATAATAGATGAGAACTTCCCAAGCCTGTGGAAAGAACTAAAGCCTCAAGTTCAAGAAGCAAACAGAACTCCAAGTTTTCTTAACCCCAACAAACCTACTCCAAGGCATATCATAATGAAATTGACACAAACCAACAGCAAAGAAAAAATTCTCAAGGCAGCCAGGGAAAAGAAGAATACAACATATAAAGGAAGGCCCATTAGATTATCAGCAGATTTCTCAGCAGAAACTCTACAAGCTAGAAGAGAGTGGACCCCAATATTTAAAGTCCTGAAAGAGAGGAACTTTCAGCCACGAATACTATACCCATCAAAGCTATCCTTCAAATATGAAGGAGAAATAAAAACATTCACAGATACAGAAAAGATGAGGGAATTTATCATCAGAAAACCCCCACTCCAGGAATTACTAAAGGGGGTTCTCCAATCAGATACAAAGAACAAAAAAAAACAGAGCCACAAGTAAAAGCTCCAAGAATTACACAATAAAACCAAATTTAAACTGTGACAACAACAAAAAGAAAGAGGGGGAGATGATGGAGATTAACAGTAGCAAAGGACGATGGAGTGCAAAAGTACTCACAAAATAGTTCGCTACAATGAACAGGGTAGGGACCCTTTTCATTACTCAAAGGTAACCACCATTGAAAAAACCATCACAGAAGCACATAAGAAAAAAAGATAGCAACAGAGGAAAGATGTATGGAATACAACCAAATAAAAACAAAAGATAGAAAAACAAAAGAGAAGGATCAAACAAGACACAAAACTAACAGAAAGCAAGATATAAAATGGCAATAGGGAACTCACAAGTATCAATAATTACACTAAATGTAAACGGATTAAACTCACCAATAAAAAGGCACAGAGTAGCAGAATGGATTAAAAAAGAAAATCCAACTGTATGCTGCCTACAGGAAACTCATCTAAGTAACAAGGATAAAAACAAATTCAAAGTGAAAGGCTGGAAAACAATACTCCAAGCAAATAACATCCAAAAAAAAAGCAGGTGTAGCAATACTCATATCGGATAATGCTGACTACAAGACAGGAAAAGTACTCAGAGACAAAAATGGCCATTTCATAATGGCTAAGGGGACACTGAATCAAGAAGACATAACAATTCTTAATATATATGCACCAAACCAAGGAGCACCAAAATATATAAGACAGCTACTTATTGACCTTAAAACAAATACTGACAAAAATACAATCATACTTGGAGACCTCAATACACCGCTGACGGCTCTAGATCGGTCATCCAAACAGAGAATCAACAAAGACATAGTGGCCTTAAACAAAACACTAGAGCACCTGGATATGATAGACATCTACAGGACATTTCATCCCAAAGTGACTGAGTATACATTTTTCTCCAGTGTACATGGATCATTCTCAAGAATTGACCATATGTTGGGCCACAAAAACAACATCAGCAAATTCAGAAAAATTGAAGTTGTACCAAGCATATTTTCTGATCATAAAGCCTTGAAACTAGAATTCAACTGCAAAAAAGAGGAAAAAAATCCCACAAAAATGTGGAAACTAAACAACATACTTTTAAAAAATGAATGGGTCAAAGAAGAAATAAGTGCAGAGATCAAAAGATATATACAGACTAATGAAAATGACAATACGACATATCAGAATCTATGGGATGCAGCAAAAGCAGTGATAAGAGGGAAGTTCATATCACTTCAGGCATATATGAACAAACAAGAGAGAGCCCAAGTGAACCACTTAACTTCCCACCTTAAGGAACTAGAAAAAGAAGAACAAAGACAACCCAAAACCAGCCAAAGAAAGGAGATAATAAAAATCAGAGCAGAAATAAATGAATTAGAGAACAGAAAAACTATAGAAAAAATTAATAGAACAAGGAGCTGGTTCTTTGAAAAGATCAACAAAATTGACAAACCCTTGGCAAGACTTACCAAGGAAAAAAGAGAAAGAACTCATATAAACAAAATCCAAAAGGAAAGAGGAGAAATCACCACGGACACCGTAGATATACAAAGAATTATTGTAGAATACTATGAAAAACTTTATGCCACTAAATTCAACAACCTAGAAGAAATGGATAAATTCCTAGAAAAATGCAACCTTCCTAGACTGAGTCAAGAAGAAGCAGAAAGCCTAAACAGACCTATCAGTAGAGAAGAAATAGAAAAAACCATTAAAAACCTCCCCAAAAATAAAAGTCCAGGCCCTGACGGCTATACCAGCGAATTTTATCAAACATTCAAAGAAGACTTGGTTCCTATTCTACTCAAAGTCTTCCAAAAAATTGAAGAAGAAGCAATAGTTCCAAACACATTTTATGAGGCCAACATAACCCTCATACCAAAACCAGGCAAGGATGGCACAAAAAAAGAAAACTACAGACCAATATCTCTAATGAATACAGATGCTAAAATACTAAACAAAATACTAGCAAATCGAATACAACAACATATTAAAAAAATAATACATCATGATCAAGTGGGATTCATCCCAGAATCTCAAGGATGGTTCAACATACGTAAAACGGTTAATGTAATACACCATATCAAGAAAACAAAGAACAAAAACCACATGATCTTATCAATAGATGCAGAAAAGGCTTTCGATAAAATACAACACAATTTTATGTTTAAGACTCTCAACAAAATGGGTATAGAAGGAAAATATCTCAACATGATAAAGGCCATATATGATAAACCATCAGCTAACATCATATTAAATGGCACTAAACTGAAGGCTTTCCCCCTTAAATCAGGAACAAGACAGGGTTGTCCACTCTCTCCACTCTTATTTAATGTGGTACTAGAGGTTCTAGCCAGAGCAATCAGACAAGACAAAGAAATAAAAGGCATCCATATCGGAAAAGAAGAAGTAAAGGTATCACTTTTTGCAGATGATATGATCCTATACATCGAAAACCCCAAAGAATCCACAAAAAGACTACTAGAAACAATAAGCCAATACAGTAAGGTCGCAGGATACAAAATTAACATACAGAAGTCAATAGCCTTTCTATATGCCAACAATGAAACAACTGAGAAGGAACTCAAAAGAATAATCCCCTTCAAGATTGCGACAAAAAAAATAAAATACTTAGGAATAAACATAACAGAGAATGTAAAGGACTTATATAATGAAAACTATAAACCATTGTTAAGGGAAATCGAAAAAGATATAATGAGATGGAAGAATATACCTTGTTCTTGGCTAGGAAGAATAAATATAATCAAGATGGCTATATTACCCAAAGCAATATACAAATTTAATGCAATTCCCATCAAACTTCCAATGACGTTTTTTAAAGAAATAGAGCAAAAAATCATCAGATTTATATGGAACTATAAAAAACCCCGAATAGCCAAAGCAATCCTAAAGAAAAAGAATGAAGCTGGGGGCATTTCAATACCTGACTTCAAACTCTATTATAGGGCCACGACAATCAAAACAGCATGGTATTGGCAGAAAAATAGACACTCAGACCAATGGAACAGAATAGAAAGTCCAGAAATAAAACCACATATATATAGTCAAATAATTTTTGATAAAGGGGCCAACAACACACAATGGAGAAAAGAAAGTCTCTTCAATAAATGGTGCTGGGAAAACTGGAAAGCCACATGCAAAAGAATGAAACTGGACTACAGTCTCTCCCCCTGTACAAAAATTAACTCAAAATGGATCAAAGATCTAAACATAAGACCTGAAACAATTAAGTACATAGAAGAAGACGTAGGTACTCAACTCAGGGACCTGGGTTTTAAAGAGCATTTTATGAATTTGACTCCAATGGCAAGAGAAGTGAAGGCAAAAATTAATGAATGGGACTACATCAGACTAAGAAGTTTTTGCTCAGCAAGAGAAACTGATAACAAAATAAATAGAAAGCCAACTAAATGGGAAATGATTTTTTCAAACAACAGCTCAGATAAGGGCCTAATATCCAAAATATACAAAGAACTCATAAAACTCAACAACAAACAAACAAACAATCCAATAAAAAAATGGGAAGAGGATATGAATAGACACTTCTCCCAGGAAGAAATACAAATGGCCAACAGATATATGAAAAGATGCTCATCTTCTTTAGCTATTAGAGAAATGCAAATCAAAACAGCAATGAGATACCACCTCACACCTGTTCGATTAGCTGTTATTAGCAAGTCAGGTAATAGCAAATGTTGGAGAGACTGTGGAGAAAAAGGAACCCTCATACACTGTTGGTGGGAATGTAAAGTAGTACAACCATTATGGAAGAAAGTATGGTGGTTCCTCAAAAAACTGAAAATAGAACTACCTTATGACCCAGCAATCCCTCTACTGGGTATATATCCCAAAAACTCAGAAACATTGATACGTAAAGACACATGCAGCCCCATGTTTATTGCAGCATTGTTCACAGTGGCCAGGACATGGAAACAACCAAAAAGCCCATCAATAGATGACTGGATAAAGAAGATGTGGCACATATACACTACGGAATACTACTCAGCCATAAGAAATGATGACATCGGTACATTTACAGCAAAATGGTGGGATCTTGATAACATGATACGAAGCGAAATAAGTAAATCAGAAAAAAACAGGAACTGTATTATTCCATACGTAGGTGGGACATAATAGTGAAACTAAGAGACATTGATAAGAGTGTGGTGGTTACGGGGGGGGAGGGGGGAATGGGAGAGGGATAGGGGGTGGGGAGGGGCACAAAGAAAACAAGATAGAAGGTGACAGAGGACAATCTGACATTGGGTGGTGGGTATGCAACATAATTGAATGACAAGATAACCTGGACTTGTTATCTTTGAATATATGTATCCTGATTTACTGATGTCACCCCATTAAAAAAATAAAATTATTAAAAAAAAAAAAAAAAAAAAAAAAGAAAATGGCAAAGTCTTCTTAAAGGTACCTAATCCCTGACCTAGAAATAAAAAATAAGCATGAAAGGGTTGAGCTCAGACTTATTTCTCTGCCAAGAGGTTGCAAAAGAGTGGAAACACAGGTAAGGCAACACCATAACATGGTGGTATTATGGAAGTTAGGATGGGCATGCCTCAAGAAAGTAGGAACAATCATAAGGACTAAATGATTCAGAAAGCTAATTAGGCTAAGGCCTGAAAAGAGACAATTAAATTTGGCTAGGAGCAGATCACTTTGACAAGAGTTGGGCACATGTCTTGGTGAAAGTATTAACCATATTCAAGTGTATTGAGAAGAGAGAAGAAGGGAAACAGTTAACTGTAAAGGAATGGCTATTATCTGAAGGAGACAAGGAGAGAACACGTAAGAAACTTGGCCATGTGACATGCCATTGCTGAAGCCATCAGAGGGACTTGTGTTGAGGGTACAGGAAAGGGAAGAAATAGGAAGTAAAGGCCTTGAAGAGAAAGAAAGGATGTATCAGCAAGGAATTGTCATCAAACAGGAGTATCTCTTCCTTTGAAATCAGAATAAAAAAGGATGAGCAAAAATATAGTCACATGTTTTTCTTTTGACAGTCTACAATTTGGAAAATCTCATTTGACTGCTTTCATTTTATCTGTGAATGAGAAACAATGTCTCTATAAGGGACATCATCTCTGCAAGCAAGGGACTGAGTATGAAGGTGGAGCTGACAGGCTTGAGAGATCTGTGAAGAGTAAGTTTGAACTAGCAGCCCATAACAAGAACACAACAAGACTTCTGACGTTTGAAACTCCTGTCAGTCTAGCATAAAAGCTCCTTAAACTCAGTCTTTTTCTCCCTTAAGATTTTAATTCCCTTTGGCAGCTTGATTCATAAGGACATTGTGGAGGTCAGACTTCTAGGAGGGCTCCCAATGGTCTTTGCTTGCTCAGACTCACATCCTGTGTAATCCTCTCATCTTAAGTGTGGGCTAGACTCAATGACTTGTTTCTAACAAGCAGAATATGACACAATGACAAAATGCCACTTCTGAGATTATGTTGTAAGAGACTGTGACTTCCGTCCTCTCTAGGGGATCCATCTCTCTAGCGCTTCCCCTCTCTCTACCTCTTGCTCCTTCGGTTGATCACTCTGATGAGACCAGTTGCATGTTGTGAGCTGCCCTTTGGAGAAATATCTACATGGAAAAAACAAAAAATGAAAAATGAAAACAAAACCAAGGAGAGTAGTCTCTGGCTAATAATAGCCAGTGAGAAACTAACCCTCAGTTCAACAGCCTATGAGGAGCTAAATCTTGGACCAACCAACTGAGCAAGCTTGGGAAGGGATCTTTTCCCAATTGAACTTTAAAATGACAATAGCTCTGGCTAGCTCCTTGATTGCAGCCTTGTGAGAACTCAGGGCCAGAAGATCCAGCTAAGCCATGCTTGAATTCCTAACATGCTGAGACATAATAAATATTGTTGTTTTAAGCCATTAGGCTTTGAAATAATGTGTCGTGCAGCTATGGTTAACTAATACAGAAATCATGCCCTCTCTCAAAGATTTATCTGTGTTATCCGTAAAGAACAAGGTGTAAGCCAGCAACATGGTGAGTGCAGGAGGAAGTTTCTTAATAAGAAAAATTTCAATAAAATGTAAATGCTTTGATTGAGTAATCTAAGTCTCATTTGGACATTTGGAAGATTAACCAGCAATCTTATTCTCAAGTCTTCATGGGAGATTTACTTTGAGCTGGGTGGTCTATATCACCTTTTATTACCAGTAGAATAAAAAAATCTCAAACTGATAGGGCAAATCTGAACAAAGTCTTCTTGTTCTCAATTAAGGACTTGAAAAGGGCTTATTTCAAGCAAATTTTATCTTAATGGAAGCAAAGAGATTAAGCTCTAGACTCACAGAGACATTTTTGCAAGTAAAGCCAGGAACTCAGAGAGTTTTCTCCACAAGACAAGGGTTTACTATATTCTTGAACAGATCATAGGGAACATTATTGGTTTACACAATATGGCTTACCCCTCTCAACAAATCCAAGATGTATGTCCTGTAAGAGAAGACGCAATGAACAAAAAGTGAACTCAAGCTCGCAAGGTCTCATGCCTATTACATTTCTATAGGATTGAGAGTTAGCAACATTCAACTGTAAAATATTATCAAGGATTATGAATAATGTGACTCTATGGATGTAAAAAACATTGATTAGCTTTAGGTCATTACTTATAAGAATTTATAAGACAGACTAGATATTTTAGGGAGATTTATCCATTTGGAAAAGAATAAAGGTATTTTAGGGGCTGGATTTTTCAGCAAATAATGCACTCTGAGAGGACTAATTCTTTAAGCTCTTGTTAATGTGCTTTAAGCTCTTGTTATGTGCCACCTTGATCTGCAGCCTAGGGTGAAAATGTTCGGTCAACACATTCAGACTCACTTCTTCCACTTACTGAGAATCTGGTCTAGTCAGATCCTGGGATATAAAGTAGGCAGTTAAAGGTAAACATGAGACACTTCAGAATTAAAGTAACAAAAGAGTTAAACTGTTGTATAGCCATGTCCATTTCAACTGGCAACTAATAGGGTGTGATAAATGGCAACTGTCATTAATCCCAACTCTCCAGGCTAAGGGAAGAGCTAATCACAGAAGAGCTAACATGTTGTATCTGTCTTGTTCTCAATAGAAATAACTCTTTTATTAGTCTGTCTTTGTTTCTATATACAAACATTTGCCACTTTTAGGGAGACATTTATATTTGTTACAAAACATCACTTAGTTCCTCATTGTCGCTCAAAGTTCAGCAGATGTTTCAATTCTTACTTCACAGATATTAGCTATGTTATTTTTTCTTCTCTTTTTATTTTTCATTGTCATAATTGGTATTAATCAAGATTATTTTTGTTATAAGTGAAGGAAGATCCAACTCCAATGACTTATTAAGTAAAAGCAAAGTAAAACAACATAAAAGCAAAACAAAAAATAAACTGAAAAGCCCTAGGGTAGAAATAGCTTCAGCTACCTGCTATGTTTAGGGCTCTGCCTCTCACTATTCCCCCCTGTGCTGTGTTGTGATGACACAATTCCAGGCACTTTGGTGCTGGCAAAGTGAAGGGGCCAGCAAACGTTTTTCTGTAGAAAGCTAGACAGTACAAACTTCCAGCTTTGTAGACCATATGGCTTCTGTTGCAACTACTCGACTTTGAGCCTGCACTGCCAAAGCACCCCCACATATGTAAGTGAATGGGTGCATATGCTATGTTCCAATTAAACTTTGTTTCTAAAAACGGCAGTTTGTTATGATTTCCTGACCCTGAGCAATACCTGCTTTTACATCTCTCATTCATGTCCAGAATGAAAGTGATTCCTTGCGCCAACTGTTAAGTAAAAGCCGTGGCCCTCGTACGTAGGTGCTCATCTGAAGACTGCACATAGAGTGATGAGACAGTGCTTAGGAGAAAGCAACTAGAAGGTGAGGAGAGCTTTGTCCAGGAGGTGATTTTCTATACTCAGGATGGGGACAAGGCCAAAGGGAGCTGAGATCCATTGTCACTTGTGCTGTCCAGTGCAGCTTCTTTTACATGCTGTTGATGGGTTTTGTGATCTTGCTATCCATAAATCAGTGCCTCTAAGGATGTTTCTATTAGTCCAGGCAGAATAGCTCAGTTGATTAGAGCATTGTCCGGTACCGCAGAGGTTGCTGGTTTGATCCCCAACCAGGGTACATACAAATACAAGAACATATATTTGCTGTTTCAATATATTTTCAATTTAGCCCTGAACTTTAGAATTCCTTGACAGTATGTCCTTATTGGAGTGCAGAGTTTATATTTACTATATATATATATGATCATGTGAATTGGCTAGGGTAAAGGTTAGGATGCACATTATTGGTTCTGACCCCAGACCTACCTAGAATGGGGTGAATCAGAAGGCCTTCTGAATTAGGAGATGACCCTAGAAGTTGACATTTCAACATCTGCCCCAGGTGATACTATGAACAGCCCAAAGTGGGAAATATTATTTTAAATAACATTGCTTTAACTTCTGTCATGTGTCACTTGCATTGGGATTAATGTTTAGAGCTGCTATTTTAAAATGTGATGCAAGTATTGACATTCTATATTTTAGAGAGCATTCTTCTTCCAGCCTGGCTCCATTCTAGAATCATCTGGGAACTTTAAAAAATACTGAAGACCGGGTCCAACATCTTCCTGCAAGATACTGGCCAACCACATGGGTGACAAACACCAGTATAAGAAATGGTTACATTAAAACTGAAATGCAGTAGACGAGTGGATTAAAAGCTGTGGTAATATACATAATAGAATACTTTGGGCCGTGAAAAAGAAGGAAATTTTACTTTTTGTGACAACATGGATGGACCTGGAAACTATTATGTTAAGGAAAATAAGCCAGGTAGAGAAAGAAAAATATCATATGACCTCACTCATTTGAGGAATCAAATGAACAATGTGAATTGAGGAATGGCATTGAGACAGAGGAGGGATCAAAGGACCAGAGGGAAAGCAGACAGAGGGAAAGAGGATGAGAGGATGGGATCAGAGAAGGAAAAGAGATTGGTGAAATTATATATACATAACACAGCATTATAGAGAGCAGAATAGCAAATCCTGGAGGGAAGGGGGAAGGGCAGTGGGGGAAGGGGGGCAAGGGGGATGTTGAGGGGAACATGGGGGTGGGAGATGTATTCGGTAGGACACTTGAATCTATGTAAACACAAATTTAAATCAATAAAAAAAATGAAATGCAAATTTACCTTTTTATTTTTTTTCAGAACAGCACTTGTCTAGCACTGACATAATTAATTTTATTTTTCAATTTAAGTAAAGTTGGTATGTAATATTATATTAATTTCAGGTATACAATATAGTGATTTGACATTTATATACCTTATAAGTGATCACCAAACTAAGTCTAGTAATCGTCTGACACTGTTTTCCCTTTCAACTTTTTCACTCATATTCCCAACACCCTGCCCTCTGGCAACCATCAACTTGATTTCTTTCTATACGCCTATTTTTCTTTTGTTTTATTCACTTGTTTATAGATCCCACATATAAGTGAAACTGTATGGTTTGTCTTTCTCTTAATATAATATTCTCTTTGTCCATCTATGTTATCATACATGGTAAGATTTTATTTTTTTATTGCTGAGTAATGTACTATTGTGTGTGTGTGTGTTTATACCAACTTTTCTTTATTCATTCATCTATCAATAGACTCCTAGGTGGCTTTCATATCTTAGCTCTTGTAAATAATACTGCAATGAACACAGAGTTTTATAAATATTTTTGTATTAATGTTTTCTCTTTCTTTGGATAAATACCCAGAAGTGGAATTGCTGAGTCATAGGGTAGATATATTTTTAGATTCTTGAAAAATCTCCATACTATTTTCCATAGTGGTGGCACCAATTTAAATTCTCACCAACAGTGCACAAGTGTAAAGCCAGTAGCCATGGCCACCATCACAGCTGCCTGGCCAATGCAGGTTCACATTTGATTCGGACAGTTGGTAATGAAACAATGGAGCCAAGAATTGGTGGGCCATTAGCTTTAATCCTAGCTTGCACCTGGTGGGCAAGAAATACACACAGTGGGAAAACACTTCCCTTTCCATTCAGGGCTCCCAAAGCCACTGACTTATCCAAGTTTTTCTAGGATCAAAGGTTTGTACCTCAACAACCTTATTCACCTCTGATCCTCATCTCCTTCTTTCTGCACAAACTCTGTACAAACTGGCTTCTCCTTCAGCACTCCGCCATCTTGGCTGCTTCTCTTCTCCTCCATGTGGCCTTTCTCTGCTCTCCTCCAGCATGGGCTCCTCTGCCCCATTTTATAGTGTAGAAATCAAAACCTTTAATCCAATATACAAACAAAGAAGTCTCTGATACAAAGTCACTTATCTGAGGCATAATGGGATTCCTCATAAGAGTTCACCACCTTACATCATGCAACAGTCAAGGATGCAGGTGTCCCCAAACTATGGCCCATGGGCCGCATGTGGCCCCCTGAGGCCATTTATCCGGCCCCCCACCACACTTCTGGGAGGAGCACCTCTTTCATTGGTGGTCAGTGAGAGGAGCACTGTATGTGGTGGCCCTCCAACGGTCTGAAGGACAGTGAACTGGCCCCCTGTGTAAAAAGTTTGGGGACCCTTGATGTGGGGAAATGCTTAGTCTTAAAACTAAGCCTTAGGCTATGAGGACCTAGCCTGCTTACAACCTGTTCCCCACATAAATGCAAACTAGAAGTGAGCAAATATATATATATCATATTTGCAAACTTATTTGACCAAAAACAAGGGTTCCTTTTTTTTTACCATATCCTTGCTAACAGATGCTTTTTATAGACTGCTTGATACTAGACATTCTGATTGGTGTGAGGTGGTATCTCATTTTGGTTTTGACTTGCATTTCCCTGATGATAAGTGGTATTGAACATCTTTTCATATGTCTGTTGGACATCTTTATGTCTTCTTTGAAGAAATGCCTCTTCATGTATTCTACTCATTTATTGGTCAAATGGTTTATATATACATACATACACACACACACACACACACACACACACACACATATATATGTATATGTGTGTGTGTGTGTATGTGTGTGTGTGTGTGTGTGTGTAGGGAATCACCCATCTTCTTGGACTCTCTATAACTTGGATTAAAGAGCTTTAGTTAAAAAGCCCTGAGTGTGAATGGTGATATGGTGATGTGAATGTGCTCCCCTGCTGCAAACACAGGGAATCAGATTTCTTGGATGCAAACACCAAGAAACTATGTCTGTGAGTGACCTTTGTGCTTCAGGAAATTAGCCTAGAAGTTAATAGATTGCCCCTCCATTTGTGCTTGTTAATTAGCAAAAGAAAAATAATGTACTGACTGAAACTAGGTCTTTTTCCATATCAAAAACAAGTACTTTAGTCATTCTTTCCCCTTGTCACCTGATCTTTCTCCCCTGCAATCCTGTTACCTTTGTTCTGCTTCTGATCAATAAAAGCTCTGGGAGAAGGAGACTCAGGAAGCTAGTTTCTCTTGACTGCCTCTCCCTCTTCTCTTAATAAAAGTTTGTGTTTTGAGTTGTTTTTCCACATAACACTGGTAGCTCCCAGCAGGATGGAAGTCTACATATATATAGTTATTGAGTTGTATGAGTTTTTTTATATATTCTGGATATCAACCCCTTATTGGATATATCATTTGTGAATATGTTCTCTTATTCAGTAGGTTGTCTTTTGTTTTGTTGATAATTTTCTTTGCTGTGCAGATAATTTTTATTTTGATAAAGTCCCATTTGTATATTTATTTTCATTTTCTTTACTCAGGGGAAACTAAAAGATATTTCTAAATCTGATATGATGTCTACTTCAGACTTAGAATATGTACAGTTTACTAACCATTTTTCTTCTAGGAATTTTATGGTTTCAGGTCTTACATTTAAGTGTCTAACCCATTTTAAGTTTATTTTTGTACATGATGTTAAAGGGTGGTCCAGTTTCATTTTTTTTTATTCTTTGCATGTATCTGACCAGTTGCCCAACACCATGTATTGAAGATACTGCCTTTGCCTTATTGTATAGTGTTGTCACCTTTGTTGTAGATTAATTAACCATATGAGTGAGGATTTTTTTTTTCTTCTTCTTTTTTTTTTTAATTACTGAAGCTGGAAACGGGGAGAGACAGTCAGACAGACTCCCGCATGCGCCCGACCGGGATCCACCCAGCACACCCACCAGGGGCAACGCTCTGCCCACCAGGGGGCGATGCTCTGCCCCTCCGGGGCATCACTCTGCCGCGACCAGAGCCACTCTAGCGCCTGGGGCAGAGGCCAAGGAGCCATCCCCAGTGCCCAGGCCATCTTTGCTCCAATGGAGCCCCGGCTGCGGGAGGGGAAGAGAGAGACAGAGAGGAAGGAGGGGGAGGGGTGGAGAAGCAAATGGGCGCCTCTCCTATGTGCCCTGGCCGGGAATCGAACCCGGGTCCCCCGCACGCCAGGCCAACGCTCCACCGCTGAGCCAACTGGCCAGGGCCAAATGAGGATTTATTTTTAGGCTCTCTGTTTTGTTTCATTATCTATATGTCTGTTTTGTAGCACTGATATAATTACACTGAAAAACTGTAGCAATATTCTTTACCATTTTAATTATGGTGACTGCTTCATCCTATTATATAGGATAAGCTATATGGTAGGTTAAGACTCTAAATAAATACACCTACTTGCATTATACAGGACTTTTTAAATTTTTAAATAAGGAGTTTTATAAATGTCTGCCATTGTTTCTCATCACAAAATAATATTATCAGTATATTTTTATGGGTAAAAATTCAGTTGCCATTTATTCAAAATAACAAAAAAAAATAGTCTTTTCCCAAAATGATTAACTTAGATTTTACAAATTAAATTATTATGATTCAATTTATAGTGATTTAAGTATATATAAGATGCAGTTGCTTTGTTCTTAGGTACTTTTTAAAAGATGAACCAAATCCAGAATTAAGGACACCTAGCTGAGTGTTGAGGCCAAGGACACACAATGAAATTCTTCCAGGCAAATTCAGTGCATTAAGTAGAATCATACATGCAGTATAAGTGGGGTATTATGAAGTGCCAAAATCAATGTCTGGATTTGTCTAGGTTCTAGCAGTGTATATAATGTTGGTCGATTCTCAAAAATTACCTGGGATAGCAGTATTGTATTATTCATTCTTGGATGGGGAAACAAACCCTCTGCCATAGTTACAGAAAGCCTAGTTATGTCCCCTAGTTCTATCCATGCTAACCCTCTTTGGCCCTATCACTCTCCATCACAAGTGAGAGCGCAGGACTAAAATGCTAGAGGATTAGCACTGGGGAGGAGGCACTGAAGATTGTTAGAAAGGGACATTTAATATTGTTTCAGATAATTTGTCTATCCTTTTCTTCTATCTTATATTTGTATAAATTGATTTGTATCTTACTTATGGGTCTAGACAAATCCTGGGACGTAACCATCAGGAGATGGTGACAGAGGAATTCAGGCAGGTGGGCAAGTGCAATGCTTAGAGAACACAGCCTCAGATCACTGTGAATGGTGACATGGAAGGTAGAGTGAAAGAGCCCTATGCCAACAGTAGGAGGAACAAAGTGTGTGAATTCAGGGCAACTGTCAAAGGTAGGCAGGCAGCCTAGGGCATAATGGCCCAGCACATGCACAGGTGTTCAGCTCATGACAAGGAGGTGTCAAGCAGAGCAAAGCCCCATTCCTGTCTGAATCCAGAGAGTATAATCAACTGAGCAGAAAGGACTTGTGGAGAAGAATAATTACAGAGGCTACATAGAAGGACTGGGTCAAATAGCAGCCTGGAGCTGGATAAGAAGAGTCTGTGGCATTACAGACTATTAGACTTAGTGTCAGTTCAATTCTATTTGTCTCATGTTGAATTGATAGGAATAGAAAATAAATCTGAGACTATGGGAGAAGTTCAATTGGTCCCTGTCTCTTGAGAAAATTAGACTTTATGAAGGTTTCCAGTTCTTTCTACAAATGTTGGGTAAACAGGCTATCCTGTGCATATCTAATATAAACAGCTGTATTCTGGTCCCAGCATCTGACTTACATACAAGAAAATCTGGACTTGATGCCATTAATTGGGTACAGTCCATCACTGTGTGAAACTCGATATAATGCATCTGTCACTTGTAAATGAATCCTCTAGTTATCATTAAAACAGCCTTCAGGTCAAATTTAGATTACAACAGGTAAACTTAAGAATGAAACTTTGATTTCTCTGTCTCCGGGTGGCAAAATAAGCATACTTACTGGTCTCTGTTCATCTAAGACCCAATTAATATAATAGTAGAGAAAAAAAATTAAAAGGAATAATAAATCCATAGCAATGAATAAATTATGGAGGGAGGTTATTAGTGGATGAAAGATTTCAACAAATCTCTGGCAGGCAGAAATCAAATGGAAGTGTTTTTAAAAATCAAACAGAGAGGAGGGAATACCCAAAAGAACACCCACAGGGAGGAGAGGCAAATGACCTCTCCTTACAGCATCCACACAGCTCCAGATTTGGGTTCAGAGAGTAGTGGGAGAAGAGGCTAAAACCAGTGATTAAAGTCTGTCCACGGAGCATCGGAGATCAGAGATCTAGCTCTTGCTTGCCTCCTCTTTCATTCTAGCTTATTGATACCCTGGTCTGTATCTTCCTGTAAAAAAGAGAATTTCTTTTTTAAGGAGATTAAGTTAACTGATCAGAGAAGACTGGAGCTACAAGTGTGGGTTTTAGTCTCCAAAGTGATGCCCTTCTTATTCTGACATTCAGGAAACCCCAACTTAGTGAAAAACTACTTATCTATTTGGAAGTAAGGCTATGCTCATGTATTCAGGCTGTGCTCATATATTCAGAACACTTAGTTAACCATTCTGCCCACCCTATTTTATACTTTCAAAGGATAATAATGGATCACCAGAAAATCAGCAATATAAAAAAGAAAACAGATCTGATCCCAGAAGAAAAAGTGAAAATTCTGAGGACAGAAGAAAAAAAAAGAAAAGTATCCTTGTAGTAATTTAAGATGACTTTGTGCCCACAAAACATGAACAGGGTGGTAAGTGAAAGAAGAGCATTAAAAAATAATTTTAAAATGTGGAAATTAAAGTTATGATAGCCATTAGAAGGTTTACAAAGGTAACAATAATGAAATCATGTAGAATATATAATAAAAATCAAACATATGGAAAATATGGTTAAAATTATTTTAGGAATAAATGGATCAGTGAAGCAGGATCAAAGAAAAACATCATACCCACCAACAGCATTAACTGCTAGAATTAAATGGAACAAGATCATCACATTTTCAAGGGAAAATAGTTTTGAATCTAAAATTCTATACACAGCTGAATCAAGCGTGAAGGTATAAATAACACATTTTCAGATCTACAAGAACTAAAAAATATGCCCATCTACCATTCCTAAGGAAGGCAAGGTAAATTTCAACAGAACAAGGGCAAAATCAGAACAGTGTGAGACTTGCAGGAAACTGTGCAGCTAAACCAAGAATTCAGTGGAAAGAAATTCTAGGATGAGAGCAATGAATTGATCTAGAATGTGATCAGTTCATACTGAAACAGGAAATCCATGAGCTCTAAGGGGGGGAAAAATATCTTCAGTTATAAAGAATAAAATGAAATCTGCCAATAGGCAAGTCTGGTAAGATTTAGAAGGTATTATTAATACACAATGAGCAGGCATGGCTCTTCCACCAACAAATAAAATGAAAAACTAGAAACTCTGAGGTAGATGTAGTGGGGTTGGTCAGAGGAAGAAACTGCCTGGTAAAGTTATGGTTTTTAAGAGTGCTTCTCAGCTATGGCTGCACTTTAGGGTCAACTGGGGAGTTCTCAAAATCCTGATGCTGAGGATACCCCTCAGGCTAGTTGCATCAGAATCTAAGGTTGGAATCCAGGAAACATATATAATTAATATTCCCCAGGTGATTCCAATGTACACTCAAGGTTAAGGACTGCTAGCAACAATATAAGCACAGTAAGTTTTGACACGGTTTAAAACTGAAGAATAGGTAATTATATATTTTGACTTTGATGCTAGGAATCAAAGAGATTCTGACATGGAAAATGGAAATTCTATTATTCTTTGCTCTTTAGTTAACTGCATTTATATAGTTCAAGAAGACAATATTTATTTTGTGTTTGACTTTTAGAATCAATTTATATATAGATAACATTTTAATAGAAATTATATTTTCGGTTGATTATCTCTCACTCATCACTTTGCAAGGGTTTACATATATTAAATATTTTCTTAGAATCTTTTGTAAGACAGACAATGAGTATTTATAACATAATTTGTTTGGACCAGATAAATTAAGAACACTATCCTCTCATTTCATTCTGCTCCTGGCTCAAGTGTTAACTTTCTCATAGATAACCCCTACACCGTATACACAAACCCAACCACATACAAAATAGCAGCCTCCATCATTCTTTTTTTCTTTTTTTTTAATTTTATTTATTTTTTACAGAGACAGTGAGTCAGAGAGAGGGATAGACAGGGACAGACAGACAGGAATGGAGAGATGAGAAGCATCAATCATTAGTTTTTTGTTGCATGTTGCAACACCTTAGTTGTTCATTGATTGCTTTCTCATATGTGCCTTGACCGTGGGCCTTCAGCAGACCAAGTAACCCCTTGCTTGAGCCAGCGACCTTGGGCAACAAACTGGTGACCTCGGGGTCTCGAACCTGGGTCTTCCGCATCCCAATCCAATGCTCTATCCACTGCGCCACCTCCTGGTCAGGCGCCTCATCATTCTTACTCTCTTACTCAATTTAATTTTTCTGCATAGCACATATTAAGTCCTGACCTTTTTGTGCATCTAATTCATCTCTTATTCCCACTTTTCTAAAAAGAATGCTCAATAAAAGGCAGGAAAATTATTTACTGCTTACATGAAGCAAGGTTAGATACTTAGGATGCACTTCATAAATGCATATGAAATAAATCAATAAATGAATTAAACTGTAAAGTCTACAAGGGCATGAACTATGGCATAATCTTTTTTTTTTTAACTATGAATCAGAATATTTGTTGAACCGAGCTATAAATGTGGTAAGACAGAGGATAAGTCTGTTGCAAGAGGGAAGTTTCGTTGATTTAACTTATCTAAGACTTCATACATTTTTACATAAAAAATACTCATTGATACTCTATGATTTGCAAAGCCCTGGATAAGGTAACAAGAAACATAAGTCTTATACCTGATACCAATGATATAACTGTTCATTTTACTGTGCTCATTTAAGCTTTATTCAAACCATTGCCTCCCAGTCAAGTTTAAAATGAGATATGAAAAAAAAAATGTATATAAAGATTTGAACATGGATTCATCCAGTATACGTGAAAATGTACGATTGTCAAATTGTCTTTTAAAAATACTGCATAGGCAACATAGTCAACAACAGTGTAACAGTTATGCATGGTGCCAGATAGGTACTGGCATTTACTTTGTAAACTACATGATTATTGGCCCTGGCCAGTTAGCTCAGTGGATAGAGCATTGGCCTGATATATAGATGTCCTGGGTTCGATTTCTGGTCAGGGCACACAAGAAAAGTATCCATCTGCTTTATTCCCCCTACTTCCTTCTCTCCCTCTTTATCTCCCACAGCCAGTGGCTCAGTTGGTTCAAGCATCAGCCCCAAATGGGGGTTGCTGGGTGGATGCCAGTCAGGGGGCATGCAGCAGTCTGTTTCACTATTTACCCTTCTCTCACTTAAAAAAAGTATATGTTTGTCTAACCATTTTGCTGTATACATGAAACTAATAAAAAAATAAGTGTAAAAATATAAATTGATAATAGAAGATAAAAAATGATATTCATACAAGTAGTTATCATGTCAAAATTTTATATATTTAATTTATTAATGACAAAGGTGATTCAATGATGTTATAAGAAATGAAGATTTATAAGTTCAGTAGAAAAATAAATTTTGGACAGGATTGTTTAATATGATACAAAACTCATTAATATCCTAAAGGGCAATATACTATAATCTTTAAGCAATACCTTCTTATCAAATGGAGGGAGAATCACAGCTGATTTATTTTCTACAAATCAACCTCTAAATTTACAATTATAAGTCATGTGAGCCCTAATCAACTGTGAATAGTAAATCAAAATTATATTTCCTGTGAGAATCAGATGACTCTCGGGCTTTGTTAGAAAATGCCCTGGTGTAACCTTTTTTAAAATTATAAAGCTTCTTTCTGCCTTATTTCCAAGTTTTGGTTATTTTATTTCCCTTAACACATACTGGGTAACCAGTCCTAAGTGGTATGGTGAAAAAATATATTAAGGGGAAGAAAATGATTTGAAAAAGCAAAGATACTATAAGACATGAGTATTTTGAAAAAGGAGTCAAAAGTCATCTCACTTTCAAAATGCCAAGGACCATTTCTATTTAATTCCATTGGCCTCAATCCCCCAGGCCAAGGGATACAGATAAGGAAACATATGAAAGTACTCTCAACTTCTCAGAAGAATTATGCTGTAAAGTTTTTGTACTTCTCTCTCTTCAAAAATAAAGTCAGTCATTTGTAGCTACTTGTAAATGTACAATTGCCTAGTATTGTAGTAATTATAAGAATAAAAGGGCCAAACTGCAAGAGAACGCTCTATCTAAGGTGTTAGAGAGCATTATCAATCTTCTGTTTTGGGGGAGCTTGACTGTAGGTAACTTTCCAGTCATTTCCTTTTGTCGAATTCTATTGTCTTGAGATCTTGGAGGCCCAGGGCTGAGTATTGATGCTTCCAACTTAAAGTCCACTTGATTCTTTGTGGCTTCCACTAATGCTTAGTGACTGTGTTCAGCACATTTGGTATATCGCTATATCCCATTTGGTACTGTCTTAATATTGGGACATGACTGCAAACCATGTCTTTCTCCAAACAGTGTATGCCACTGGGAGCTGCACATTTCATCTGTCTTCTACAGAGCCAGACAATGGGGTCAGAGTAACTGAGCCCCTGCTAGAACAGGGGCTTTACTCGGCTCTCTTGTAATTTTAAAGAATGTACAAAAGCTACAGGGCTCCCTTCTAAGGCCCAATTAAGGGAAATTGCAGGAAGTGAAACGGTTACTGAGCACTCTTCCTTGCCACATTCCTCACACCTCCTGATTCTCTTCTTTCCCACTGGACACCCAGCAGCCTCCTGACACACTGTGGCTCTTAAGGGCTTTGGTGGGCACCACCGCTTTCTCTGGGGGTGCTTAAAGCTCTGGACCTCTCACAGTATGGTCATCCTTTGGAAATAAATTTGTTATTTGCGTACTTGGTTAACCTCTTAAAAAAATTTATATTTACGTTAGGGAAAATGTTATGCTTCACAATGTTTCATGGGTTTGGCAGAAGATTTGATTATTATTATTTTACAAACTAATTGAAATGCAAAATGCTTGGCTTGGTGTTGTGGAATAGGCCAGGTTAGTGCAATGGCTCTTATTCCTAACCCAGGTTTAGTTTTGCCAAAAATAGGTATTTAGCAGGGAATATAGGGGCTCTGTAGTTACAGTGCCCGATATTGATTTTGAACATTGTCTTTGTCTCTACCAGTGATTCTCAAATGTGCTCTTTGGACCAAGAAGATAAGCATCATGTGGAAACTTGTAGAAGTGCAGATTCTCAGAACCCACTTCAGCTATCCTGAGTCATAAATGTTAGGAGTAGAACCCTATACTCTTTGCTTTAGCAAGTTCTCCAGGTGATCCTCCATGCTTAAGTTTGAGAACCATTGGACTACACTCTTTGTGTGAGCCTAAATAAGTTATGTAACTCTTTTCAGCATCAGTAGCCTTAGTGGTAAAGGGGTTAATAATGTTACCTTTCCTCAGGCAGTAGTCCTAAGAATTAAATGAGAAAATCCATGTAAGTAACTCAATACAGTGTTTGGCGCAGAGGAACTGGTCAATAAATCTTAGCTACTCCTATAAGCTATTATACTCTGACCCTTGAGCCACTTACTATTGATTGCCTAGAACCTAATACAGCTTTGTCACTCTTCCTGACTCTTGTCTCCTTTAACCCTGTTCTTACAAATGGAAGAATAGGCTCTAGGGAGAATCAAATCAATCAGTTTTGGGTACAGGTAATAGAGACATCACTAGTTGTATATGAAAGTTCTCTGATTTTTAGTTCCTCTGCTATAAAATTGGGATAATAATTTCTTTGCATGGCTTTTGAGAATAAAATCTGACTATACATGTAAAGCCTGTATAGTGGAGCACACATTAGGTGTTTCACATAAAGAGCTGCCGTTCCTGCCCCTTTATTCATTTTTTCCTTCAGCTTCTGACTCTTTTTCTCATTGCTGTAATTTGTATTTTGGTCTACAAGATTATAAGGAGTGATACCAGTTCACTGTCCCTCAGACCATTGGAGGGCCGCCACATACAGTGCTCCTCTCACTGACCACCAATGAAAGAGGTGCCCCTTCTGGAAGTGTGGTGGGGGGCTGGATAAATGGCCTCAGGGGGCCGCATGTGGCCCGCGGGCTATAGTTTGGGGAAGCCTGTGTTAGATGCTTCCTGTCTAGTAGTATCTTCAATCAGATTCACCAAGAAACAGACTGAGGTCAGAATTTGTGTGCAGGAAATTTACTGGTGAGATTTCTGTCTGGCCATGACCCCTTTTCGGCCTCCTTGCAACAACCCCCAAGCAGATTCCCTATCTAACCCACATTGGCTGATTCCCTACTCTGAGCTGCTGTTGCATCACCTCTTGTGCAAACATCCTCTTCACTCCAGTTGGGCTTCTGAGCCCAGTGCTGGGCTTACACTGCTGCCTTAGTCTTGGAGAGATTTCCTCCTTTCCTTCCCCAGCTCCAGTAGTTCATGCAGGGATGACCTCTCCCTGCTTCAGGCAAAATCCCTGCCCATTTGAGATACTCTCTGCAGGCCCTCTTGTCTGATGCCTTCTTCACTCCATCGGGACTCTGACTCACACCATTTTGCCAACCTCCACTGAATGCCTCACTAAATTCCTACCTTGCTCACATTCTGACTCATGGTGCCCTAGGACACATGGTCCTCCACACATCCATACTTACATGGTCTCACCTTGTTCCACTATCAGCCACTGACTATTTTTGTGTGTGTGAGAGAGCTGCCGTTCCTGCCCCTTTATTCATTTTTCCTTCAGCTTCTGACTCTTTTTCTCATTGCTGTAATTTGTATTTTGGTCTACAAGATTATAAGGAGTGATACCAGTTCACTGTCCCTCAGACCATTGGAGGGCCGCCACATACAGTGCTCAGAGACAGCTAGGGACAGACAGACAGGAAGGGAGAGAAATGAGAAGCATCAATTCTTCATTGCAGCTCCTTAGTTGTTCATTGATTGCTTTCTCATATGTGCCTTGACCAGGGAACTAGAGCAGACCAAGTGACCCCTTGCTTAAGCCAACAACCTTAAGCTCAAGCTGGTGAGCTCTGCTCAAACCTGATGAGCCCATGCTCAAGCTGGCGACCTCAGGGTTTCGAACCTGGGTCTTCCGCATCCCAGTCTGGCGCTATATCCACTGTGCCACCGCCTAGTCAGGCCGGCCACAGGCTATTTTAGAGTCTGTATTCAAGGAACATGTAAGCACCAGCTATCTTTGGTTGGGTTTCCTGAGAAACTGATCGGAAGATGGAGAGTTGCTTGCAGGACTTTATTGAGGCATACTCCTGAGAATAACGCCTGTGAAGGAATTAGAGCAGCACCCAAACTCATGGGAAGCTCTGCAGCTCTTATTCCTTAAGAGTTAGCCCAAATCAAGGCATGCACGTGAGGGCTTTGTTCTGCTACATCAATGAGTCATTTGATGTGGGCTGCACCAGGGAAGTGGCAGCTGTGGGCTGGGGGATCTGAGCAACAAGCCACAGTATTTAGTTACTGTGGTGTCTGAGCCTGGGTAGTAATAGAATTGAGTGAGTTAACTTTCCCGAAATACGGATACTTAGACTGCACCTCTGGAGAGTGTGTTTCACTAACACTTGCCAGTGCCTGAGGATTCTATTTCTTTTAAAACTCCGCAGAAAATTCACTATTTGTCCTGTCCAGCTACAGTTGGCCTTTAGATAAATATCATGTGTTTATGTACGCTTATGACTGAGATTTTTGTTTTCTAAGTAGGAGGAAGGCACTTGAAATTTTGAACTTTTAATTCTCATGATTGTTCTCCTTGTTTGCTTTAGGGAAAACAGCTGTGGTTAGGCTTGCTCGCCTGCACTTTGCATGATTAGTGTGTGAGCACGTGGCAGAAAGCCACGTGTGTATAGCCTAAATAAGGCTATAGGTACTTCGCTTCAGCACACAGATAGCTTGCCCATCAACATGAGAAGCAGTTTGTCTGTCTGTTCACCTGCTGCCAGGAGGCAGGTTTTCCCCCTGCCTGTTTGCTCCAGCAGTTGGGAGAATCCAATAAACTGGAACATCTCAGTGCCTTTCAGCTGTGCAGGTCTTCTGTGGTCTGCCTGATTCCAGTGTGAACCTGCCTGGCCTCGGCCACCAGCATTACAGTTGCACTCTACCATCTCTCTAGGCATTTAGTCAAAGCACAGTGAGGTTTTGTTTGTTTGTTTGTTTGTTTGTAAATTATTCATTATCTTCTGTGGTCATGAAATAGTGTTATTCTCAATGTGATCATACTTGCCATCAACATCACACAGAAGTTTCATTTTATGTTTTAAAGTTTTTGTGTATGCTTTGAGTACACAAAATATTCTCTAGTTATTTTAAAAGCAACAATGTTTTCTGCTTATTGCTTCTGAGCATCTTGAAAATCTTATCATTGGTGCTTTCAATTCCATGTTTCCAGATCAGTACAAAGCAGGTTCCATGATGGCTTATTTCTAAAAAGTCTGACAAATATCAATCAGATAAGAATAATCTTTGAAAGGCAAGCCACAATCCCACAGCATGAATGCTAAAACATTTTCAAGTCTCTAAAATGAAGAAGCAGCAGGAAGGAGTGGTTCTCTTGTGGCTTTTCAGAAGTTCTTTGCAGGAGAGCTCGGTGTACATGACAGCTCTTTATGTAGATACCTTACTCTCAGAAAATTCACTGATCAGGATGAATAAGGCAAGAGGAAGAAAACCCTGCTGAAGGATCAGTTCTGCAGCAGTGTGTAGTCTGAGACTGTAGAGAGTCTAGAGGAACTTAGAGCAAAGGTTCTAAACAGTATGAGCAAGTACAGATCTTCCCATACTATTATCTACAAGGCACATCTCATGCTCTCTCTATAGTGGCGGTAGTTCATAGCCCATAAACCACTAGAGTCAAAGGAGGTCTTCTGAGTTTTACGATGATTCATAAAACTTACCATGAGAACATTCTGAATTTTTTTTCTCCCCTAAAGAGATAGGCCTGCCTCTTTACTATCTCCTTCATTTTGAAGAACGCAGTAGGTTTGACAGAATAAAATTAGAGTCATAGAAATATTATTAGGGGAAGCTCACACAGTATGTAGTTAATCATGTATCAATCTTTTAAATACCATTTATTGATTTTAGAGAAAAAGAAGTGGGCAGGGTGGGGGAAAGGAAAAGCAGGAAGCATCAACTCATAGTAGCTGCTTCTTGTAGGTGCTTTGACCAGGCAAGCCCAGGGTTCAAACCAGCAACCTTAGCTTTCCAGGTTGACACTTTAAACACTAGCCACCATAGGTCAGGTAATACATCAATCTTTTGTTAAGGCTTTCAAAGAAGGATTTTCAAACCAAGTCTGAAGCTAACCATTCTCTTATTAAAATGGCTGCCTATATATATTCTACAGGGTGTACAGTAATATAGGAATGGATGACTTGTGTTTCCATTTTATAAAAGATGTCTATTCCATCTGTCTGCTGTTCAATGCATCATGAGTTTTTTAATGTGCTATTTCTAGGTATAGAATTGTGGAATCCAATAGTATAAAAAGTATTTCATTTACTTATTATGCTAAAAATATAAATGGCAGCTGAAATTTTGCATACATTAAAGTTTCATATTTATTTGTGTTTATATAGTCAGCCGATGTTTATTTGGTACTTATATACTTATACCTGAGACATTATGTGAGGTTTTGGCAAGTTTAAAGTTATTTAGATTCAAGGTTAACTGCTGGCTGGTTTTCTGGATCATTTTTATGAAGGGCTTACCTAGATGTGGTTTGATTACCTTCATTGTTGGGAATCTCTGCCTTGATTAAGTACCAAATTGGACAGCTTTGTTGATGTTTCCATCTAACTTCACACATTGTCTTAATTCTGTTTTTCTGGAATCAGGCAATAACACCTTAACTCTTTTCCTCATGAGAGTGTTTAAAATATTTGAAAACAGTTATCATGATTTAGCAGACTACAATACCTGGGATGATTCATTTAGTCTTTCAACTGGCAAAATCATGTACTATGGTAGTTATTTTGACATTTGAGAATACAGCACTAAGAGAATGTAGAAAATAGGCATTCATATGAACTAGACACAATAGAGTAATATTACCATAACTCTAGTTCAGGATGTCAGCTTCAGGCAACAAGGCATGTTCAATGGGAAATACTTTACATTTGGCTTCATCCTTAATTATACACCATCAGAGGAAAACAACAAACTAAACATTGCCAAATTTTTGGATAAATTTAAAAAGATTGTATATCCGGGATTATAATTATAGGGGGGGGGGTGTTCATACATTTGTACCATCATATGTTAGAAAAAGTCAATGAAAAAATAATACCCAGTATTTGGCTTTGATTCCAATGCATTCTGGATGATTGGGATGTGAAATAAGTATTTATATCCTATTCCAATATGTGAAGCATGCTATTGAAGAATCTTTGCCAAGGTAATGAGAAAATCTCAGATACAGAGAATACCTAAGCTTTCCTTGACTCTCCCCACCACTGCTCCTTCCCTTCCCAGCGTAGTGCATTCTGGTATTTACTAACATGCACTAATTTGATCTTCTCCTAGACATTATTATGAACATATATTTTTGTCCACAAAAAAGGGAGACCAATAATTTGGAACAGAGAGGTGGAGTGCCATTCTATATATATTGTTATTATTATCATTTCATGTATAACTGGTAAAGAGATAAGCCTAATCATGCTCGTAATGTTGTGTTATGAAGACGAAATGTTAATAACATATTCACATGGCCAGTAGAGCACCTGTCACATTGGAGGTTTCAATGGTTATTGATAATTATTACATTGTTTTTACTAAGTCACTTTGTGAGGCATAAATGAGTAAAAGTTAACAGTTTCTCACTCAGTAAGACACAGTTAGTGAGATCTACGCATAGTGCTCTTAAGATCTTTAAAAGGCTATAAATATATTCTTTTCACTAGCTTTTCCTCTTCTGAAATGAATTTACCAGATCTCCTCTTTCCTGCTGTCTTTATCTGATGTGATAGAAAATATGGGTCTTAAGTAATTGATTTCACTTTTCTACTCCTGTCAATTCGAATTTGATTTTTTATTTCAAATCCTGAATTTTATCTTTAGCTATCTTAAAACATTAAACATACATTTTCAAATTATTTTCCTAAAGTAAAATAAGGTACATATATAAAATGTAAATTATAACACAGATGTAATGGGTTTTTAATTTTTTTATTTGTTTTTCCTTAGTAGTTAGGAAATCAAAAAGCTAGCTGAAATCAATTGAATAGAGAAACCTTGATCTTTTCTAGTTTTCCTTTGGAATGTTGGAGGAATTTTATGAAAAGATGGAAAAAATGAAAATTGAACCAGAGGAGTTGAATTATTGGAGGTTTCACAATTTGTCTGAAAAGTCAGGATTTTATAATGGTGTCTGAATTGTGACTGATGGAACTGAGTGTGAATCAGAAATAGATACAGTTCAGATTCAGAGAAATATGACTCTGAAGAATACTATTGACAAAGGGGAAAACATTCCATATACCGAAATTTGTTCAAGATATAAAAAATGCTCTCTAAAGACCTCAATTTTGCACATCAGACCTATTACTTTTCTATTTCTGTGTAACATATTACCACCAACTTACTGGTTTAAACAACACAGATATTTCACCTCAGTTTCTATGGGTCAGGAGCTGGATTTTCTACTTAAGTGCTCACCAGACTATAATCAAGGTCTCAGCCAGGGCTGGGGTCTTATCTGGGGCTGAGGATCCCTTTGGAAGTTCTTATAGATGTTGGCAGAATTCATTTCCTTGTGGCTGTTGAACTCCCTGAAGTTGTTTCTTCAAGGCCAGCAGCGGTTGGCACTTCACTTTTTTTTAAAGAGCTCACATGATAAGGTCAGGTCCACTCAGGATAATCTCCATTTTGATTAACTTGGGGTCAATTTATTAGTAACCTAACCATAACAGTGATATTCACAACTCCTGGCCACACTCAAGGAAAGGGTATTAGGATGTGTATACCATGGAATGGAAATATTAAAATTCTAGGCTACCACAATATCTGAAATATTTAAAGTCTGTATTATTCAAGTTACTACTTAAGTGATACATTATTTAAAATTTCAAACTTTTCCTCTTTTATTCTTTTAAATCTTGACTATTTTTACCCAAAGCAACCAGCTCACAATGTGACCAATCCATTTTTAGTTTCTGCTGGTGTGCCTGATCTAGGTGTATCTGTTATCTGTCTACAAACCATAGACAATATCCAGAGTTTTCTCTAAGAGCTAGTTTTCCTTCAGAGTAATGAGAAGCCCAGTAGGAAACAGCACATAATCAGTGGTTGCTGACTGACAGGCTCATTCTTTGAGTGATTCAGGGCACATCTTGTGTTTCTGTCTCCATGCCCTCTGACAGATGATCCATGAACTACAGAGTAAACCTGTCAAAAAACCAGACTAGAGTGACTTCTCTTCATGCATAGAATATTGCCAGATGTTGCCGTAGAAATCAACTGGAAATTCATTTTTTCCCCATATTTCCATCATTCTTCCTTTGACAATTAATGATAGACAAACATAGTTACAGGTCTTGGGAGAGCTTTATCCTCTTTATGTATTCAGCTTAGCTATACCATCAAAGAAAAACATAGCCTTCTTTATGTTTCATTTAACCGCTTTCTTCTTCCTTATTAGTTGAAAATGTGCATATCTTTTAATCTATTTTTCTACCCCCTTCTTCATTTACCTAATTTCTTTACCTCGTCGATGCCTCAATATGGAAGAATCAAATTTACTTCTAACTGACCCTCAGTTACAATGAAGCCAAGCTGGTGCTAATGGACATTCTGTACTGTTATGAGATTGCTGGACTGAGCAGTATTTCCACAGCTCACCATCAGCATAATTTAATCTGTTTCCTGGCTGGAATGTCACCATGCAAAGATAGAGATCAGGCACAATTCCAAGAGCCACAGACACAACACCGGCAGGCCTGCTGTTTTGCCAGAGCACCGAAAGGAATGATGGAATTAAGAAGTGCTATAGTCAGCTCACATAATGAAGATGAAAATGATAATTAGCCTTGTGGTCATTTAAATTACTCAGCTAAACTTTGTTGTGCTGTTAGATATTCTAGCAATAGATTGTGAACAGTTTTATCTGTTGGGATTCTGTCATTTTAAAAAATGGGGGATAATGGCAATTTTTTTAAATGAAAATAAATTGACATAATTTTACACATAGAAATTGCAGTCTATATAGCATTAGGCACAGCCACAAGGAAATTTAGTAGAAATGACCAAACTATAACTCTTAAGCAACCTGAGCAGACCTCTTATCCTAATTTTACTGCTCAAAATGATCTGTTATAATCATGTGCATGTTAAGGTAAACTGACACTATGAAAATATCTTTATCTTTGATAATTTGTTTTTTTCCTTAAGTATTGTCATAAAATTATAGCTATTATAACTAACAGCTTAACTTCCAATTACTACAGTTTATAAAACACAAGTATTTATTATATTTGTGCTGTAACTGTTAAAGAATCTGACGAGGGACATATCTGCTTTCTAACATGTTAAAAATGAGTCATATTTCACACCACAACAATCAGTAGCCAATTCAAAAACTTTTAACAAATTCTCGGTGTCTGTAGGATTTTGGTGTGTGCCTAACGGTCAAAAACAGGTTTGAAGTTTAAGTAGGAAAAGGAAACTGAGTCTTTATTAGGAAATTGTTCAGACAGGTTTCTAAAATGGCTATGAGCACATCCATGCCCACTTAATTGTTGAGAGTAGTTCATGGTTCTAACATTCTCATTTCTTCTCACCTGACCTATGGTAGCACAGTGGATGGAGTGTTGACCTGGAATGCTGAGGTCGCCAGTTCAAAACCCTGGGCTTGCCTGGTCTCCCACCCTCCTCTCTCTCTTTCTCTTTCTTTCCTCTGTAAAATGAATAAATAAAATCTTAAAATAATTTTTAAAAAAGAGTCCCATCTCTTATTCATGGAAGTGTGCATATAAAATATTCTTTGTAGGGCCAAAATGTCACACATTTACCAATACACATGACAAGGAACACAGATAAATACAGATACCCGAAGAAGAAAAATTATCTCGAGTAGTTATTCTGAGTACTTCCACACATTCTGAGTCTATATAATTTCATGATTAGGGTCAGGCTGAGATCCTATCTTGTCTCTGCTCTTAGCAAGTTCCCTAATCTTCGTGTAACTTGCTTCTTAATGTGTAATAGTGGGGACACTAAATAGAATCTTCCCCATCAAAATATTGGGGGAATGAAGTGAATAAGTACATGTGAAATACATAATACAGTGCCTAAAACATAATAAGCATATGATAAAAGTTAGTTATTATTTTCATTATTTGTGGGCTCTATTTTTTTTTGACTGAGCCTTCAAGGACAAGGTACTATGTGCCGGGCACGATGCTAGGATTTGGGGATACAACAATGAATGAGAAAGTGAGACCTTGCAAGCTTACCTTCATGTTGGGAGAGCAGCAGACCTGGGCTCCAAGCTAGCGTGCAGCAGAATCACTGGGAGGGTTTGTTCCAATTCAGATTGCTGAGTTCTTCCATGGAGTTCCTGAGCTTTGTGTCTGGGCAGGAGCCTGAGGACCTACATTTCTAACAAGTTCCCAGACAGTATTATCACCGCTGGCCTGAGGATCACACTTGGAGAACTCCAGCCTAACAAATTTCAAATACAGTGGAAGTAATTTATCTTAGGGATATAGACAGGGTGGTACAGGAACACAGACAGCTTGACCAAGACAGGGATTTCAGAACCCTTTTTAAAGATGATACTGAGGTGACAGTTGAAGGATGAAGCTCAGCCAGGTGAGCCTTCACAAAGGCAGGAAACAGGAAACCCTGGCACACGTGGGAAGCTGTCTAGCAATCCTTTGAATACTCCCTCCTGTTTAAATCATATATGATTTATTCTCTTCATAAAAATGTTGAAAATAGTTCTCTGATGTTTGTACTCTTTCATAAGGCAATCTAATATGAAATATATATTTACCATGAAGACAGTTGAAAAACATGAAGTTAATACTACTGTAATCATAAATTTTGGTGTAGCTGATTAATATCAGTATCTCCCATTCATATGCCCTTTTCAATAGTAAGTGTAAAATTAGGTAGGTATGTATTTTTAGAATTTACAGTTTTGTACAACTATGAAACATGAAGTAAAATATTATTGCCTATAATGTGTTTCTGTTGTCTAATGTAGTATAAAGTAAGTGGTCAGAATACTCAATTTGTATGTTTAATATTTTTTAGTTTTTGAAAACTAATTGTATTTGTTTTGTACCAACTTTATTGTTTTGTTTATTCTGTTTTGTATTCTTTTGAGTGTTGCCTTTACTCAGGCAAAGCAGAAAAATAAAAGAAAGTGAAATCTACTACAAATTTTTACAACTCAGGAATAACTATTATTATTTGATATTCCAAAATTTACATAATCCTCTATAAAGACTCAAGATTAGAGAAATAGAAATAATTTAATTAAAATAATGGCTCATAGTATATATTTTCAATTATTATATTACTTTTCTTTGAATTTAACAGAATAAAACATCTGAAGAGAAAAAATGCTGAAGTTTTATTAACTTTTTAATTTATTTACTATGAGAAATATTAATTCTTGAAAGATTTCTGTAATCTCAGAAAAATAAAACAATTTTGAGGATGCAATCATCGTACTCTTTCAATTTCATTTGTGTTTATTAAATTTCAGATGTAAAAGATAAGAAAATTGGTACCAACTTTTTCATACTTATCTTTATTCTCACACAGTGCTTTGTGTTATTTTTGTACTATATTTTGTGTGGTAAATTATATAACATTTACATTCTCTTTGCATTAGGTAGGAAACTTTCAACAGGTAATCAAGGAGTGAAATTACAATGGCTTAAGCAATAAGAAAAGTTTATCATTCACAGTTGATGGAAGGATCCAATATTGACTAAAAACATCATTACATCATTAGCTTTTGCTCACTGTGTGACTATTGATTTATTGTCATGGTTCCAATGCTGGTTCCAAGATGGTGGCCACAATTCCAAATGGGACATACAGACGATAACACTGAGCAAAGATCTGTTTCTTCTTGTTTGTCAGTCTATGGGTGGAGTTGTGAAGAATGTTGAGGCTAACTTGACTTTCATCTATTGTATATGACTTATATTTTCTGCTGGAGTGCCCAAGTGATTCCTTATTCATCCCCCAATTCTGGCCCCTTCCTGAAGATATATTTCTTATATATTTTATGTCAAATTTTCCTGGAACATGGTATGACACCTAAAGTCTTCATTTTTCAAGCTTTAGGGACAAGAAATATGCATGTTGGGTATTTGTTTACAAATCATTGCCTATATCTCTTTATTTTGCCTTTTTGTCTGTGTCCTTTCCTTCCATTTCTAATTTTTTCAAGATCACACACTATGTATCTATATTTTCAGTAGTGTTTATTCTGTTGTTTATTCTATATACTACAAGATATGATTAAGCAATGCTTTTTCTTTTCCAATTCTTTTCTAAATCCTACTAGCCAGTTTTATTTCATAAATTGAAATCTCTTTTTAAAATGCTTGTCTCATTTCTTTCTCCCCAAAAATTAATATTCCATAATATTAATTGAGATGATAGACTATTTCTTTGAATTTATTTGCTGTTTTCTTATGTTGTATATTTTCATCTAATTTTTATGTATAGTTTTTGCTTTTATCCAGAATTTTTTTTGTCTTATATTTTGTTGTTTTCTTAGTTGTTCTTATAAAGAAACCTGAAACTTCTTTATCTTCAAATGGGATTAGCAATCTCTTGAAGGTAAATGTGGGTTCAGGTTAGGGAATGGATTGTAACAGTGGACTGCTTCCATTTGTTTAGTGTACAAAATTTTCTCTCAAAAATTTTGTTATATCTTTGATGTCACACCCCAAATTGTTTTGAATTTCTTCAATATTTTCTTTTTGCAGTGTCTGAGCCTCTGAATTCATTGTACTTGGAGCACAAAGGGATAAATTAATCTTAAGAGAAGATGTTCTAGACATGACAGCAACTATACAGATCTCTTTTTAAAAAATTGAAAAACAGGGCATAATAAATGTTTTGAAATAATAATGAGGTGCTGAGCAGGTAGCTCAGTTGGTAGAGCATTATCCTGAAACACCAAGGTTGCAGGTTCAATCTCTGGTCTGGGCACATACAAGAATCAATGAGTGCATAAATAAGTAGAACAAGAATCAGTATCTTTTGCCCTCTCTTTCTTTCTCTTCTTCCCTCTCTCTCTAAAATCAATAAATTAAAAAAAAAATGTTTCAAGAAATAGTAACTAAAATTCAAGGTGTCTCCAGTTTTATAAATCCTCAGTTTTATATGAATTGAGGAAACTTCAAGTAAAATAAAATACAATACAATATTAGATATAAAAGAGAATGCTAGACAAGATGGCAATGGAGTAGGCAGACGTACCAACTTCCACCTCCCAGAACCAAAGTGGATTACAACTTAATTTTAAGAACCATCATCTGGAAAAACCAACTTTGGACTAAACTAAGAGGACTCTTCAACAAAGGAACACTGAAGAAGCCACACTGAGACTGGTAGGAAAAGCAGAAATGCAGAGAGGGCTGCCCAGCTCCCCAGAGCAAATGGCAGCCTGGAGAGACTCACATGGCAGGAAGGGAGTTTATCAGAGAGGGGAGGGTCCTGAGCCCCAGGAACAATGCCCTAGCCTGCAGCCCCAGAGCCTAGAAGAGGCATATGGACAGTATTTAGCTGCGAAACAAGTCAAGATACTGTTTGTGAGAAAGAGGCAGTTTCGCAGACCCAAGATCCTTCTTAAAGGGACCACGCAGAAAACCTCTTTCACAACCACTCACCCCAGGCTCAGGGGGACAGGAGAGAGGAGAGGACCAGAGCAGCAGGAAGAGAGTGTAATCTAAGAGGCACAGGGAGAAACACTTTGAAGGACAGCAACCCTAACCCCTGGGCTGAGTCATTCCCCAAATCTAAAGTGAATATTTCCCTAGAAATAGCAATACCAGCAAAGAGAAGCAGGACACCAGCCAAACAAGTTCTCCCGTGGCACTCAGAGCATAGTCACTTAGAAGGAGGGAGCATTCAGGACTACAGTATAGAGTGTTAGGGTATGAACTGCAGCACCCCCACCCACACGGCTGAGGGCTCGCTGGAGGCCAGGCGGTGGCAGGACAGGGAAGCATGGTTCCAATGGCAAATGCAGAAGCTGGCTGGCCACAACTGAGGACGAGCGTGAGCTCAGTCTTGCCTGGAGGGGGTAGAGGGGATGCATGAAAGAGGTCAGGCCCATCTGTGGGCCACCTGCAATCCTGCCTGTGCGGGAAGGGGCAGAGACCCACAGCTGAGTACGGGCACGTGGGCATGCAGCCTCATCCAGCCCATAAAACCAAGGCTTGCGGCCCAACTCATAAGCTAGCTCCTCCTGTGTGTGTGGGGCAAAAGCCCAGAAATAGCCGGAGACCCAAAGCTGAGCAAAAGTGCTCACCCCTGCCCTTGGGCCGAGGCTTGAGGCTGCAGGTGCAGCGCATAACCTCACCCATGGGAGCAGAGTGAAGGCTGAGGCCGCCAAGGCTTGTAGACCTGGGCAAGTGATCACAGGCACTCCTGTGGAGGAGAGGCAGAAACCACAGTGACAGCCACAGCAGGCTAGTGCCGGCAACGCACATACCCCAACAACCTAGGTAGCAATGGCACAGGAGGTAGCAGGCCTTCAGACAGACCACACCTAGGGAACACAGAGGCCATACCCATTGGACTCCAGTGGCAAAGACCTTCTTATACATAGACAAAATGGGAAGGCAGAAAAACACAACCCAAATGAATCATGAGAAATCCCCAGAAAAGGACCTAAATGAGTCAGATATAACCAAATTACAAGATGCAGAGTTTAAAATAATGATTATTAGGATGCTCAAAGATCTTAGAAAAACAATAGATGGTCATTACAAACACCTAAATAAAGAGATAGCAAATATAAAAAAGGACATTGAAATAATAAAAAAGAATCCATCAGAAATTACAAATACAATATCAGAAATGAAGACCACAATGGAAGGAATTAAAAGCAGGATAGATGAAGCTGAGGATCAAATCATCATGTTAGAGGATAAGATAAACAAAGGCACAGAAGTAGAACAGAAAAAAAAAAGTGAGACTCAAAAAGTCTGAGGAAACACTAAAAGAGCTCTGTAACAACATGAAGAGAAATAACTTTGGCATCATAGGGGTCCTGAAAAAGAAGAGAAAGAACAAGGGATAGAGACTTTGTTTAATCATGTCATAACTGAAAACTTCCCTAAATTGATGCAGGGAAGGGTCTCACAAGTTTAAGAAGCACAGAGAACTCCATTAAAGAGAAAAACTAAAGAAACCTACACCAAGACACATCATAATTAAAATACCAAAGCAAAGCAATACAGAGAAAATATTAAAAGATACTTGAGAAAAAAAGGCTATCACTTACAAAGGAGCCCCCATAAGGATGACTTCTAACTTCTCAACAGAAACACTTGAGGCCAGAAGGAAATGGCAAGATATATTCAAAGTAATACAGAACAAGAGCCTACAACCAAGACTACTTTATCCAACAAGGCTATTGTTTAAAATTGAAGGAGAAATAAAAAGCTTCCCAGACCAAAAAAAAAAAAAAAAAACTCAAAGAATTCACTAAAACCAAACCCATGCTGCAAGAAATGTTAAGGGGCCTGTTGTAAACAGATCAAAGGAGGGAAAGATTATAGCAAAAGAGAAATACAGCTTTAAAGAATAAAATGGCAATAAACAAATACATATCAATAATAACCTTAATGTAAATGGATTAAATGATCAAGTCAAAAGACATAGGTTAGCTTCCTGGATAAGAAAAACAGGACCCATACATATACTGTTTACAAGAGACACACCTTAAAACAAAAGATGCACATAGACTGAAGTTAAAAGGATCGAAAAATTATTTTAAAAAATGGAAATGAAAAGAAAAGCTGGGGTAGCAATACTTAGACAAAATGGACTTTAAAACAAAGGGTATATTAAGAGATAAAGAAGGTCACTACATAATGATAAAGGGAGCAATCTAACAGGAAGATGTAACCATTATAAATATCTATGCACCTAATATAGGAGCAATGAAATATATAAAGCAGACTTTTTTTTTTTTTGTATTTTTTTGAAGCTGGAAATGGGGATAGACAGTCAGACAGACTCCCGTATGCGCCCGACCAGGATCCACCCGGCACGCCCACCAGGGGCGACGCTCTGCCCACCAGGGGGCGATGCTCTGCCCCTCTGGGGTGTCGCTCTGCCACTACCAGAGCCACTCTAGCACCTGGGGCAGAGGCCAAGGAGCCATCCCCAGCGCCCAGGCCATCTTTGCTCCAATGGAGCCTTGGCTGCGGGAGGGGAAGAGAGAGACAGAGAGGAAGGGGGGGGGTGGAGAAGCAAATGGGCGCTTCTCCTATGTGCCCTGGCTGGAAATTGAACCCGGGTCCCCCGCACGCCAGGCCGATGCTCTACCGCTGAGCCAACCGGCCAGGGCCTACAATAACTCAAAATTTATAGAACATAGCAAAAGCAGTTCTGAGAGGGAAGTTCATAGCATTACAGGCCTACCTTAAGAAGCTAGAAAGCTCAAATAAACTATTTGACCTTGCATTTAAAATAACTCAAAAAAGAACAGCAAGTAAAGACCAGAGGTAGTAGAAGGAAGGAAATAATAAAGATCAGAGCAGAAATAAATGACATAGAGACTAAAAAAAGAATATAGAGGATCAAGGAAACAAGGAGCTGGTTCTTTGAAAAGGTAAACAAGATCAATGAACCTTTAGCCATACTCACCAAGAAAAAAAAAAGAGAGGACTGAAATAAATGAAATTGGAAATGAGAGTGGAGAAATAACAACTGACACAACAGAAATACAAAGTATCATAAGAATATACTATGAAGAACTGTATGCCAAAACATTAGACAACCTAGATAAAATGGACAAATTTCTTGAAACATAATATTTTAAAAATCAATCTGGAAGAATCAGAAAACCTAAACAGACCAATTTCAGCAAATGAGATCAAAACAATTATCAAAAAACTTCCCACAAACAAAAGTCCGGGGTCCGATGACTTCCCAACTAAATTCTACCAAATATTCAAAGAAGAACTAACTCCTATCCTTCTCAAGCTATTTCAAAAAATTCAAGAGGAAGGAAAACTTCCAAGCCCCTTTCATGAGGCGAGCATAATTCTGATTTCAAAACCAGGCAAAGACAATTCAAAAAAAGAAAATTATCGGCAAATATCCCTGATAAATCTAGACGCTAAAATCCTCAACAAAATATTAGCTAACCAGATCCAGCAATATATATAAAAAAATCATACACTATGATCAAGTGGGATTTATTCTGGGGAGGCAAGGCTGGTACAATATTTGCAAATCAATCAATATGATTCATCACAGAAACAAAAGGAAGGAGAAAAACCACATAATAATCTCCATAGATGCAGAAAAAGTATTTGATAAAATCCAGCACGCATTCATGATCAAAACTCCCAGCAATTCGAAATACAGGGAACATACCTCAACATGATAAAGGTCATCTATGACAAACCCACAGCCAACATCATACTCAATGGGCAAAAATGAAAAGTAATCCCCTTTTTTTTTTCTTCTTTTTTTTAAATAAATTTTTATTAATGTTAATGGGATGACATTAATAAATCAGTGTACATATATTCAAAAAAAAATGTCTAGGTTATCTTGTCATTAAATTATGTTGCAACCCCCTCACCCATAGTCAGATTGTCCTCCGTCACCCTCTATCTAGTTCTCTGTGCCCCTCCCCCTCCCCCTAACTCTCTCCCTCCCTCCCTCCTATGTCCTCCCTCCCCCCACCCCTGGTAACCACCACACTCTTGTCTATGTCTCTTAGTCTCGTTTTTATGTTCCACCAATGTAGTTCTTGTTTTTTTCTGATTTACTTATTTCACTCCGTATAATGTTATCAAGATCCCACCATTTTGCTATAAATGATCTAATGTCATCATTTCTTATGGCTGAGTAGTATTCCATAGTGTATATGTGCCACATCTTCTTTATCCAGTCTTCTATTGAAGGTCTTTTTGGTTGTTTCCATGTCTTGGCCACTGTGAACAGTGCTGCAATGAACATGGGGCTACATGTGTCTTTACATATCAATGTTTCTGAGGTTTTGGGGTATATACCCAGTAGAGGGATTGCTGGGTCATAAGGTAGTTCTATTTGCAGTTTTTTGAAGAACCACCATACTTTCCTCCATAATGGTTGTACTACTTTACAGTCCCACCAACAGTGGATGAGAGTTCCCTTTTCTCCGCAGCCTCTCCAACATTTGCTATTACCCGTCTTGTTGATAATAGCTAATCTAACAGGGGTGAGGTGGTATCTCATTATAGTTTTGATTTGCATTTCTCTAACAACTAATGAAGCTGAGCATCCTTTCATATATCTGTTGGCCATTTGTATCGCTTCCTGGGAGAAGTGTCTGTTCATGTCCTCTTCCCATTTTTTTATTGGATTGTTTGTTTGTTGTTGAGTTTTATGAGTTCTTTGTAAATCTTGGATATTAGGCCCTTATCTGAGCTGTTGTTTGAAAATAACATTTCCCATTTAGTTGGCTGTCTGTTTATTTTTATATCAGTTTCTCTTGCTGAGCAAAAACTTCTTAGTCTGATGTAGTCCCATTCATTTATCTTTGCCTTCACTTCTCTTGCCATTGGAGTCAAGTTCATAAAATGTTCTTTAAAACCCAGGTCCATGAGTTTAGTACCTATGTCTTCTTCTATGTACTTTATTGTTTCAGGTCTTATATTTAGGTCTTTGATCCATTTTGAATTAATTTTAGTACACGGGGACAGGCTGTAGTCGAGTTTCATTCTTTTGCATGTGGCTTTCCAGTTTTCCCAACACCATTTGTTGAAGAGGCTTTCTTTTCTCCATTGTGTGTTGTTGGCCCCTTTATCAAAGATTATTTGACCATATATATGTGGTTTTATTTCTGGACTTTCTATTCTGTTCCATTGGTCTGAGTGTCTATTTTTCTGCCAATACCATGCTGTTTTGATTATCGTGGCCCTATAATATAGTTTAAAGTCAGGTATTGTAATGCCCCCTGCTTCATTCTTTTTCCTTAGGATTATTTTGGCTATTCGGGGTTTTTTTAGTTCCATATAAATCTGATGATTTTTTGTTCCATTTCTTTAAAAAATCTCATAGGAATTTTGATGGGAATTGCATTAAATTTATATATTGCTTTCGGTAATATGGCCATTTTAATTATATTTATTCTTCCTATCCAAGAACAAGGAATATTTTTCCATCTCATTGTGTCTTTTTCTATTTCTCTTAATAATGCCTTGTAGTTTTCGTTATATAGGTCCTTTACATACTTTGTTATGTTTATTCCTAGGTATTTTATTTTTTTTTGTTGCAATCGTGAAGGGGATTATTTTTTTGAGTTCGTTTTCTAATATTTCATTGTTGGCATATAGAAAGACTTTTGTATGTTAATTTTGTATCCTGCAACCTTACTGTATTGGTTTATTGTTTCTAATAATCTTTTTGTGGAGTCCTTCGGGTTTTCGATGTATAGGATCATTTCGATGTATAGCAAAAAGTGATACCTTTACTTCTTCTTTTCCGATATGGATGCCTTTTATTTCTTTGTCTTGTCTGATTGCTCTGGCCAGAACTTCTAGCACCACGTTAAATAAGAGTGGAGAGAGTGGACAACCCTGTCTTGTTCCTGATTTAAGGTGGAAAGTCCTCAGTTTTATGTCATTTAATATGATGTTGGCTGATGGTTTATCATATATGGTCTTTATCATGTTGAGATATTTTCCTTCTATACCCATTTTGTTGAGAGTCTTAAACATAAAATTGTGTTGTATTTTATCGAAAGCCTTTTCTGCATCTATTGATAAGATCATGTGGTTTTTGTTCTTTGTTTTGTTGATATGGTGTATTAAGTTAACCGTTTTACGTATGTTGAACCATCCTTGAGATTCTGGGATGAAACCCACTTGATCATGATGTATTATTTTTTTAATATGTTGTTGTATTCGGTTTGCCAGTATTTTGTTTAGTATTTTAGCATCTGTATTCATTAGAGATATTGGTCTGTCGTTTTCTTTCTTTGTGCCATCCTTGCCAGGTTTTGGTATGAGGGTTATGTTGGCATCATAAAATGTGTTTGGAAGTATTGTTTCTTCTTCAATTTTTTGGAAGACTTTGAGTAGAATAGGAACCAAGTCTTCTTTGAATGTTTGATAGAATTCACTAGTATAACCGTCTGGGCCTGGACTTTTATTTTTGGGGAGGTTTTTAATAGTTTTTTCTATTTCCTCCCTGCTGATTGGTCTGTTTAGGCTTTCTGCTTCTTCATGACTCAGTCTAGGAAGGTTGTATTGTTCTAGGAATTTATCCATTTCTTCTAGATTGTTGTATTTGGTGGCATATAATTTTTCATAGTATTCTACAATAATTCTTTGTATATCTATGATGTCTGTGGTGATCTCTCCTCTTTCATTTTGGATTTTATTTATTTGAGTCCTGTGCCTTTTTTCCTTGGTGAGTCTTGCCAAGGGTTTGTCAATTTTGTTGATCTTTTCAAAGAACCAGCTCCTTGTTTTATTGATTTTTTCTATAGTTTTTCTGTTCTCTATTTCATTTATTTCTGCTCTGATTTTTATTATCTCCTTTCTTCAGCTGGTTTTGGGTTCTCTTTGTTCTTCTTTTTCTAGTTCCTTAAGGTGTGAAGTTAAGTGGTTTACTTGGGTTCTCTCTTGTTTGTTCATATAGGCCTGAAGTGATATGAACTTTCCTCTTATTACTGCTTTTGCTGCATCCCAGAGATTCTGATATGTCGTATTTTCATTTTCATTTGTCTGTATATATCTTTTGATCTTTGCACTTATTTCTTCTTTGACCCATTCATTTTTTAGAAGTATGTTGTTTAGTTTCCACATTTTTGTGGGTTTTTTCCCCTCTTTATTGCAGTTGAATTCTAGTTTCAAGGCTTTATGATCAGAGAATATTCTTGGTACAATTTCAATTTTTCTAAATTTGCTGATATTGTCTTTGTGGCCCAACATATGGTCAATTCTTGAGAATGTTCCATGTACACTAGAGAAAAATGTATACTCTGTCGCTTTGGGATGAAGTGTCCTATAGATGTCTATCATATCCAGGTGTTCTAGTATTTTGTTTAAGGCTACTATATCTTTATTGATTCTCTGTTTGCATGACCGATCTAGAGCCATCAGCGGTTTATTGAGGTCTCCAAGTATGATTGTATTTTTGTTAGTTTTTGTTTTAAGGTCAATAAGTAGCTGTCTTATATATTTTGGTGCTCCTTGGTTTGGTGCATATATATTAAGGATTGTTATGTCTTCTTGATTCAACTTCCCCTTAATCATTATGAAATGACCATTTTTGTCTCTGAGTACTTTTTCTGTCTTGTAGTCAGCATTATTAGATATGAGTATTGCTTCACCTGCTTTTTTTTGGGTGTTGTTTGCTTGGAGTATTATTTTCCAGCCTTTCACTTTGAATTTGTTTTTATCCTTGTTGCTTAGATGTGTTTCTTGTAGGCAGCATATAGTTGGATTTTCTTTTTTAATCCATTCTGCTACTCTGTGTCTTTTTATTGGTAAGTTTAATCCATTTACATTTAGTGTAATTATTGACACTTGTGGGTTCCCTACTGCCATTTTATAAATTGCTTTCTGTTAGTTTTGTATCTTGTTTGATTCTTCTCTTTTGTTTTTCTATCATTTGTTTTTGTTTGTTTGTGTTCCATATTTCTTTCCTCTGTTGCTACCTTTTTTAAGTCAAGTGTTTTTGTGGTGGTTTTTTCAAGGGTGGTTACCATTAAGTAATGGAAAGGGTACCTACCATATTCATTGTAGTACCCTATCTTATGAGTATTTCTGCACTTCATCGTCCTTTGCTACTGTTAATCTCCATCCTCTCCCTCCCTTTTTTTCTTTTGTTGTCACAGTTTAAGTTTGGTTTTATTGTGTTCTTGGTGGAGCTGTTACTTGTGGTGTTGTTTTCTTTTGTTCTTTGAATCTGGTTGGAAAACCCCCTTTAGTATTTCCTGGAGTGGGGGCTTTCTGCTGATAAATTCTCTCATCTTTTCTGTATTTGTGAATGTTTTTATATCTCCTTCGTACTTGAAGGATAGCTTTGATGGGTATAGTATTCTTGGCTGAAAGTTCCTCTCTTTCAGAGCTTTAAATATTGGGGTCCACTCTCTTCTAGCTTGTAGAGTTTCTGCTGAGAAATCTGATGATAATCTAATAGGTCTTCCTTTATATGTTGTACTCTTCTTTTCCCTGGCTGCCTTGAGAATTTTTTCTTTGTCATTGGTTTGTGTCATCTTTATTATGATGTGCCTTGGAGTGGGTTTGTTGGGGTTAAGAAAACTTGGTGTTCTGTTTGCTTCTTGAATTTGAGGCTTTAGTTCTTTCCACAGGCTTGGGAAGTTCTCGTCTATTATTTGTTTGAGTATATTCTCCATTCCATTTTCTTTCTCTTCTCCCTCTGATATACCTATTATTCTTATGTTATTCTTTCTGATGGAGTCAGACAATTCCTGTAGGGCTTTCTTGTTTTTTTTATTTTTGAGTCTCTTTCTTCTTCTCTCTGTTGTGCCTCAAGTTGTTTGTCTTCTATTTCACTAATCCTATCTTCTATCTGGGCTGTTCTGTTAGCTAAGCTTGTTACCTCGTTTTTTAGCTCGTGAATTGAGTTTTTCATTTCTGTTTGATTTGTTTTTATAGTTTCAATTTCCTTGGTAATATATTCTTTGTGTTCATTGAGTTGTTTTCTGATCTCCCTAAATTGCCTTTCTGTGTTTTCTTGTATATCTCTGAGTATTTTTAAGATTTCTATTTTAAATTCTCTGTCATTTAGCTCCAAGGCTTCCAATATGTTAAATCTTTTCTCCATAGATTTTTCCACATCTATTTGTGTTACCTCTCTATATTTTGTATCCATAATATTCGATTTCCTCTTTCTTATTGGCATCTGAGGGTGGTCTTGTTGATAGCACACAGGCGCACTCCCTCCGTGGCTTGAATGAATGTCCCTGCGGTAGTTAGCTTCCTCCACACCCTCGTCTCTCAGATTCAAGTGATAACAGTCCTTTTGCTTTCAGTTTGTATGGAACTCCGGAATGCTCTGAGGATAAATTTTTCTGTTTCTAGTTGATAAATTTGTTGAGATTTTGGGGAGATCTGTCGGACGCGCTGCTCACGGCGCCATTTCCATGACGTCACTCCCCAGTAATCCCCTTAAGATCAGGAACAAGGCAGGGGTGTCCCCTTTCACCACTCTTAGTCAATATAGTTATGGAATTCCTAGCCACAGCAATCAGACAAGAAAAAAAAAAAAAAGGCATCCAAATTGGAAAAGAACAAGTAAAACTATCATTATTTGCAGATGATATGATATTGTATATAGAAAACCCTAAAGTCTCAGTCAAAAAATTACTGGAACTGATAAATGAATTCAGCAAGGTGTCAGGATATAAAATTAATATTCAGAAATCAGAGGCATTTTTATATACCAGCACTGAACTGTCAGAAAGAGAAATTAAGGAAACAACCCCCTTCACTATTTCAACCCAAAAAATAAAGTACCTAGGAATAAATTTAACCAAGGAGATTAAAGATTTGTACTCAGAAAATTATAAAACACTGATAAAAGAAATCAAGGAACATACAAACAAGTGGAAGCATATACCATGCTCATGGTTAGGAATAATAAATGTCATTAAAATGTCTATATTACTCAAAATAATTTATAAATTCAATGCAATACCAATTAAAATACCAATGACATACTTCAAAGATATAGAACATATATTCCAAAAATTTATATGGAACCAAAAAAGAACATTAATACCCTCAGCAATCTTGAAAAGGAAGAATAAAGTGGGAGGCATCACACTTCCTGATATCAAGCTATACTACAAGGCCATTGTTCTCAAAACAGCCTGGTACTGGCATAAGAACAGGCATATAGATCAATGGAACAGAATAGAGAACCCAGAAATCAACCCACACCTTTATGTACAACTCATATTTGACAAAGGAGGTAAGAGCATACAATGGAGTAAAGACAGCCTCTTCAACAAATGATGTTGGGAAACTTGGACAGCTACCTGCAAAAAAATGAAAATAGACCACTAATTTACACCATACACAAAAATAAACCCAAAATGGCTAAAAGACTTAAACGTATGCCATGAAACCATAAGGATCTTAGATAAAAAACATAGGCAGTAAGTTCTCCGACATCTTTCACAGCAATATATTTGCTGATTTATCTCCACAGGCAAGGGAAAAAAAGACAGGATAAACTAATGGGTCTATATCAAACTAAAAAGTTTTTGCATAGCTAAAGACAATAAGAATAGAATAAAGATACAAACTACACAATGGGAGAACATATTTGACAATACGTCTGATAAGGGGTTAATAACCAAAATTTATAAAAAAACTGTAAAACTCAATACCAGGAAGATAAACAATCCAATCAAAAAATGGGCAAAAGAACTGAATAGACACTTCTCCAAAGAGGACATACAGATGGGCAATAGGCATATGAAAAAATGTTCAACATCACTAATCATTAGAGAAATGCAAATTAAAACCACAATGAGATATCACCTTTCACCAGTCAGAATGACTTTCATCAACAAAACAACACAGAATAAGTGCTGGCGAGGATGTGGAGAAAAGGGAACCCTCTGTACTGCTGGTGGGATTGCAGACTGGTTCAGCCACTATGGAAAACAGTATGGAGATTACTCAAAAAATTAAAAATCGAACTGCCTTTGACCCAGCTATCCTACTTTTAGGAATGTAGCCAAAGAACACCATAGCACTGTTTCAAAAGGAGAAATGCAACCCCCATGTTTATGGCAGCATTGTTCACAATAGCGAAGATCTGGAAACAGCCTAAATGTCTGTTAGTGGACCAGTGGATTAAAAAGCAGTGGTACATATATATAATGGAATACTATGGGGCCATGAAAATGAAGGAAATCTTACCTTTTGCGATAACATGGATGGACATGGAAACTATTATGTTAAGTGAAATAAGTCAGGCAGAAAAAAAAATCATATGATCTCACTCATTTGAGGAATCTAATGTTCAATGTGAACTAAGATACAGAATTGAGACAGAGGAGAGATCAAAGAGACCAGAGGAAAAGAGGACAGAGGAAAAGGGTATGGTAGGATGGGATAAACCTGAAGGGAAGGGGGGAGGGTGCTAGGTAGAGGAGGGCAAGGAAAATGTTGAGGGGAATACGGGGGAGGAGGAATGCATTTGGGGCAACACTAGAATCTATGTAAACATAATAAATTAAAATCAATAAAAAAAAGTGAATACTAACCCTGACCGGTTGGCTCAGCAGTAGAGCATTGGTCCAGTGTGTGGAAGTCCTGGGTTTGATTCCCGGCCATGGAACTCAGGAGAAACACCCATTTTTTTCCACCCTTTCCCCTCTCCTTTCTCTCTGTCTCTCTTTTCCCCTCCCGCAGCTAAGACTCCATTGGTGCAAAGTTGGCCAGGGCGCTAGGGATGGCTCCATGACTTCCACCTCAGGTGCTAGAGTGGCTCCAGTCGCAACAGAGCAATGCCCTTGATGGGCATGGCATCACCCCTTAGTTGGCATTCTGGGTCATCCCAGTCGAGTGCATGCTAAAGTCTGTCTGCCTGCTTCCCCACTTCTCACTTAAGAAAAATACAAATAAATAAATAAATAAATAAGTGAATGCTTACTAAAGAGAAAATAAATTTTACAAATCACAAATTTTAAAAAGCTGACAAATACCAGTAAAACTGCAAAAACCAGAAAAAATCATTATATTTTAATTAATTGCCTGATATAACTTTATACTGTTTCTCTCCTACCTGTTTGGGCTTCAAACTTTGATTGCTATTTCAATGGCTATGATAATATTTGATAATATTTTCCACAAAGACTAGAGAAATAATTGTCATTTTATTAATGTTTTTTCCACAATATTGATATTTTAAATTTTTTCTTTTAGCTTCACAACTTTCTAATGTCAGATAAATGTTCCATTATTGATGTCAAAATAAAGAAACACTTATCTCAAAAGTTTTATTTATGAGATGTGCGATTTAGAGAATTTTTCCATAGCCTACCTTTTCAGCTTTGTATTTCAAACCTTTTCTTTTTTTTTTTTTTTGTCCATTGCCCACATTTTTCTAGTGCTAATTTCAGTAGTGCATGTTACCTTTTCTATGAAATCTCTATGCACTTCTGGGTTGCAACACTGGAAGAATTTAAACAAGAGGCTGTGGGAATTTCGTGGAAGCTACACCAACAGGAAGATGGCTAGCAGTAACTAAAATATACACAGACATGACCACGATCCATATGTATAGACATAACTAAATCCAAGTCACTTATTTCCAGTTTACTGTTTCATAGACACTCCAAATGTGATCCTGCCAAGCAGAAGTGTGTTGGAGGGTAAATTGGAGTGGAAAGACCTAGCAGTCATAACCAATTTTGGTTAAAGTGTTCTACATTTGCAAATACTGCAAAACATGTAGAGCATATTGCTAGAAGGGGCTCATGCATGGAAGGGGTTCTGACATTTAAACTTAATTAGCATGTCTGTTAATTCACATCTGAATTAAAGGCAGACGTGACAGAGACTTGGTATTTGATTTGATATTTGAAAGCAATTTAAGCATTTACCACTGGTATTAGAATAAGCAGATGTCCTGAGAATCCATAAAATGGAACTTTAGGGAAAAATCTTGTTAAGTATTGCATTTTGCAAATTAAATAATACCTTTGTGTGGATTATAGTAATCATTATACTTTTTTTTTTAACAGAAACAAAAGGAGTCAGAGAGAGGGGCAAATAGGAACAGACAGGAAGGGAGAGAGATGAGAAGCATCAATTCTTTGCTTTGGCACCCTACTTGTTCATCAATTGCTTTCTCATATGTGCCTTGACCAGGGGGGACTACAGCAGAACGAGAGACCCTTTGATCAAGGCAGGGACCTTGGGCTTCAAGCCAATGACCTTGGGCTTCAAGTCAGCGACTTTTGGACTCAAGCCAGTGACCATGGAGTCATGTCTATGATCCATGCTCAAGCCAGCAACCCCATACTCAAGCTGATGACCTCTGAGTCTTGAACCAGGGTCCTTTGTGTCCCAGTCTGAGGCTCCATCCAGTGTACCACTTCCTGGTCAGGCATCATAATACTTTTATGTGAGAGCTATTTACAACTAATGATTTTTGGTACTAGGAGCAGGTGTAGGAGAATTATTTTTTATTGTCAACTTTGAACTTTCTGTCAACTTAGATATTAAATTATTTTATCATATGACTTTTTATTAAAATAAAGTCTAATATCTAACTTTTATTTCCTCCATTTATTTTTCTTCCATTTAATTTTAAGTGCATTAAGGAAATAAAGAATGTCTTATTATTATTTACTACCTGCAGTACTAAGCTCACAATGGTCATTTAATATATATATGGTTTGTCTGATGGTATGATACATCTCCATTCATTTTATCTGAGTTTATCATAAATTTAATAACTTCATCTTAACTCTTTGATTGCTCTCTAATACAGTTTTTCTGATGATACTCATTTTAGAATGTTTGGAAGGGTTAAAAGAATAAAGATACAGTTAACAGCTCATGTAGAATTTGCCACTCACGAGCGGTTGCTGTTAATATTTTAGGATATTTTTTTCAGTGTTAGCTCTATAACTTTTACCTTGTAGAAATCATGTTATATATAAGATTTGTCCTGTTCTCATTATATTAAAACCTAAAACCTGTGCATAATTTAAAACTCAAATAAAGCTAAAATATTTCTAATAAAACAGTGCACTTCCTCTTACTCACACCTCTAGTTCCACTCCCCAGAAGCATTTGTAATCCTTTGTCCATTTCTTATGGTATTTGTTATTTACTATTATAAATATATATATTTTAGAGGCAGAGACAGAGAGAGTCAGAAAGAGGGATAGATGGGACAGACAGACAGGAATGGAGAGATGAGAAGCATCAATCAGTTTTTTGTTGCAACACCTTAGTTGTTCATTGATTGCTTTCTCATTTGTGCCTTGACCATGGGGCTACAGCAGACTGAGTAACCCCTTGCTCAAGCCAGTGACCTTGGGCTTAAGCTGGTGAGCTTTTGCTCAAACCAGATGAACCTGCGTTCAAGGTGGCGACCTCTGGGTGTCAAACCTGGGTCTCCCGCATCTCAGTCCAATACCTATCCACTGCGCCACCGCCTTGTCAGGCTTCTTTTATATTTTTAAAACAAAGAGAAATTTTATGCAACCAATGATTTATGCAACTAGTATATAGTCTTTGATCTGGTTGACTCTGAGGTTTATCTACTAATATCTCTCTTTTTCTCTCTTACTACTAATCTGATGAATTTTAGCACAACTTTTATTGTGTTCATTGCTTACTATGACTACATAATATTTTATTATTACTGAAACAAAGACTAGACAATAATTCTTCTTCTGATACAAATTCAAATAAAGTCCTCTGCTTTTGCTTGATTTCTATGGACTTAGCAACTTCATTATGTACTTTACTCACTTGTCAAACTATAGTACATTTATTTTTTTCAAAAGTTTAAGAACAAATCATTTATCACTTGCTTTTTTATCCCTCTGGGGCTCCCTCTTACAGTCCCCTTTCCTCCTCTAGTCTGGACTGTTTTATAATAAGAATTTGCAGACTTACATCAAATACCTTTCCGAGACCTGAAGATGGCAGTGGAGTAGGCAGACACACAGACTCCCAGCTCACACCACCAAACTGGATTATAAACTAATTTATGAACAATCAGCGTGAAAAACCAAATCTGGACTACAAGAACAGCTTTCAAAAACCAAGAAGCAAAGAAGAAGCCACAATAATCCTGGAAGGGAGTGCCTGAATCTCCCCTGCTTACAGAAACAGGGGGGAAGGGGGTGAGGCTGGGCTCTCACTCCAAGGAAAAGAGCAGTAAATACTGCTTACAGCCACTTGCTTGGCAACCAGGGAACGAGGTGTGTTGAAAGGGCATGCTTGTCTTCCAAAAAGAAAGGAGAGAGAGAGAGACAGATGGTGAGGGGCAGAGGAATATAGGTGATGACATGAAAAGCTGACTCATTCAGTACTGGAGGTGGCCATAAATGGGGGAGAGGCTGATCCTTCCACAAAGCAAAATACAAAAGTACTTCCAGGTCACAGAGATACAGACATCTCTTCAGCTCCAATCAGCACAACAAGACAGAGCTGAAAACAAGAAGTGGGGAGAAGGGGCAGTAACTCAGATCTCCATGGAGATCTGAGATACACCTCCCCCCACTGAAGCTGAGAAAGCAACCTGCCCTCAGAGAGATTAACTAGCAGAAGAGGACTTCAGAGCCTCAGGTCACACCCACCGCATTCCTGGATACAGTTTCAAGTAAGCCCCTTGCTGAGATCAGCAAACAAGACATTCACCTGTTAAGAAAACAAACAAATCAAGACTTCAAAGCAGCCCAAATCCTAAAGTGGATTACAAATACTAGCTCATGCCAACCAAAGAAGACCTAGAAACAACACAAGTAAAAACTGGAGGCAGACAACACCAAGCCTAGACTCAAGCAGCTCTGCAAAGAAAACACCCCAACACTCAGACACAATGAGAAGACAAAGAAGTGCAATCCAAATGAAACCACAAGAGAAACCTTTAGGAGACAAACTGAGTAATATGGAAGTAATCAAACTTCCAGATGCGAAGTTTAAAATAATGATTGTAAGTGTGCTTAGGGATCTTAGAATAACAATGGATGGTCATCACGAACACCTAAATAAAGAAATAGCATGTATGAAAAAGAATATTGAAATATTAAAAAAGAATCAGTCGGAGATGACAAATACAATATCAGAAATGAAGACCACAATGGAAGGAATTAAAAACAGGATGGATAAAGCTGAGGATTGAATCAGCGAGTTGGAGGACAACTGGAATGAAGGCATAAAAGCAGAGAAGAAAAAAGAAAAGAGACTCAAAACGTCTGAGGAAACTCTTAGAGAGCTCTGTGACAACGTAAAGAGAAATAACATCCGCATCATAGGGGTTCCTGAAGAAGAAGAGAAAGAACAAGGGATAGAGGCTTTGTTCAATCATATCATAGCTGAAAACTTCCCTAAATTAATGCAGGAGAACCAATCACAAATTCAAGAAGCACAGAGAACTCCACTAAAAAGAAACCCAAAGAAATCAACACCAAGACACATCATAATTAAAATACCAAAGCTAAGCGATAAAGAGAAAATATTAAAAGCTGCGAGAGAAAAAAAGGCTGTCACTTACAAAGGAGCCCCCATAAGGATGACATCAGACTTCTCAACAGAAACACTTGAAGCCAGAAGGGAATGGCAAGAACTATTCAAAGTAATGCAGAACAAGAACCTACAACCAAGATTACTTTATCCAGGAAGGCTATCATTTAAAAATGAAAAAGAAATAAAAAGTTTCCCAGACAAAAAAAAAAAGCTCAAGGAATTCATTACAACCAAACCAATGCTGCAGGAAATGTAAAGGGGCATGGTGTAAACAGATCAAAGTGGGAAAAGAATATAGCAAAAGAGGAATACAGCTTTTAAGAATAAAATGGCAATAAACAACTACATGTCAATAATAACCTTAAATGTAAATTGATTAAATGATCCAATCAAAAGACATAGAGTAGCTGCATGGATAAGAAAACAGGACTCATACATATGCTGTCTACAAGAGACATACCTTAAAACAAAAGATGCACATAGGTTGAAAGTAAAACGATAGAAAAAAACATTTCATGCAAATGGAAATGAAAAAATAGCTGGGGTAGCAATACTTATATCAGACAAAGTGGACTTTAAAACAAAGAATATAGTAAGAGATAAAGAAGGCCACTACATAATGATAAAGGGAGTAATCCAACAGGAAGATATAACTATTATAAATATCTACACACCTAATATAGGAGCACCTAAATATATAAAGCAGACTTTGATGGATATAAAGAGCGAGATCAACAGCAACACTATAATAGTAGGGGATTTTAATACCCCACTAACATCACTAGATATATCCTCAAGAAAGAAAATTAACAAAGAAATAGCAGACTTAAAGGACATACTCGATCAACTCAATTTAGTAGCTATCTATCTACAGAAGCTTTCACCCTAAAGCAGCAGAATATACAGTCTTTTCAAGTGCTCATGGTACATTCTCTAGGATAGACCACATGTTAGGGCACAAAAGCGGTCTCAACAAATTTAAAAAGATTGAAATCATATCAAGCACTTTCTCTGATCAGAATGGCATGAAACTAGAAATCACAACAGAAAAGCTCAAAAATTCTCAAACACATGGAAACTAAATAGCAAGTTGTTAAATAACAAATGGATTAAGAATGAGATCAAAGAAGAAATAAAAAAATTCCTAGAAACGAGTGATAATGAGCATACAACAACTCAAAATTTATGGGACAAAAAAAGCAGTTCGGAGAGGGAAGTTCATAGCACTACAGGCACACTTTAAGAAGCTAGAAAAAGCTCAAATAAACAACTTAACCCTGCATCTAAAAGAATTAGAAAAATAACAGCAAGTGAAGCCTAAATGTAGTAGAACAGGGGTCCCCAAACTTCGGCCCGCGGGCCACATGCGGCCTCCTGAGGCCAATTATCCGGCCCCCGCCACACTTCCAGAAGGGGCACCTCTTTCATTGGTGGTCAATGAGAGGAGCATAGTTCCCATTGAAATACTGGTCAGTTTGTTGATTTAAATTTACTTGTTCTTTATTTTAAATATTGTATTTGTTCCTGTTTTGTTTTTTTACTTTAAAATAAGATATGTGCAGTGTGCATAGGGATTTGTTCATAGTTTTTTTTTTTATATTCTGGCTCTCCAATGGTCTGAGGGACAGTGAACTGGCCCTCTGTGTAAAAAGTTTGGGGACCCCTGTAGTAGAAGGAAGGAAATAATAAAGATCAGAGCAGAAATAAGTGACATAGAGACTAAAGAAACAATACAGAGGATCAATGAAACTAGGAGCTGGTTTTTTGAAAAGGTAAACAGATTGATGAACCTTTAACTAGACTCACTAAGAAAAAAAGAGGACTCAAATAAATAAAATTGGAAATGAGAGGGGAGAAGTAACAATTGACACAACAGAAATACAAAGGATTGTAAGAAAATACTATGAAGAACTGTATGCCAAAAAACTAGACAACCTAGATGAAATGGACAAATTCCTTGAAACATACAATCTTACAAAAATCAATCTGGAAGAATCTGAAAACCTAAACCAGGGGTCCCCAAACTACGGCCCGCGGGCTGCATGAGGCCCCCTGAGGCCATTTATCCGGCCCCCACCGCACTTCCAGAAGGGGCACCTCTTTCATTGGTGGTTGGTGAGAGGAGCACAAGATGTGGCGGCACCGCAAAGCATGGCGGCGTCGCTCACGTACAGTATTACTTCCAGTGACGTCGGACGCACACGTCAGGGCTCTGGAAGCACGTCATATCACTTGTTACGGCCAGCAGTGACAAATATGGAACCGGACATTGACCATCTCATTAGCCAAAAGCAGGCCCATAGTTCCCATTGAAATATTGGTTAGTTTGTTGATTTGAATTTACTTGTTCTTTATTTTAAATATTGTATTTGTTCCCATTTTGTTTTTTTACTTTAAAATAAGATATGCACACTGCACACAGGTATTTGTTCATAGTTTTTTTTTATAGTCCAGCCCTCTGACCGTCTGACGGACAGTGAACTGGCCCCCTGTGTAAAAAGTTTGGGGACCCCTGACCTAAACAGACCAATTACAGCAAATGAGATCAAAACAGTTATCAAAAAACTCCCAACAAAGAAAAGTCCTGGGCCAGATGGCTTCACAAGTGAATTCGACCAAATATTCAAAGAACTAACTCCTATCCTTCTCAAGCTATTTCAAAAAATTCAAGAGGAAGGAAGACTTCCAAGCCCCTCTTATGAGATGAGAATAATTCTGATTCCAAAACCAGGCAAAGACAACACAAAGAAAGAAAATTATAGGCCAATATCCCTGATGAATATAGATGCTAAAATCCTCAACAAAATATTAGCAAACCGGATCCAACAATATATGGAAAAAATCATACACCATGATCAAGTGGGATTTATTCTGGGGAGGCAAGGCTGATATAATATTCACAAATCTATCAATGTTATTCATCTCATAAACAAAAGGAAGGAGAAAAAAAACACATGATAATTTCAGTAGATGCAGAAAAAGCATTTGATAAAATCCAGCACCCATTCATGATCAAAACTCTCAGCAAAGTGGGAATACACGGAACATACCTCAACATGATAAAAGCCATCTATGACAAACCCACAGCCAACATCATACTCAATGGGAAAATATTAAAAGTAATCCCCTTAAGATCAGGAATAAGGCAGGGGTGCCCCTTTCACCACTCTTATTCAACATAGTCCTGGAAGTCCTAGCCACAGCAATAAGATAAGAAGAAGATATAAAAGGCATTCAAGTTAGAAAAGAAGAAGTAAAGCTATCATTATTTGCAGATGACATAATATTGTATATAGAAAATCCTAAAGTCTCAGTCAAAAAATTACTGGGCCTGATAAATGAATTCAGCAAGGTTACAGGATATAAAATTAATACTCAGAAATTAGTGGCATTTTTATACACCAACAATAAACAGTCAGAAAGAGAAATTAAGGAAACAATCCCCTTCACTATTACAACCAAAAAAATAAAGTACCTAGGAGTACATTTAACCAAGGAAGCTAAAGACTTGTACTCAGAAAATTATAAAACACTGATAAAAGAAATCAAGGAACATACAAACAAGTGGAAGCATATACCATGCTCATGGTTAGGAATAATAAATGTCATTAAAATGTCTATATTACCCAAAGTAATTTATAAATTCAATGCAATACCAATTAAAATACCAATGACATACTTTAAAGATATAGATCACATATTCCAAAAATTTATATGGAACCAAAAGAGAACACGAATAGCCTCAGCAATCTTAAAAAAGAAGAATAAATGGGAGGTATCACACTTCCTGATATCAAGCTATACTACAAGGCCATTGTACTCAAAACAGCCTGGTACTGGCATAAGAACAGGCACATAGATCAATGGAACAGAACGGAGAACCCAGAAATAAACCCACAGCTCTATGGACAACTGATATTTGACAAAGGAGGTAAGGGCATACAATGGAGTAAAGACAGCCTCTTCAACAAATGGTGTTGGGAAAATTGAACAGCAACCTGCAAAAAAATGAAACTAGACCACCATCTTACACCATTTACAAAAATAAACTCAAAATGGATAAAAGACTTAAATGTAAGGCATGAAAACATAAGCATCTTAGAAGAAAACATGGGCAGTCAGTTCTCTGACATCTCTCGCAGTGATATCGTTGCTAATTTATCTCCATGGGCAAGGGAAATAAAAGACAGGATAAACAAATGGGACTATATCAAATTAAAAAGTTTTTTCACAGCCAAAGACAATAAGAACAGAATAAAAAGACAAACTACACAATGGGGAACATATTTGACAATACGTCTGATAAGGGGTTAATAACCAAAATTTATAAAGAACTTGTAAATCTCAACACCAGAAAGACAAACAATCCAATCAAAAAATGGGCAAAAGAACTGAATAGACACTTCTCCAAAGAGGATATACAGATGGCCAATAGGCATATGAAAAAATGCTCAACATCACTAATCATTAGAGAAATTCAAATTAAAACCACAATGGGATATCACCTCACACCGGTCAGAATGGCGCTCATCAACAAAACAACACAGAATAAGTGCTGGGAGGATGTGGAGAAAAGGGAACCCTCCTACACTGCTGGGGGAAATGCAGACTGGTACAGCTTCTGTGGAAAACAGTATGGAGATTCCTCAAAAAATTGAAAATCGAACTGCCTTTTGACCCAGCCATCCCACTTTTAGGAATATACCCCAAGGACACCATAGAACGGTTCCAGAAGGAGAAATGCACCCCATGTTTATAGCAGCATTGTTCACAATAGTGAAGATCTGCAAACAGCCCAAGTGTCCGTCAGAGGATGAGTGGATTAAAAAGCTTTGGTACATGTATACAATGGAATACTACTCAGCCATAAGAAATGATGACATCAGATCATTTACAATGACATGGATGGACCTTAATAACATTATATGGAGTGAAATAAGTAAATCAGAAAACACTAAGAACTATATGAACCCATGCATAGATTGGACATAAAAATGAGACTCAGAGACATGGACAAGAATGTTATGGTAACAGGGAGTGGGGTGGAGGGGTGGGTAGGAAGCGAGGAAGGAGAGGGAGGGGGTTGGGGAGGGTAGGGGCACAAAGAAAACCAGATAGAAGGTGACTGAGGACGATTTGACTTTGAGTGAGGGGTATACAGCATAATCAAAGGTCAAAATAATCTGGAGATGTTTTCTCAGAACATATGTACCCTGATTTATCAATGTCACTGCATTAAAATTAATAAAAATAAGATAAAAAAATAGAATTTGCAAATGCTATTAACATTTTCATTTTCTTAATGGTTTTCTTTAAATCTAAAATGGAAATTTCTATGTCATTATATCTCTTAATTTGAAATGTCTTTCAGTGTTTTTTATCTTCAAATTAATTTTGTAGAAAACCACTATTTATTAAACGCCAAATAGTGGAACTGCAATGGATAAATTGGGGACAGGGACCTAAAGCCTGGCCTGTGAGACTCCCTTTCCCATTTACCAATTTTTGAATCTCAGCCGGAAATTGCCCTCTAATACCTGCTCTTCATAATGGATTGGGTTCTTTAAACTGTTCCCCTTTAAAGTGAGCACAGTGTTAGCTTTCACAGTAGAGGGTGTTGGAGGGACATTGAGAAAGGAAAGAGCTTCCCAGGCTGGTTCCACCAGCAGTGCATCCTCCACCAGCTACAGCTCCTCTGGGCTCCAGTTTGGTTTTCTGCTTGCCCAGACACTGTGGTCCAGTTCTGGGCCTGAAATCCCAGCAAATTTTCTACCACCCAGTGGGCTGCAACATGCCTTTTACAGTGAGGTCTCATCTTCCGCCTTGAAGAGAGAACCTCCTATCAAAGTTTACTGGACTTGGATAGTCTCTCAGCAACCTGGTCCCCTTTCTAGTTCCCTTCTAGTTACTTCTAATCATAGTTTAATAATGTGTTATATCAGGAGTCAGGAATCTATGGCTCGCAAGCCAGATCTGGCTCTTTTGATGGCTGCATCTGGCTGACAGACAAATCTTTAATAAAAAAAAAATAACGTTAAAAATATAAAACATTCTCATGTACTACAATCCATTCATTTCCTACCGCTCATGTTCATGGTCGCGGGTGACTGGAGTCAATCACAGCTGTTCTCTGGGACAACACCAAATTTTTATTGGATAATGCGTAATGTACACGGGTCGTTGTATGGCTCTCATGGAATTACATTTTAAAATATGTAGCATTTATGGCTTTCTCAGCCAAAAAGGTTCCCGACCCCTGTGTTATATGAAACTTCTCTCATTGAATTCACTGTTTGGTTTCTGTATCTCATTTGGACCTACATTGATGCACCTCCCTTTTGACCCCTCAAGTACCTTCCACAGAAGCAAAAGCTCCCAACAATGGTTTGAAACTGGCTATCTAAAAATATATCAACTAATTTGATCAGAGTGTATGGATAGATCTAATTAATTCTAAATAGACCATTCATTTCAGTTTTCCATTACATAACCCTTTGTTTCAATCAGATTGACTTGGAAGGGGATTTGAACTGTTTTATTGAAACTGGTTTCTATGTATCAACAATAGTAACACACTAGGCCAGGACTCAGCAGACCCAACTTCTTGCTCTATCTGATGTTACTAAGCTTCATTTTCCAAATCTGTACAATAAAGAACTTGCACTTGGTTTTTATGACCCCTTAGAATTTTTTATCTTTATTCTTGAAAGTGTTTATAATGGTTTCATTACAATCTTTAACTGCTCTAAAAGGTAGTTCTCTCTAATCTTTGTGAACTATTTTATACTTTTTATAGAAAAGAGACTCAAGATTAAGGCTCCTAGCATCACAAAGGATGACTCGTAGAGCCCCAGGAAACTGTGAAATTATAATTACCGAAAGAGTAAAAATCTTACTGCTGTTACAATGCTGGAAGGATGGAATAGATTTTGTATTATATTTTTCTGAGATTTTGATCTTCATCTCTAAACTTCCCCAGGGCATTTCCTACTGGTGGTGGGGTGACCTAATAGGATGAAACAGGACAGACCTCACAGAATCCTGCAGGCTCTTACAGGGTCCCTGTAATGATGCTTCAAAACTTAGAAAATGGCTTCTTTATATAAATGATTTTTTCTTATCATAAAAAGAGAGAATTTATAGTTGAAGCATAAATTAATCATTATATATCATTCTCAATTCTGTCATCCAGAAAGAGGCGTGATAAACATTATAAAACATGCTCTTTATTTTTCCTTATGCTTATATGTTTGCATATAACATATACTAGGCACTGTTCCAGATGCTGAAAATATAGAAGTGAACAGTTAAAGCTCCTCCTACCCACAAGGTACTAATATACTGTATAGATTATTTTTTCATGCTTCTTAAATTTAACAATTTTATAGGTATTTTTCCATATCATTAAATAATTTATATAGAACATGCATGATATTTAATGATATTCATGTGATTTATAGTTAATGTTGAAATACTTCAAATATTTAGTATAAATAATTCTGCAATAAGCATAATTCTAGAGATTGCTGTGATCATTCTTTCTTTAAGATAAATCCCTAGAAATGGAAATACTAAACAAAAAAAATATATATTTTTGGGACTCTTACTGTGCATTGTTAAATTACCTTGTGATAGGTTTTGAAAACTACAGCTCCCACTTTTCCTTGCAGGAATGTGCCTTTGTGCATATTCTGATGTTTGCCCTTCCACATCCACTTGCCACTTGGATTGCAAGCTTTTGGGCCTAGAAGTCTGACCTGTGTGGATCTTCATTTCCCTCTGGTTTTCTGTTTAGTTCAGCCAAAGGTAACACCCACTGGAGATGACTGAGTCAAAAGTAATGCCCACCGGAGATGACCAGACTAAAGGTAAGCACCCAACTGGACATCAGTGAAAGGAAGAAAGTGAGTGAGGTAAAGTATTTATTCCTTTTATTTCTCCCTGTATCACACAGTACTCCGTCTTCCCTGGGGATTTTAGCAACTGCTCACTTTCTTACAAAAACTGTAGATAATAATATATAATATGTCTCTTTATATTTTAATTTTACTTTTGATTACCAGTGAGATGAATATCTTTCATGTATTTGCTAGGCAATTTTGTTTTCCTTCTATTAAAGACTCTGCATTAATTTTATTCCAGTTTTTATTGGGGTTGTTCATTTTATTCTTGTTGATTTTTTTTTAGCTCTTTACATATTAAGGACACCAATACTTTATTATATTGAGTCAAATGTGAGTGTTTTTTTATTTTACTATTTAACATCAGTTGTAAAATAGTTGATGGTATTTTTGTAATAGTAAAGTTTTGGTTTACCTTTGGAGCCCAATATATTATCTTTTCCAGTAATCTTTTCACAATAAGCATTTTCTGTCATAAAAATTTTGATAATGTCATGAGTGCTTCAGGCTATATGGACATTTCATAGCTGTCACAAAGAAAAGTATCTCATAAAATTTAGTGTACTTATCTAGGTTTCATTTGCTCTTCTTTGTCTACCTTGTGACATTGATTTTCTATCATTAATTTTCCTGTTTACTGATAATTTTTGTCCAATTCTTTTGACCCTCTTTCCATTGCATTGTTGAATAGTTCAGATTTTTGTTGTTAAGATAAATCTTATAGTGAAATGAACAGATTGTGAAAAGTTTGACAAACATAATTCTCCCATTAAATCTAGTATATTTTTTACTGATCTTTCTGTCTACCAGGCCTATCATTATGAAGAAGGTATTACTATCTCTCCAGTTATGAATGTGCTTTTATCTACCTTTCCCTTTCTGTCTTTCAGTATATGTTTCATTTATTTTGAAACACTTATTATGTGGTGACACATTCACAATACTTTTATATGTTTTGTATGAATTTTTATAACAGTTTTATTGAAGCATAATTTATATATCATAAAAATCATCCAGTTTAAGTATACAGTGAATGTTAGTAAAATTATACAATTATGCAGCTTTGCAGATTTAGAATATTCGACGTAAAACCTTTCCTCATGTCTGTTTACCAACCACTGCTGCTCCTGAACTCAAGCAATCACTGATTTTGCTTTGTCACTACAGAGCCTTTTCTAGAAATTTTTTAAAAATAGAATTATACAATATGTAGTTTTTGTCTGACTTTTTTCACTTAACATGATGATTTTGTGATTTTTCAATGTTGCTATGTACACTGGTGGTTCATTACCTTTTATCAATGTGTAGTATTCCTTGTTTGGTGGTACCACATTTTGTTATTCACCTCTTTATGGCCATTTTGATTGTTTCCAGGTTTTAACTATTAACTACATTTCTGTTCTAAATATTAACTTAAAAGACATTGTGTGAATATATATTTTTTATTTCTCTTGGGTAGATACTTAGAAATGAAATTGCTGGGTTGTATATTAAGTGATTTTTGTAATCTTGAACAAAAATTCTAGAACATTTTTCTGAGTGACTCCATTATTTTACCTTCTAAACACTGCTGTACAGGTGAAGCACGTTTTCATTTTTGCTAGTACTTGACAATGTCAGCCTTCTTAATTTTAGCCTTTCTTGTGGGTTATAGTGATATTGTAATTTTAATTCACTTTTCCCTAATGAGTAATAATATTGATAATATTTTATTTGATTATTAATATTTGTATATTTTCTTTGGTGAAGTGTGTTTTTAAACTCTTTGTCCATTTTTAAAATGGGACTGTTGATCTTTTTATTGTTCGATTGTGTGTGTTCTTTTATTTTCTGAATAAATTGCTTTATTAAATATATACTTTAGATATATTTAATTTTGTGGCCTAACTTTTTATTTTGTTAATGTTCCCTTTGCAAGCACAAAAAAAATCAATTTTGATTTGTTATCAATTATTTTTTAAATTACTGGTTTTTGTGTACCAACTGAGAAATCTTCACCTAACCAGACACACAGTTTTCTATTATGTTTCTTTTCCCAACAAGTTTTATCATTTTAGTCTTTATAACTAGGTTTATGATTCATTTTAGGAAATTTATGGTTGTGCCCTGAAGTTAAGATTAAGTTTAGTTTTGGTTTTGCATTATGAATACCTAATTGGTCCAGCAGCTTTTGTGGAAATACTGCTATTTATTGAAAATAATATATTTATTAAAAACCCTATTTATTAAAACACTATTCAGATCAATGTAGCTCAATTTTCTATGTGTGATGAGTCTGAAAGTACTGTGTTATAGTTTGACTATGTCATGATTATTAAAAAGCATAAAGAAAGAAAGAAATATAAAAAATACACACAAAAACAATTTTATGGAATTTTAAAGAATGTTTTTACTTTTATTTAAAAAATATATAGAATAGCTGGATCTAAAATTATTTCTCTGTGTGTGATATGTGGTGCTTTTTTCTTTCTGCTTGCAAGGTTTTTTCATAGTTTTGGGATTGGATAATTTCAATGATTCTATTTGAGTTCTGTGTTTCTTATTTCTGTCATCTCAAATCTATTCTTTGGCCCATTTATTTAAACTTTCCTCTTAGTTATTTCACTTTTAATCTCTTGAATTTTCATTTGATATCCCATTTGCTGACTTAGTGGTAGCCTGTTCTTTGAATGTATTTAGAGCAGCTGCTTTGCGTTCTCATCCAAAGTGATTTCCCTGATCTGAGGAAACAGATATCAGACCAGTTTCTATGAAACATTTTGTTTCCTGTGTATGGGTGAAAACCACATTTGTTACTGTTTCACTGAAAATTAATCACTGTACATAATATGTTGCAGCAACTCTTGATTCTGTTTTTATTTCTCTGATTTTTTTAAAATTAGAGGTCCTTAACTTTAAAGGCAGACTATCTTGCCACAGTTGTGTATATCCACAGACATCACTGCCTGAATGTTTTGTCTTGCCTTCCTAGAGACATTTCTGCATCTGTTGGTTGAGAGCTCAGCCACTGATTTGGACAGAGGGTATGCATGTTCAAACACCTTCAGTCCGTCAGGTTTTCTTCTTTCTGCTATCTAGGCTGTGTGTGGGCTGAGGGACGTGTTGAAAATCTGCAAGTTCTCAAGTCTCCCCTGGCTTTCATTATTGTGAGCTTTTTGAATTTCCCATAATCATAAATAGTTTAATGGTCACACAGATGTGTGACTAGTTTATTATCCTAGCTCTTCAACTGATCTCTCATTTTCATGCCCCCTGGTTGGTTTACTACTTTCCCAAACTAAGATCATGACCTATGATTTCTGCTTCCTCAGTTCAGAAAATTAGTAGTTTATGTGGGCTCTGCCTCTCTACTATGTAACAGGAAGTGCTCCCTGGGGGAGAACCACAATATATGAGGAGTCTTTTTTTTTCTTCAAGTATCATAGACCTATGCTGCCTGTTCAGTGTCCTAAGACATACACTTCATATGTATTGTCTGTTGCTTTTTAGAGTGGAGGGCTAATCTAGGACCATTAACTTTGAACACAGCATGATGTGGAAATCTAATTTTTTTTAATTAAGTGAGAGGTGGGGAGGCAGAGAGACAGACACACACATGTACCTGGGCTGAAATCCACCTGGTAAGCACCTTACTGGGATGATGCTCTGTCCATCTGTGGCCACTGCTTCATTGCTTAGCAACTAAGCTATTTTAGTGCCTGAGGAGCCAATTTTGCTTGAACCATGCAAGCCATGGCTGTGGGTGGGTGGGGGGGGGGGAAGGAAAGGATGAAGAAGCAGATGGTTACTTCTCCTGTGTGCCCTGACCAGAAATCGAACTTGGGACTTCCACATGCCAGGCCAATGCTCTACCACTGAGCCAACTGGCCAGAGTGTGGAAATCTAATTGATCAGATTTTCTGTGGATATGTCTAAGGACATAGACTATCAATTTTATTTTAGGCATTTGAAATAGCCTCAGTATATTAAATATTGTAATGCTTTGTATAGTTGAAGTATATTTTATATTCTTTTTTTATTTTTTTTATTTTTCTGAAGTGTGAAGTGGGAGGCAGACAGATTGACTCCCGCATGTGCCTGATTGGGATCCACCTGGCATACCAACTAGGGGGTGATGCTCCACCTGTCTGGGGCATTGCTCCATTGCAACCAGAGCCATTCTAGTGCCTGTGGTGGAGGCCATGGAGCCATCTTCAGTGCCCAGGCCAACTTTGCTCCAATGGAGTCTCTGCTGCAGCTGCGGGAGGGGAAGAGAGAGACAGAGAAAAAATACATATTATAAGATACATGATAATGCAGACAGTCAATGTTACATATTTGGGTTTTTTTTAAGTGAGTGGTGACAACGTTAAGTGGTCCTAGAGAAGGTGATATGGATTGCATGTGGAGAGGCTGAACAGATAAAACAGAGGTCTTTAACAAGCCTCTTCATTGGGAGCAGGCAGTAATACAAATGGGTACAATAAAAAGGTTTTAAGGTAAAAATGACAGCACCTAAGGTTTGTAATAAAAAAGATTGTTCATCACCTTTATAGTTGCAAGACAATAGAGAATGTTGGTGACTATGGTGTACTGGGAGTAAATGATCTTGTGAAAGGGGAGCCACTGCTCACCTTCTGCTTTTTTAAATTCTGCAAATTCACATATCACCAGCCAGCCCCAATTTTCAAAACGTTTGGAAATCTAAACTTTTTCTACAAAATCTTTCAATTTTTAAGTGTAGGTAACAATAAAATAGTTTATCACATTGGAGACCCCAGAAATTAAGTCTGAAAATGAATTTGGCACACTGTGTACCAGTCCGTGACCTCAAGTTGACACGTTCTGAAAGATTGAGTCTGTAGCAGGAAAACTTGTCTTAAACATATTCTATACCAGAAATAATAACTTTATAGCTTAGCATAGTCAGCTCTGCTACTTCCCTGTAGCATTTGATGTTTGCCAGTAAAACTTAATAAGCATAAAATAATGCAAATACCTTTATATCCTTGAGAAAACAGATGCATTGGAAGTTTATTTAGAAATTCATGGTCAAAAGTTGTAAACAAATTCATTATTTTTATATACTTAGTGTTTGAATTCAGGGCTCTTTGGATTTGTAAAATTAATATTTTTCAAAAGAGAGTAAAAGAACTCCCTGCAAATAGCAACTCAGTGTTGCACAATAGATTGCTGTTGCCTCCACAGGGGCTGCAAGCTCATCAGTGTGCACCCTACCCAAATATTTTACCAATATAAATGAGTGTTACTTACCAGCTAGATTGTAACATGTTTGGTAAGCCATGAAACCTATATTCTCCATAGATGTTCCAACTTTAGAGTGTACATCATCCTTGATTAACCTAACATAGGATAAATTCTTTAATAGCAATAATGCCCTAGAAAATATAGATGCTCTGTTGGAACTAATACATTACTGCTCAGTTTATACTGGAGTGCATACCCTTTGAGATTCAAGTTGGCTTTCCTTTACCAAAACATAATTTCAATTATTACAAAAGAGGAAATTCTCAGTTTATTACATATCTAAAGGAATTAAAGAGCAAATAAATTGGAACTATGTGAAGATTGCTTCCTTCAAAAAGTTTGTAATTTTGTTAATGTTACCCTAATAAATTCAACTAAAACAAATAAAATAAATATGTGGCATTATACTTCATAAATCATATAAATATCTAACCACTATGTTGTATGTACACCTAAAAATAATATAATATTGTATATCAACTGTAACTAAAAATTATTTTTAAAATATGGAATTAAAATAAATACAGGGCAAGATTAAATGAGGAACTGACTCTTTTTTTCTAAACCTGAACTGTCTGAATATTAGTAAAGTCCCTTCCCTAAGTGAATACAACTGTCATTCCAGGACAGTTCTCTCTTGTGTGGGAGTCTATGTGTATTTTCATGCTTATGCACATTTGTGTATGTGTATGTGTGTGTGTGTATTCCATACAGCAGTTTTTCTAGTAAATGAACTAAGTCAATTTTTGATAATTGTTTTTGTTAACACAAGGTTGTTAACATTGATCAGTTACATTTACATGCTGATCTTGACTTAATTTTCATGGAGTTTACAAACAGGGTAACATCCAGAGTCTTAAATTCACAATTAAATAATTAGTATAATCTTGCCATTCAGTTCTATCATTGTAAGCTTTTAAGCTTCCATCTCTTCTTAATTACATCTTGTTTAATCAAAGCCCTAATTTCTTTTATCATATTTTCTTTTCTTTTTCTTTATTTTTTGACAGAGACAGAGAGTCAGAGAGATACAGACAGACAGGAAGGGAGTGAGCTGAGAAACATCAATTCTTTATTGCAATACCTTAGTTGTTAATGATTGCTTCCTCATATATGCCTTGAATGGGGTAGCAGTGGGGGGGGGGGCTACAGCAGAGCAAGTGATCCCTTGTTCAAGCCAGTGACCTTTGGCTCAAGCCAGCGACCTTGGGCTTCAAGTCAGAGACCTTTGGGCTCAAGCTGGTGAGCCTGTAGTCAAGCTGGATGAGCCCATGCTCAAGCTGGTGACCTTAGGGTTTTAAATCTGAGTCCTCTGTGTCCCAGTCCAATGCTCTATCTACTGTGACACTACCTGGTCAGGCTTATCATAATTTCAATAAATATGTTCTCAAACCAATCATAAAATCATGTGGTTGAGATTACTTATTCTCTTGATTTCTTTCCTTTTCCGCTTTGTTTTATTTATAAGTGTTTTTGGAGAAAAAATATAGAAATCACATTAAGATTGCATTTAAATATAAAAGTAGTATATCTCAATAATCTGGGTTAGTATAAAACACTTCATTTTGTAAAAAGACAACTCAAACTCTTTATAGTTAAAGTCAATTAAAATATATTGTTCATTTCATTGTGAATTTGAAATCAGGTGCACAATACTTTATTTCTCTAATTTTGAATACAATTATAGGTTATCTGTTTCACTGAAATTTTCTGGGGAAAAATTGAGAAGTACATATGCAATTAAACACTATATAATAAACCTTAACTTCTTATCAGGTTTCATCAAATGCTTCCTAAATGTGTTCTTAAAGATATGTGGGTAGACCAAATATAAATCAAAACTTGAGTTTATGGTGTTTTCTTCTGTTTGTATATATATAGTTCCTTTAGATATCATTGGCTGTTAGTTTGGATGGTTCCTTATCTTATTTAAATAAAATTAAATGTATCACAGTTGTGACTAGTAAAGATAATTCCATTAGTTAAAGCCTATAAACCATCCTTTATCTTAAGTAATCTGTGAAGCTGTCTTGTTTTAATTGTTTTGTTTCTGGTTTTAAGTCTTTATTCTTTGCACTTTTGTGTGTGGAATATCTTCTCTCCACCAGTCCATATTTTTATTTTTATCCCATCTAACTGTCAATATCTTTGTCTTGCAAGATTTTTCTTTTACTAGATTTTGCTGGGGTAAAAGGAGTAAATGAACTGATTTTGGTGTATTCTCTTATACCCCTGGTCAGCAAACTGTGGCTCGCGAGCCACAGGCGGCTCTTTGGGCCCTTTAGTGTGGCTCTTCCACAAAATGCCATGTGTGGGTGCTACCTCGATAAGCAATATACCTACCTATATAGTTTAAGTTTAAAAAATTTGGCTCTCAAAAGAAATTTCTATCGTTGTACTGTTAATATTTGGTTCTGTTGACTAATGAGTTTTCCGACCACTGTCTTATACCATACTTATCCATACTTATAAGTCATGGGGATGCTTTTTGGCTTCAGGTTCCCAGAGTATCTAAACATTCTGCTTGAGTCTATCGACATAAATTTAAATCTACCTATTTAGTTTACACTTTGTTTTAAAAATTTCATTCCAGTAACTTTTCACATATTGGGTCATCACATAAGGATGAATTTGATTAATTTGGGATATTTAGAAGGTCTTTTCTTTTTAGTGGTGATATACAACATAGTTTTTAAATTATCTGTAGTGAAAAGTGGAGTTCTTTTGAAATTATGTAGATAAGAGTGGGATTGAAATAATGGATAGGGCCCTGGAAAAGCACAGCTCATGAATAATTAAAATATAATTTTACCTTTGTCTTCTATTGTCTTTAGACTTGATTTAGTGGGATAATCTTTTTCCTTTACCTCAAGATAGCAATTCTAGCTGATCTCATGACTTTTCTACTCTCTTCTGGATAATAATTAGATTAGTTCTAACACCACTCTAAGTTGCAAACACAGTTTCAACCTAAATTTTTGAATGTGAAATTTAAGATACTGATGGAACTGCTGCATTTGGTTTTGAAGATTTGGCTAAAACTGAAGTTCTTAATTATCCTTGATGATAATTTCCCTGACATTTTCTCTAATGGAGTATCTTTGTAGATTCTTTGTAGCTTCCTTGCAGGGCCCATGACATTGAGGTTGGCACTACTTTGACTCTATTTCCTATGTTATCTTTGGTTTAATATTTCAGCTCTCAGTATTTGGTGGTAGATATCTGGGTTGTTTCTACAGAGGTCTTTTGCACTCTTACTCTTCCTATGGCCTCATCTCTACCATTAGAAACTCAGTTGCCTACTTTTGACTAACTCTGAACTAGTCACTATACAGCAGCAAACTGATCCCAATACAGACATATTCTTGCCTCTGTCATTGATGACAATGATCAGGTCATTTCTTGTTCTCTAGATCAGTGGTCCCCAACCTTTTTTGGGCCACGGACTGGATTAATGTCAGAAAATATTTTCATGGACCAGCCTTTAGGGTTGGACGAATAAATGTATAATGTGACCAAGACAAGCGTCAAGAGTGAGTCTTAGACAGATATAACAGAGGGAATCTGGTCATTTTTTAAAAATAAAAACATTGTTCAGACTTAAATATAAATAAAATGGAAATAATGTAAGTTATTTATTCTTTCTCTGCGGACTGGTACCAAATGGCTCACAGACTGGTACTGGTCTGCGGCCCCAGGGTTGGGGACCACTGCTCTAGATAGTCTTGTTTGAGAGTCAGATGCAAACTCCTGGCTTCCTTAATTTTCACAAATAAATGTCAGACAGTAGCTTCTATGCCCCTCAAAATTACAGAGAGCACAAGGTCAAGATCTCTAAATCATTCCTCTAAAGCTTTCATAGTTTATCTTAATGTGAACGGGCAGAAGATATGCCTCCCTTCTCTCTTCCAGAGGGAGCAGGAATACAGACAAGGTTCTATGGAAGATCTTACTCTGTAAAATCTTTCTTCTTTTTTATCACCTGCCCCTTATATACTCATGAACTTTGGAAGAGATTCTGGGGACATTTGATTGTAAATTTATCTGGAGCGTGTGGTGGTCTGAGTCATATACATTTTGTTACCATTGTTTTAAAAAATTTGAACTAGTTTAAGGAAAGGCTTTTATAGTTTTCAAAAGTTTGCAAACCACTAATTCAATCATACAGGTTTAATTAAGAAATATAAGGAAACCCCAGCAAGAAAAACTTAACATCATAAAATCAAGAATTTAAAGATTTTCTTTTTGAAAATCAATTTTTCCTTCAGAGAATTGACCTAGAGTTCAATCCATGGGTAAAATTAATGTCTTTATTGAAAATCTAGAGAAAATTACCTTTCAAATGACCTATGGAAATAACCTTAGTTCTTGCTATAATCAAGAAGAAATTCAAATCAGATTCTGCACTCACATTGAATATTAATATCTGAATATCCTTAGAATATTGATATGGAATATATTGCAATTCTACTAGTGATTTGTATAAGGTAATTGTTCTTGTGCATGCTCATGTTTGAAATAATGGAAAATAGTACTATTTATATTTGAGTAAATGGTCATAGATTTTGAGATAGAAATAACCTCAGAGATCATTTAGTTCAGCACTTTTACTTTACAAATAAATATATACTAATAATAATAACACTCATATTTATGTACACCTTTTCAGGCTATAGGAATCCAGAGAAGCTATTAGTCTTCTTCAAGGTCAAAGAGACCGGGACTAACACATTTCCAAGTTCTCAGCCTACATCTTTATAGTGCACAATGATTGGTAGACATAATTCAACTTGGGAAACTTGGTAAAATTGAAATGTTTATGCTATAAAAGAAAATAAATCAAAAAAGAAATATATTTCTGCTCTAGGCTTCTAAGAGGCAACTGCAAAGATACTGTTTATTAAGATAATGGAAAATTTCATTACAATTTTCCTTTGATTCCAGAAGCAACCCTAACCACATCTACATAAATAAAATGAAGACATATAATGTAATGGGAAGTATGTACCAGGGTTTGCAAACTATTTAGAAGACGAGGTTTTTTCAGTTTTAAGGAAAATTATGTCATTTTCTACCAAAGACATAATAAATTATTTAGAAATAGACTTCTTTTCCATACATTTGATTTTCGTATTTTCTGTTAACATTGCCATAAAAATGATTATTTAATTAATCAGTATATTGATCATCTAAAAGTCGAAATACACGGATCGCTTTAGATAACTTAGATCCCTCCCTTTTTTGGGGCTTCGCTTCCCTGTCAGGACATAATGAAAATCATTCTGTGCCAGCCTATTGCCGTTACTGATGCTCTTAATGTAGGTTCTGAGTCGGACTGCTTAATAAATGGGGAGAGCAAAAATGAAACACAAGATGGCTGGGGAGAAACATGCTGTAAATACCTGGGGGATTGTAAAAAGAGGGTTTTTAGGCTAGTTCTGTGCAAATGAAGGCTTTTAATTGTAATGTGTCTTCAGTGATAAATGGGGGGGGGAATCTTGAATAAATTTCCCATTATAAAATGAGAAATTGTCATGCTTTGCCCTTTTCATTTGCACCTTGAAAAAGGTGAACATATCTAAAAAAATTCATACCAGCAGAGTTGCTTTTATGCAGCTAATGAACTACGGTACCTTGGGACATGATACCATGTTGAATGGTATTAGAGGGCAGGAATACTGACACTTTTACATTATTGAATTAACAGTAGGACCTTTTTAAAAAACTAATTTTATTCTCAATCTGTTATTCCTAGAAAATAATGAGTGACAGGTAAGAGAGGGCACCAGAGTAGCACAGGCTCAAGCCCAGGCCTAGACACCTGCTCAGGGCCTCAGAAAGGATCACAAGGCCCCGGGGCAGTAGGTCATTTTCAGATTATAAGTTTGCTTCTTGAGTTGAGGGTGAAAGACCCACTAATCCACCCGAAAAGCTGTTTTCTGAAGTGTCAGTATAGCAGATATTTGCCTTCTGGAAAAGAAACAATTCATTAAAGGTCCTGCCCAGTCTTAAGCTATAGCCGACAGGAGGTAAAACTGGTATATTAAGAGTAGGAAATGTTTTTTTTTTTTAGTGTCACAGCTACACTGCTTGCTCACACACAAGGAAGTTCTACTTGGGGAAAGACAGTCATTAAGTGTGACATGAACAAGAGGCTGTTTTCAAACAATGGAAGAGTCAAGGGCAGAAACACAATAACAAGACCAAAACCCTCGGTTTTCTATTCTATTTTTTTTTTTTTAAATCACAATTACATATCCATATTTTTCTGTGTAATTAGTGCATTTATGTTGCTGGGAAAAGCACTTTCATCGTTATCATTTGTGCTGTGGTCAGCACTGAAAGAGGACAGCATCTCTTTTCCCTGATGATATTAAACTGCAAGATACATTTACAGAAATAGTTCCAAAACTATCTTTATAAGTGAATCAGTTTCCTTTTAAGAATACAGATTGCAGCTAATCTTTAAATTCACTTAGAGTCTCTGGCGATGGACTATAATAAAAATCAATTGTTGAAAAAGAAATCAATTGCTGCATTTCATAAAAGCAGTTTGGTTTTACCAAGTAGGGGCTTTATTGTTTTGCTCTAGGCTACGGTTAACACTGGATTGTGCAAGATCTTTTTTTTCTCCCTCTGTGGTCTAGCTTCACATACATAACCCCGAAGAATGATATCTCTGACAAGGTAGTAATTAGTTTAAGTAAATCCACAAAAACTTTTTTTTTCATGAAAACAGGGTTTGAGTGGGCCACACAAAATTAATATTAAGTCTTCTGTTGTCTCTTTCATTACTTCAGTGGATGACTGCATTAAAGGCAGTGAAGCAAAGAACCAGTAACTTGCGTCTTTGCCATTTCTACAGTGCTGCCCATAGACGTTTCATACAATTTATCCAGAAATTATGTATGTTTAGTGCACTTTCTTGGAATAGCTGTGCACTGGGCTAGAAATTATGCCTTTATTATGATTTTTGAAGGTGTTGCTATTTCAAATTATGAGTGGAAATCACTGTTATTAAGAACGAAAACCAGAATGCTGACAACTACTAAATAAAGAGTTTTTGTTTATACCTTATACACAATATTTACATGTATGCACAAATAAAACATTTGTTCTTATTTTGAAAATTCTGAAAAAATTCATGAGTTCACATTTATCAATTTGGATATCAACTCAGAATTTGTAACCATATGTAAATAAGTCACAGATTTCATTTTTCAAAAGGGAAATAGATGTGTACTATTTCCGAGAAAAAGATTAAATGTTTCCTTTATTTCATGAGAAGATGGCGCTCATCTGGCTCTTTCAGATTCTTTAGAGACCTCATATGCTTTCTTAGCTCTTACTCATGGGCCACAATCCTGAGTATTCTGTAAATTTTGAGGTGATCGAATAAATCAACTGGGAATAGGATGGGAAGCCTGACCCATGACTATATTTGTAGCTTGCTTTAACTCCGTGGCACGCATTGCTGTCTATGCTTGGAATGGAATAATCTCTAATAGTACTTGTCTCTGTAAATATGGTTAATTGGCTCATTGGTGAAGTCATGTGAAGCCTGAATCCTCACAAATGAAACAAAAATAAATACCCAACTTTCCAATTCTGGATTTAAATCCATATATCCTTTAGAGAAAGTGCTGGAAAAACCAGGCAGTAATTAATCTGCAGGGGTCTAAAGCTAATAATTCATCAGTTGTGTGATGGGCATGGTAAGCAGATATTAAAAGCAAAGTAACATGCACACCATCAGCAACATAATGTATTTTAAAAGCTAGTTCAATTTACAATTTCTTGATAAAGTATAAAATGACACTGCAATATTGAGACTTATAAGAAATGTTTGGTCATTCAGAAGACCAAAATATATATATTTCTCATATGTATTTCCTGTTGAGAGTGTCAACGTTGTCTTTTTTATATTAATGAAATAACTTCTGGAAAGTATTTAAGAATGGGGACAGGTTAACAATGAAGCAACCTAGGAGATTAGAGGATTGGAACTTTTTTTGTTGTTGTTGTTTATTTGTTTGTTTTTTGTATTTTTCTGAAGTTGGAAGCAGGGAGGCAGTCAGACAGACTCCTGCATGCGCCCCACCAGGATCCACCCAGCACGCCTACCAGGGGGTGATGCTCTGCCCATCTGGGGTGTCGCTCTGTTGCAACCAGAGCCATTCTAGCGCCTAAGGCAGAGGCCACAGAGTCATCCTCAGCGCCCAGGCCAACTTTGCTCCAATAGAGCCTTGGCTGCAGGAGGGGAAGAGAGAGACAGAGAGGAAGGAGAGAGGGAGGGGTGGAGAAGCAGATGGGTGCCTCTCCTGTGTGCCCTGGCCGGGAATCAAACCCGGGACTCCTGCACGCCAGGCCGACGCTCTACCACTGAGCCAACTGGCCAGGGCGGGTTGGAACTTTTCAAGCCTACCTCTTGACCTCTTGTGAGAAGAGAAGGCCCAAGATTGAATCCCTACACAACAGCCAATGATTTAATCAAGCATGCCTGTGTAATGGAGCCTCCATGAAAACCCAGAAGGGTAGGGAGTTCAGAGAGTGTGCAGGTCAGTTTACCTGCAGAGACTGAGGAGTGTTGTGCACCTAGAGAGGCCATACTTTTTACACAGGGGGCCAGTTCACTGTCCCTCAGACCGTTGGAGGGCCACTACATACAGTGCTCCTCTCACTGACCACCAATGAAAGAGGTGCCCCTTCTGGAAGTGCGGCGGGGCCCAGATAAATGGCCTCAGGGGGCCGCAAGCGGCCCAGGGGCCATCGTTTGGGGACCCATGCTCTACACCAATTCCCATACCCTGCCCTATGCATCTCTTCCTAAGTTATATTCTTCATAATAAATTTGTAACCTAGTAAAATAAAGGGTTTCTGAGTTCTGTGAGCTACTTTTAGCAAATTAATTGATCTGGAGGAGGAGGTAGTGGGAACCTGTCATTCACAGCCAGTTGGTCAGAAGTACAGAGAGCAAGCTGGACTTGAAGTTGACATCCTGGGTAGAGGGAGTTGTTGGAACTTCCAATCTATAGCCAGTCTGTCAGAAGCATAGGTAATGGTCTGGGCTTGAGACTGGCATCTGAAGTGGGACTAAACCCTTCAACTGGGGAATCTTATGCTATCTTTTAGCTATAGTGTCAGCAATGAGTTCTTCCAGAACCATGTATTAGTGTGGGGGAAAACCCCAAGATTTACATTGAAAATTTAGTATCAAAACACCTAAAATAGACACCAAAATTGATTACTCTTGTTCGGCATTTTCTCCAGAGGATATTTTACATCAAATGAGGTCATTTGCTGAAATTTCAGATGCTACTCATTCTGGTTATTTTATTAAGTTAGGACTATACTGTTGATTCTATCTAGGCACAGTGTATTGGCTATTCTATGCCCAAATTGTCATTGTAAAAATATTCTCTTCAGACACTGATCATCAGACACTCACAGATTGCTAGCATATTGAAGTGAATGAATGTAAGTTCATAGTGGTTAGATTAATATCATCAATAAATAGTACCACTGAACTCTGGGAGTAGTAGTACTTATTCCTCTGAGTTTCCAATACTATAAAATGGTCTTTGTGATTGGAACCATTGAAAATAAAACAAACTATTAGATTCCTGAATTAAAAATAAGTGCCTTTATTGACCTCTTCATGTGGTAGACACTCTTTCTTATATAGCTTTTTGTTTGTTTCCATTGTCGTAGGTTCTTCTGAGACAATGAGACTGCAGCAATATAATGGCACCTTTACATAATTTGGAGAATTCATGATATTTCTTTTTACTTCTGAGTCCTTCTGCTAAAAACAATTTTTAAATAAAAGTCTTGATATCTTCTCAATCAGTATTTTTGCTGACCTACATCAGGAAAAACAACCTGTCTGCTTCATGTACTCATCTCTGTAAATATGGGAGGAATTCCTTTTTTTAAAGAAGCTATAAAAATCCATCTCTAAAGGTTAAAATCTAACAGAACAGAAAAACTACAAATCTAAAAAGAAAAATCAAATCACACACATCATCCAGAACCAATCCCTTAGGGCAGGGGTTGGGAACCTATGGCTTGCGAGCCAGATGTGGCTTTTTTGATGGCTGCATCTGGCTCAAGACAAATCTTTAATAAAAAAATAATAACGTTAAAAATATAAAACATTCTCATGTATTACAATCCATTCATTTCCTACTGCTCATGTTCATGGTTGCGGGTGGCTGGAGCCAATCACAGCTGTCCTCCAGAACAACACCAAATTTTTATTGGATAATGCGTAATGTACACAGGTTGTTGTATGGCTCTCACAGAATTATATTTTAAAATATGTAGCATTTATGGCTCTTAGCCTAAAAGTTTCCCGACCCCTGCCTTAGGGCTTTAAGCGAGGCTGAAGCAACCCCTGGCACCAATAGATTGTATATGCATCTAAAAGTCTGGGTCAGGAGCTAACAAAGTCTGCTTTATTTTAAGTTTGGCTAATTCCAAGAAGCAAACACTTCTCACTTGTCTTCCAGAAGTAGTTCTGTGTTATTCAGGGCCTCGTTAAGAGCTCTTTCATGTTACTCAGACAACTTTTTTTCTACTTTATTTTTCTGTGAAATTTGACCCCAGAGAAATCTCTAGTTTATGAAAGTGATGATTTTACTTCCTTCCACATTCTTGGCTATCATACTTTATAATGGATTCCAAAATATCAAGGTTCAGGAACAATAACTGGCATGGTGATGGCTATAAGAAATGCTGAAATATCTGATGTAGGGGTGAAAGAAAGAGCAGGAATCATCTGTTAAATTGATTTTCAAAGACAATTGTTTGTGAGCTCTAAGTGAAGTCTTAGTTTAAGCAGGTATTGCTAAATTTACAGGCTCAGCTTAGTTATTGTCATTTAAATACAAAAAATATTAACAGAGGCTTCAGTGCTATGGATTTAGACAATGATCTTTTGGAGAAAGGAATGAAGTAATTAGCCTTGAACATGAGAAGCAAGGCAGAAGTGACTAGGGTTGGTGAGGTTATACTCAAGGTTTCTGGGGGGGGGTGTCTCTCTATAAAGTAGGAATTAGATTGTCAAGAGTCTTTTCCAGAAGCTCAGTCATTACTGTTGGCAACACTTGGGAACGCAGGGTAGGAGGCAAACCTGTGTATCATGTAAGATTGTGGATTCCGGGGTCAGGTTATTAAAGTTTAAATGCAAGCCCTGAACTATGGGATAACTTGAAGCAAGTTATTTAATGCTCTGAGCAGTTCCTTATCTTTAAAATAGGGATTATTAAATTATGTAATCAAGCGCAAGTGTGCTTATAACCTAAACAATCAAACTTGGTAAATATTATTTAAGCGTTGCCTTGGTAAAATTGTTTTTGCACGTGGTTTAGTTTGCAGATATAGGGTTGAAGTGATTATAGTTGAAGAGGTCAATAGCAATCTAGTGATCTTGGTTTATTACTACTCCAAGTGTTTTCTACTCGCCCACATGAGCAAGGGTGAGGTGATAGCCATAAACATATTGCTCTAAATCTTCTTTTCTGTCTAAGCATGAATACATTGTCTAGTCCCATTGCCCTCTCATTGCTGCTTCAACTCCCTCTATTTTCATGTTTCACTTGTTCCATTTTTATCTTTTTTTTTGATCAACTTAAATTCTATAGTTTATATTTCTACTCACCTCCTCAGCAGGTCCTTTGTTGTATCTCTGTGTGTGTGAGTATAGATGTTTTTTGTTTGTTTGTTTGTTTTCTTTTGTGACAGAGATGGAGAAAGAGACAGAGAGAGGGATAGTCAGGGATAGACAGGCAGGAAGGGAGAGAGATGAGAAGCATCAATTCTTCCATGTTGCTCCTTAGTCTCCTTAGCTGTTCATTAATTGCTTTCGCATATGTGCCTTGACCGGGGGATGTGGGGGGGACTACAGCAGAGCAAGTGACCCCTTGCTCAAGCCAGTGACCCTGGGCTCAAGCCAATGACCTTGGGCTTCATGCCAGTGACCTTGGGCTCATGCCAGCAACCATGGGGTCATGTCTATGATCCCACACTCAAGCCAGAGACCCTATGCTCAAGCTGGTGAGCCCATGCTCAAGCTGGTGACCTCTGGGTTTCGAACCTGGGTCCTCTGCTTCCTAGTCTGATGCTGTATATATTGTGCCACTGCCTGGTCAGGCAAGTATAGATGTATTAATGAAGAGAGTGAAGCATAAAGGTTTTAAAAGTTAAAAGACCTTTCTAGAGCCATTTTAAATTTATGGATAAATGGAGAAGAAAGTTTCCATATGCTCTCATTCCTTCCCCACTTTCACTGTTTACCCTATTATAGTACATCTTGTATTAATAAGGTATATATGTGTTACAACTGATGAGCCAATATTGTTATGGCATTATTAACTAAAGTCCATAGTTGACATTAGGATTCACTCTTTGTATTGTAGATTCTATGGATTTAGATAAACATATAATGACATGTATCCACCATTGCAATATCATACAGAATAGTTTCACTGCCCTAGCCCTTCCTTGTATAATGTGTGTTCATCTCTCTCTTCTTCAGAACGCTGGGCAACCAGTGATCTTCTTGCCTTTTTTAGTATATTATAAATTTGGAAAGGTGTAATATATAGTCTTTTCATAGTGGTTTCCTTCATTTAGCAATATGTGTTTAATGTTTATCTAGACCAGTGGTAGTCAACCTGGTCTCTACCGCCCACTAGTGGGCGTTTCAGCTTTCATGGTGGGCGGTAGTGGAGCAACCAAAGTATAAATAAAAAGATAGATTTAACTATAGTAAGTTGTTTTATAAAGATTTATTCTGCCAAACTTAGCAAAAATCCAACATAAAGTACTTGGTAAGTAATTATTATTATATGCTTTAACTTGATGTATAACTCTGCTTTATAAATTTTATAAAGTAAAGTTACTTTCCTACTTTATAAATCACCATTACTGTGGAACTGGTGAGTGGTTAGAAAATTTTACTACTGGCCCTGGCCAGGTTGGCTCAGTGGTAGAGCATCGGCCTGGTGTGCAGGAGTCCTGGGTTTGATTCCCAGCCAGGGCACACAGGAGAAGTACCCATCTGCTTCTCCACCCCTCCCCCTCTCCTTCCTCTCTGTCTCTCTCTTCCCCTCCTGCAGCCGAGGCTCCATTGGAGCAAAGTTGGCCCGGGCACTGAGGATGGCTCCTTGGCCTCTGCCCCAGGCACTAGAGTGGCTCTGGTCGCGGCAGAGCAACGCCCTGGAGGGGAAGAGCATCGCCCCCTGGTGGGCAGAGCGTTGCCCCTGGTGGACATGCCGGGTGGATCCTGGTCGGGCGCATGCGGGAGTCTGACTGTCTCTCCCCATTTCCAGCTTCAGAAAAAAAATACATCATTAGGGGATCTTCTTCCAAAGTCATTCTTCTCATCAATGTTCCAAGCAGCAAAAGGGGAAAAACATGTTAAGGAGGTGCAGCCACTTTTAAAAGTTTTCAGCCTAGATGTAGTACCTACCATTCAGCTCCCATTTCAGAGACGAAAACCAGTCACATGAGAATAGCTAACTGCAAGATTGGCTGGAAATCCCTGTTTGGCCAGTGGCTCCCAGGTAACTTCCATATTACTATGGTAGGTCAGACCAGATTTGGGAGGCTAGCTCTAACAATCCCATTCATATCTGCTGAAATAGTTTATTGGATCAGTTGTGTCAAATTAATTTCATCAGTCCCTCAGTTCAGGTGATAAGGGCCATGCAGTTAAGAGAGAACAATAGCAAGGACTTCCTGGAACCGGCTAAGATCAGACATAGCTTTGTCCAAGACATACTGTGATTGTCAGCCTTTACACTGAACTTTCTCAGTAATACTTTTCCTAGTGCTGAGATAGAGTTGTGTGCCCAATTCTCAAATATTCCAGAAGCAGTGGATCAGAAGAGAAATGTAGTCTGACTCAATTAGTAAACAAACAAAAAAGAAACAAAAAATCAATATACTTTTTAGCATATTGGTTTTGGTGGGGGACAAGGGGGACAAAAAGAAAATAATCACAGACTTCAAAGTTGAATCCTCTCTGTGCCCTCTTATTGCTACACTCCTCCTAATGCGCATGGTCGTTTAGGTTTTGTTTTGACAGGAACATAGAGATATTCATAAACTGAGAGACAATATTTAGAGATTTAGTGAGTATCTTAGCAAAAATAAATAATAAGTGCCCTAAATTGTTGAAACTGTGGTTTAGACAGTTTAACAATCTTCATTACTGGAATTGTGGGGAGTTGTTATGAATAGAGTTTAAATAAATTTATGCTTTAAGAGATAATCCAAATATGTATTGAATTGAGAAGCTCTCCAAATCTGTTTGGTCTAATATTACATCAAAAAACAAAACAAAGCAAAAACAAAACAAAACACTTTAATAGTTGTTAAACCACCCCAGTAGATTATCAGGAATCAACTAGCAATTTTATTGCCAGTCTGCCCTTTTTTTCCTAATATAAAGTGTTCTCAGTTGATATATTTCCACCTTCCTATTTAGAAGAAAGGAAATGGGGGAGTAAAGAAAAAAGGAAGGGAGGAAAAGACAACTTTGATATAGATGCACAAGTTTAAACTATCAAGAAAACGGGTGTTAGTTGTCGCCAGTGTAATAATTGTTCATCAACATGCTAGCTGTTGTGCCAGGGCAGTGAACTATGGACAGATGCTTGCGCTCAGTCTGCTGTCTGCTGTAGGCTGATGCCAGAACTCCAAGTGGATTTAAAAACCGGCTTTTTTGAGACTCCTCTTCTTTAGGGTCACTGCGCTGTGGTTCAGTCAGTATGACTTGAGTAATTATGACTTTCTCTGGGAAGATATCATGAATATACATTTGAAAATAAAAGAAATCCAAAATTATCTCTGACTGCCAGACTATCTTTTGCCTTTTTCTTATAAATAAAAACAATTTCTTAAATGAACCACTGTTGGATTCTAAAGACCAAATCTATGAACCAGCCCCCGTCCCCCGCTTTTTTTTAGTTAGCTACCAGCTAAACTGTAGCAAAATTTAACCAATGGAACAGTTTTTGAGGATCAGTTGCTAATGTTAAATAAGCAATCGTCCGTACAAGATGGGCCAGAAGTAGATTTTTAGTTGCAAATACGTGAAACACAGAGTTTGCTCTAGTATTATTATTTTCTGTATGACCAACTGTAGGCCTGCTCTCCCATCATGTATATTATAAAAAGACAGGTGTCCTATTGAGATATGTTTGCACACTATCCGTTTCAGGATCTAAGAGGAAATTTCAAAATGTGCTCAATAACTATTTTCTCAGACTGGAAACATTTCTTGCCACCCATGGGCGACAATCAAAAGAAATGTTTTGACCTTGCATTTATTCTTGACCTATAAATGATTCTTGAAACCAAAAATGCGGGCAGTTCTGCTTTCTGTCAGTATGAATATGTCTCTTTAACACTTGTCCCTTTAAGGGTTACTCAACTGTAAGACTGTATCAAAACATATGGAAGAGAAAGCATAGGTTTACAGCACAGGGCTTCTTTGTGGATCTGTCTGCTTATAACCTTGTTCCCTAGTTTTTTCTCTTCTTCTGTGTACCCCTTGGCAGATTTACTCTCTCCTTATTAGAATGAACATGGCAATTTCAGATTTTTCAGAAGTATAGCATTTGCATTGTTACAATGCAGACCAAAGAGAGGCTCTCCTTAAATAAGGCCTGTTTGCTATTGGCCAATTTGTTTTTCAAAGGCTTCTTCTAATTAACTGTCTTTTGGGTGTTAAGACTATTTTCTCCTTGAGTTCACCTCATGGATACTGATTCCAATAATCTGTTCTGTTGACTCCAGTGTTCTCCATGGGTCAGGAGGTGATAGAGTTCAAGTGTGTCAGCCAAGGGCATTTTAGAGATGTCATCTATCATTGAGCTATGAGAAAAATCTCTGTCATAAAAAAATAAAAACTCAACTGTAAGCTGGTTTAAGTGCTTTCTTTTCAGAAAAAAATGGTATTTGAACTTGGTGTATGTTTGAAAATTTCATATACAATACTAATATTTTTAATATTATGCATGATTCAGCTTTGGGAAAACACATTGATCAAGAAGGCAAATCAAATTACAATCTTTCCAGTTTCTTAGGAAATAATGATTTAGAATTAATCTTATCTGCCTGACCAGGTAGTGGCACAGTGGATAGAGCTTCGGATTGGGATGTGGAGGATCTAGGTTCAAAACCCCGAGGTCGCTGGCTTGAGCGTGGGATCATAGACATGACCCCATTGTTGCTGGCTTGAGCCCAAAGGTTGCTGGCTTGAAGCGCAAGATTGCTGGCTTCAGCAAGGGGTCACTCGCTCTGCTGTAGCCCCCCAGTCAAGGCATATATGAGAAAGCAATCAATGAACAACTAAGGTGCTGCAATGAAGAATTGATGTTGTTCATCTCTCTCCCTTCCTGTCTATCTGTCCCTATCTGTTTGTCAAAAAATAAAAAGGAATTAGTCTTATCTGGTATATAGTCTCCTTATTAGATGGTTTAATAGTAGATCCACCACACACAGGAGCGTGATACTTGAGATTCATTTCCAACCCAAATTGCAGTCATTCTGTGTCTTAATATAATAAGGCAATGAAAATGTTCCACAACTCGATGTGTCTTTGGTAACTATAGGAATTCACAACAATGGCAGAGAGAGGTATACCCCACAATGATACATTTTCAATATATTACAACATGCACATGTTAAATGCCCATTCATTAAAACCAGAGAGAATAAGGCTATTTTAGGTTATTTTTATTATTTTGTCTAATTACATTTTCTGTTATTAAATCAACAACTTTTGAGACCAATCATTGTCCTCAAAGAAGGGATTTACTAAGCCACATGCCAGTCAGAAAAAGGTGCCAAGGTCCTGGGACAAGCAGTCTAACCTGCCAACCGTGGAGCTGGGTGGAGAAGACATGTTCACTGTTTTCAGGTTGGTAGGGCTCTTTCATACAATGAGTTTGGGTAATAAAGATGTAAGTTGTTCTGAAAGAATTTACATTAGCTATAGATAAGGAGTGGAGGGCAGGAGACAGCAAAGCAGAGGAAGTTCTGGGGTAGGTGGGTAGTCTGTAAAAAAGAAGTATTTGATACTTCTGGGTTGGGCCCTGGCCGGTTGGCTCAGTGGTAGAGCGTCGGCCTGGCGTGCAGAAGTCCCGGGTTCGATTCCTGGCCAGGGCACACAGGAGAAGCGCCCATCTGCTTCTCCACCCCTCCCCCTCTCCTTCCTCTCTGTCTCTCTCTTCCCCTCCTGCAGCGAGGCTCCATTGGAGCAAAGATGGCCCAGGCACTGGGGATGGCTCCTTGGCCTCTGCCCCAGGCGCTGGAGTGGCTCTGGTCACAACAGAGCGATGCCCCGGAGGGGCAGAGCATCGCCCCCTGGCCCCCTGGTGGGTAGAGCATCGCCCCCTGGTGGGCGTGCCGGGTGGATCCCGGTCGGGTGCATGCGGGAGTCTGTCTGACTGTCTCTCCCCGTTTCCAGCTTCAGAAAAATACAAAAAAAAAAAAAAATGATACTTCTGGGTTGGTTGTGGACATCACTGAAAAAAACTCACGGGTGAACAGGATGTGGCTGTCTGGTGGTTGGCCACTCTACCTAGGCAACAGCTGAAGTAGCTGCCTGGAAGTTGATTCAAAGTTTTAACATACATTCAGGGATGTGGGCAGTCTTTTGTTGGTTTTGGCCTCCAGTTCCCTTGGCTCTTCCCTCCACCCTCTGGCCTGCCGTAGTTTAATTTAGGACATCTCAGAATGTTTTGCTTGTCACTGCTTTTTGTTGTTATTGTTTTATTTTTTTTTATTAATTGATTTTCGAGAGAAAGGAAGGGAAGATGGAAAGACAGGAACATTGATCTATTCTTGTGTGTGACTGGGGAACTTGTCACTGTTTACACATAAAATGGAGGCAAAAATAATAATAATGCATTATAAGCATTTAGTCTTTTAGACATTTCCAAATATTTTCATGAAAATCTAATCATTTGATATGGACAGTAACCACATGAGAAAGCAAATATTAATAAAATTAGCCCATTTTGTTACAATTTTGATAACGGGGCCCACAGCAATTGTGTTACAAATGTTAATTACATAGACAATAAATGGCAGAACAGAAATTGAATCTAGGTCTTATGATTGAATCACATGCCCTATTAACATCATATTAAAAACAAATAAAACATCCTGTGACTGAGGCAAACTCTAGCCTTTTTTTTCTGTTCCCCTAAATTGTGTGAATAATTTACAATTAAGGCCTGCTTCCTCATGTCCTACTGATTCATAATCCTTTTACAATTTGTTTTCCTCAGTCTATTGAAACTATTCTTAGTTCTCACTGATTTTCAAATATCCTCATGTGAGCACCAAATTTCATTCTTTATCCACTTTAAACATTACCTTCTATCCTTTTCTTCTATCTATCCACCCATCTGTCCTTCCATCCATCTGTCTTTCCTTCCATCTAATATACTCTTCTATTTGTTTTTTCTCTCTTAGATTCCTTCTTTTTCTTCACTAGACTTCTTCAAAAAAACAATACTTATCAGAAATTAGTCCTTCATATGGCAACAGCCCTGTTTCGGGGATCCCCAGGACTACCCTCAGTCTCAATAATATTCTGAAAAGACTCACCGGATTCAGCCAAACTGTTATACTCACAGTTGCAGTTTATTACAGAGAAAGGTTACAATGTAAAATTACCAAAGGGGAAAGGCACAAGGAAAAACAATCCAGAAAAAACTCCATACAGTCTTCCAGATGTTTCCTCCCAATGTACTTGCTCGGGACTTGCTTCACTCTCCCTAGAATAATGCCTGATAACACATGCAAAGTGTTACCAACTAAGAAAGGTCACTCAACTTTTGATGTCCGTCGTTTTTATTGAGGTAGGTCACATAGGCATTCAGTAGCGCCCATGTTTCCCAACTTTAGCTACTTAGACTCTAGCGCCCCAGAGTAAAAACAGGTGTTTGTCATAAATCACTTTGCTAGCATAATGTATCTGATCAAACTGGTACTGCATGGGCCAAGGTCTCAGGCATACAAAAACACTTTTACCTGGTAGAATAGCCCAAAGTCAGCTTCCAGGAGCCAGGAAAGGGCTTATATACACATTTAACCTTGTTTTGGAAGGACCTGAATTTAAACAACCCAGCCTGCTGATTACCCTTTCCTTTCATGAACCCCACTCACACATTTCTGTCTTAAGCTTTGACTCTGATAATTTCAGATTGGAACAAAGGTGGCCACCTATCTACACTAAGGATAGGATGGGTTATTTATGAGGCAACCTGGAATAGATACAGGGATAAAAATCATGGGCTTGGTTGGCACAGAGGCAGATTTAACGGCAGGTGCACCAGGCGTGTGCCCTGGGCCCTGACTTCTGAAGGGTGCCGCAAACCCCCAACTTTACACTTTGTTCTAATGACACCAAGTTTGGTTTCATATGTGCAATTTTAACATTAATAGTACATAATATTTTTTATTTATTTAAAAATATGGTTAACATGGATTTTTATTTTCCGTCTCTTTTTTTCTTAAGGGGCCCAATATTTTCTTCTGTACCCAGGGCCTCAACCGACCTCAGTCCGCCTGTAGTTTGGCATCAGAAAGACCGTACTTAGTAATATATTTTTTTGTGTGACCTTTGGCAGATTAGAATATCTAATAAATATGCACATTAAATAAATAATAGGCCTGACCAGGTGGTGGCGCAGTGGATAGAGCGTTGAACTGGGATGCAGAAGACCCAGGTTCGAGACCCCAAGGTTGCCAGCTTGAGCGCGGGCTCATCTGGTTTGAGCAAAGCTCACCAGCTTGGACCCAAGGTCGCTGGCTTGAGCAAGGGGTTACTTGGCCTGCTGTAGTCCTGCGGTCAAGGCACATATGAGAAAGCAATCAATGAACAACTAAGGAACCACAACGAAAAACTAATGATTGATGCTTCTCATCTCTCTCTGTTCCTGTCTGTCTGTCCCTCTCTATCCCTCTCTCTGACTCCTTCTCTGTCTCTGTAAAATAAATAAATAAATAAATATTAGTTCTTTTACCTCTCCTACAATTCTCACATTTTCAGATATGGTACCCAGTGTTTCATAGTTACCAAAGTAGCCCTTGCAGTCTCTTGCCTGTACTGTTGCAATTGCTTCAGTATTGATCTTTTGACTCCACACAGAACAGCTGTGTACACAGCACTCTCCTCCCCACCTAGCTGTCAGTGCAGCTCCAATTCATCCTTACGTGGCTGAACAAATTCCTTTGTTAAAAGGCATCTTTGATCATGCTAGTCTCCTTGTCAAAACCTTTTATGATTCCCAGTTGCTCACAGATGAAAATTCACTGTTTAGCCTGGTAGTCAATTCCCTCCCAATCTGTTTCTAACTTGTATCTTAAAATTTGCCTTTCTTTATGTTTTTTATGATGTATATTTGATTTTGAAATAATTGAAAAGATTTTACATAGAAAAACCTATCAATCCTTTTCTTAATGGATTCTTGTTTTTTGTTGTTTGTTTATATTGGTTATTCGTTTGCTTTTTCGGTCATATGTAAAAAGGTGCTTTTGCAATCAAGATCATAAAACTGCTGTCCATTTGAAAAATATTTTTTATTCTAGTTTTAAACTTATATTATGGTTTTAATACTGTAATATACCTGAATTTATTTTGAGGTGTGGTTTGTTAGTCATGTAACTTTGTTCCAAATTTTTTTAAACTTTACTGCACTCCCTTGCAATGCTATAGGAATCATAAAATTATTTTCATAAATCCATGAGTCTGCTTTTTGACTTTCCATTGTTTTCCATTAATACATTCTCATATTTTTACAACAAAATCACTCTTAAAATCTCTCAAACTGATTTTCAGCTCTTCTCGCATATGTTTCCCCCATATATTTTTAAAATAAACTCAACCACTTCAATTAAAATGTGTTCAAATTTTAACTGGGTTTACATCAATATACATTATGTTATAAATAATGGGTATTTTAACACATGTTTGTATTTCTATACAGTGGTATAGCATGTAACTCTGGATAATTTTCAGTTGTTTTCCTTGGATAACACTTTACAATTTTATTCTTATAGTTTTTTATATATTTGATAGATTTAATCCTAGGTATTTTAAAATCAATTTTGTTGACTTAAGAGTAGAACTCATGCCTGACTAGGCGGTGGCACAGTGGATAGAGCATCAGACTGGGATGCAGAGGACCCAGTTTCAAAACCCCGAGGTCGCCAGCTTAAGCGCAGGCTCATCTGGCTTGAGTGTGGGCTCACCAGCTTGAGCGCAGGGTTGCTGGCTTGAGTGTGGAATCATAGATATGACCCCATGGTCGCTGACTTAAACCCAAATGTTGCTATCTTGAAGCCCAAGATCACTGGCTTGAGCCCAAGTTCGCTGGCTTGAGAAAGGGGTCACTTGGTCTACTGTAGCCCCCCAGTTCAGGCTCATATGAGAAAGCAATCAATGAACAGCTAAAGTACTGCAGTGAAGAACTGATGCTTCTCTTCTTTCTCCCCTCCTGTCTGTCTGTCCCTCTCTCTGTCTCTCTCTCTCTGTCTCTGTCACCAAAACAATAAAAAAAAATAAGATTCATAAAAATTGTATCTTGCTGGCATATAAAAAAGGTATTGCTTTTTGCCATATCAATCTTGTATCAAAAATATTTCATTTAAGATTATAAGCACATTGGGCAGTATTTGAGGAAAGGCAATTCATTTCAATAATTTATTGGAAACTTTCAAATGCAATAAAAGCCAAATCTGAGTATTTCTGAGGGTTGAGACAGCAGAAACAACTCTCAGCCTGTCAGAGGAATATTTTGTACTCAATAGTTCCCAATTATTTATTTATTTATTTACTTACTTACTTATTTATTTAAGTTGTCACTTTGCTCAAAAGTCAAGGCAAAAAAGAGAGGTTGAACAAGAGAGATTAACATGATATAAGCCCAACCATTGTCCAAAGGTATCAAAATTGATGATAGGGGGTGATTCCTCAAAATTAAAAAGGGTGCTTTTGGCAAAATAGAAATTTGACTGTTTCTCATGGTAGAAAAATTGTATCTACCATAGGTTGGTTTTATTTTTCCTTTTGATTAAAGAATGAACATTCCTGTTTATGTTGCCTTAAACCTATCAGCAAGTATTGCTTTACAAGACATACCAAAAAGTGAAACTTAAGGATCATAAGAAATGTGTATGTTTTTCCTTTTAATAGCTATTGCCTATTTTCAATTTATGGTGATAATAGGGAACTACTTTTCTTATAATTCTCAATGTGTAAATTGTTTTTTTCTTCATCCTCTATAACTCTTGATAAAAACAAATTTAAATATTTTTTTTACCTTATAATTAAAACTCAATAGCATTTTATATTAAAAATTAGCTTTAATATCACCCATATATACTTAAAATTTTTTGTATTAAAATTACTTTTGAACATGTTCTTTCTTCTCACTAGGTTTTAAGCTCCTTGGGATAGGAGAAATGTTTAATACATCTAGGTACCTCTCATCAACACTTAATGTGAACTGTTACATACAAGTACTTAAAAACTTCTTAAAATGTCTAAGTTGTCCTCTACTCACTAGTTTGGTGCATTACTGACTGTAGTGTTAGTGGTCATGTGAATTTCTAAGATCACATGACAAGTTGACTAAAGCTAACTCGATTTGGATTTTCCAAAGCATCTTTGTTTTCTTGTTCAGCTTCATACTATAGAATGAAGTTGCCTTGCACAGAATCTAGAACAAGTCAAAATCCTGGGCCAATTGTTCTTTACCTTCTTCTGCCTTATCACAGTTATAATTGATTATGACTTTTTATTTCTCAGTCTGTAACTTAGATTTTTGTTGTTAGGTGGATCTGTAGATGTACAGATGCCATCTAGTTTTGTTTTTTTTTAAAAAAAAAAAAAAGAAAAGAAGAGAACAAAATTAGTTTTTTATATCTTTGGAAATAATTTCACAATTAACATTTCTAGATAACAATGTTAAAGTCTGCACAGAAATATTTCTAAAATTCCTATCATTTAAATTTTAACCTTGAACCAATTATGTGAAACAACCTGTTTTTATTGAAGACAGAAATGTATGTTTTCTGGGAAAGGGCAAGTAGATTTCAGAACTATAAATCTATTTTGGCTCTGGATGGTCACTCTCTGACAACTTTAAGTTAGATAAATCATTCCAATAATATATCCACCTTTGTTCTTCTTATACTGAATTGGACAGTATTTGGAGAAAGTTTACCAGGAGACTGATCTATTATATCCAAAATGACATACATTTAGCATCTTGAAATGACTAGATCCACTTTCTAATTTCTTCGATGTGCTACAAAAATGGTGTTAAAAACATATTTACCAAATGGATATATGACATTTTCACTTAACTGTGTTCTTTGATAGATATTTGGTATATAGACTGTTATTACTCATAGTTATCTGTATTCCTTGAATGAAGTATTACCTATCCAAATGCCAACTCACATGACAAAAAATAATGTCATTGCTTAAAACTATCAGATTAATCAGAACTGGGAAATACATGATTGAGAGCAAATAAATTTAAATTGGGTAAATATACTGCTCACAAAAATTAAAGTATATTTAAAAATAAATATGAAGCAATAAAAAAGAAGCATTTGATTTTTTTATTATTAAACAATAAATTCAGAAAAGCAAACAAGAAGTCAAAGAAAGTTGTTCAATTATGCAAATGACATACAAAACCTACTTTTATTTCATTGGTGAAAATGCACTATACAAAAGGCTGAAAGTACTGGAGTATCTGCACGTTCCCTGATCCCCTAATTTTTGTGAGAGTGTTACTCTCCATTAACAGCTTTTTCAAGTAGGCATTTTAGATGCAAATTCCTTATGTTATAGAGACCTTGGCCTAAAGGATCTAGCTTATTGTTGAATAATTATATAATTATCCACATTTTTCATAAGATAACTTATTTTCTCATTTGAAAATGAGCTGACCAGAGTATTAGAAAACAGAGGAACTACTTGAAGCAATCTAACACTTCATAATGTTCCATAAAGGACATATTCCTATGACGGACCTGTTCAAGAGGGACCCTAGGCCAGGCAGCTGCCACTTTCCTAGTACATCTTAATTTCTTTCCGTCAGATCTCATAAGAATAAAGCTGGTTCATAATTTTCTACCAACCTGCATTCTTCTTGTTCTGTTCTATTCTTGGAATGCTAAGTCTTGGTCTCCCCCAGCTGCTTTTTCTACAGTTTAGAGCAATTACCTTTCAGAGGAAAAAGTTTCCCTTTTATGACTTTATAAAATTCTTAATCATGGGATCTTTGGGCATAGCTACAATCAGCCTATCCAGCAGAGAGAAGCTAAAATATAGGTGAGAAAAAATTCTTGGCAAATATGAATGAAAAAAGGGTGTTTGTTGTTGTTGTTTTGACAATGAACTCACCTCTCAGTGGTACAAGAGGAATTCCTTAACTGTACCTCCTGGTACTAGATCAGAAAATGCAATTCTTCCAGTATAGAGATAAAGAAAAATCTGGCCAATTAGAGGTGGGAAAGTAATGAGAAGTGTGGTATAGAAAACATAGGGCATTGATGAATTTTCTCTTCAAGATATCAGATAACTACAGATTTCTAGACATGACATTTCGCTTTGTAAAATGAACCCCCTTTTAGAATCAAAATAAATGAGGATACTGTAAGGAATCTATGGAATAATTTCAAGTGTATCTACACTTGCAACATGAGCACGCCAGAAGAGAGAGAGCAAGAAATTGAAAGTCCATTTAAAAAATGACAAAAAATTTCCCTAACCTGATTTAAAAAATAGACATACACATCCAAGAAGTACAGAGAGTCCCAAACAAGATGAAGTCGAAGAGGCCCACACCAAGACCCATCATAATTAAAATGCTAAAGATTAAAGACAAAGAGAGAATCTTAAAAGCAGCAAAAGAAAAGCATTTAGTTACCTGCAAGGGAGCTTCCACAAGACTTTCAGCTGATTTCTCAACAGAAACATCTCAGGCCAAAAGGGATTGGCATGAAATATTTAAAGTAATGAAAAGCAAGGATCTACAACTGAATTTACTCAGCTTCACAAAGCTATCATTTAGAGTCAAAGGACAGATAAAGAGCTTCCCAGACAAGAAAAAGCTAAAGGAATTCATCACCACCAAACCAATATTATATGAAATGTTAAAAGGTCTTTTTTAAGAAGAAGAAGAAATCAAAGTATGAATTTAAAAATGACAATAAATACATATCTATCAGCAATTATTTTGAATGCAAATAGGTTAAATGCTCCAATCAAGACATACAGTGACTGGATGGATAACAAAACAAGATCTTTATATATGTTGTCTACAAGAAACGTACTTCAGATCAAAAGACAAACACGGACTGAAAATAAAGGGATAGGAAAGATATTTCATGAAAAGAAAAACAAAACAAACTGAAAAAGCTGGGGTAGCAATGTTTGTACCAGACTAAGAAGCTTTAAAATAAAGAGCTATAACAAGGCCTGCCCAGATAGTTTCCCCTCTCTCCCCCTCACCCCTCTCTCCCTCTCTCTCCCCTCTCTCTTCCCCTCTCTCCCCCTCTCTCCCACTCTTTCCCCTTCTCTCCCTTCTTTCCCCCTCTCTCCCCCTTTCTCCCCCTCTCTCCCCCTCACCCCTCTCTCCCTCTCTCTCCCCTCTCTCTTCCCCTCTCTCCCGCTCTCTCCCACTCTTTCCCCCTCTCTCCCTTCTTTCCCCCTCTCTCCCCCCTCTCCCTTCTCTCTTCCCCTCTCCCCCTCTCTCCCCCTCTCTCCCCCCTCTCCCCTCTCTCTTCCCCTCTCTCTCCTTCCCTTTCTCTCTCCCTCCTCCTCCCCTTCTTCCCCCCTTCCTATTTCTGTCCCTTCCTCTCTTGTCTCTCTACAATCAATAAAAATAAGCAAATAAATAAAAAAAATTTTTTTTGAGTAGCTATAACAAGATACAAAGGAGGTCCCAGCAATTACACTTCTGGGTACATTTATCAAAAATAACCCCTAAAACACTAAATTGAAAAGATATGTACATTCATATATTCATTTCAGCATTATTTACAATAGCCACAATTTGAAAGCAACCAAAGTATCCATTAATAGGTGAGTGTGGACAAGTCCTGCCCAGGGTGAGGATGGACGACAGAGATGCAAAGACCCGACTCCGGGGACCAGGTTCAGTGATGCAGATTCACTTTATTCAGGAAGTAAGCTATCTTATATACATGGGTTCAGCCTATAGGGTATTACAGTGTGTCCTTCATAGCCAATGGCTGAAAAGATCAGGGAGCTGCCTGGTTGGTGCTAAGTCATTTCCTTATAGTGGCAAGCTTCCTTCCTGGGTATGCCCAGGAGGGTTCTGGGAGCTGGAGTATTCTCACAGCATTGCATCAGCCACAGCTGCTAGGAATGAGCTCTGTGCTCCACCCACAGGTGAGTAAAGAAGAAATGGTACATATATACAATGGAATATGATTCAGCCATAAAAAAGAATGAAATTTTACTATCTGCAACAATATGGATGGACCTAGAGAATCTTTTTTTTTTTTTTTTTACAGTTTATTTTATTGGTTTCAGAGAGAGAGTAATATTGATCTGTTCCTGTGTGTGTCCTGACTGGGGATTGAACTGGCAACTTCTCTATTTAGGATGATGCTCTAACCAACCAAGTATGTGGCCAGAGCAGACCTACAGTGTATTATGCTAACTGAAATAAGTCAGATAGAGAAAGACAAACGCCATATGTTTTCATTTATATGAGGAAACTAAAAAACAAAATAAATGAGCATAATAGAAACAGACTCATAGATAACAGAGACTCAGAGGCCACAATCAGAATGTAAGTCTGAGATGACAGGGTTTGCATTAGGATGGTGCCTGCAGAATTTAAAGGAAGGGATGTATATTAAAGGTATTGAGAAAGATAACTGCTTGTGATGCCTGGAGAACTTAAGGAGTGAAGAAAAGAAAATCAGAGCTTTACACATGTAAAATCTACAAACAAAAACCCCATTATTCTAATGAAAATCATCTTTAAAAGTGTATTTGTTAAATCTTGCACCACAATGCCCAATGTATCTCTTGTAAAGCATTCACTGCGTATTTTTCCCTTTCAGAGTGTATTTTTCCGTTTCCTAAGGAATTAAATGAATTCCTTTGCTCTATCTCATAAGTAGTCTAATGGTTTAATATTCTGCATTCAACTTTCACTGAGATGGTTTTATGAATAAATATTTGCTTTCTGTATTTTAATACTTGCACAGGATCTCATGAATTTTTATTTTTAATTAAAAACTCACTCATTGACTTCGAATCCTTTTATATGATATTCTAACTTGTTTGCATTGTCTAAGCATCTTTTCTCCTACCAGTTTTGTTCCTTTCTCTCCATCTAAACCGTCAATGCAGTCCTGTGGTTGAATTATCATTAGTCACATTCCTTCAAGAACTAACAAATATTTCTTTGCAGTAAATATTTTCTGGGAAGCTAAAACACATAAAGCTTTTCTGTTCAAAATGTATAGTTAAGCTCGTAAGCAACAAATGCTTCCTTTAGAAAGTCTTTACGCTTCATTGAAAAGGAGGATTGAAATTAATTATCTACTTTTTAAGAGGGTTAGCAGTGGAGAAATAACATTATCTCCATTTAGAGATTAACTTTTTTGGTGATGAGGTTAAACAAGAAGCCTGAGAAAATAGAAAAATTAGAAAGGCAAACAGGTCTTTCCCAGGAGATATCACAAATGAGAGAGAACCAGCACCACTGTTGAGGTGGAACTCAAGGGAAATTTATAAAGCTGCTTTTGATGGAAACTTGTCCTAAAGCCTAGAAGAGTTGTATAACACCTGCCATACCTTGTAAATGTTGATCTATCATAAGAGGGTTATGTCTAATTAACAAAGTCAAAGAGAGAGAGATTAGACAGTATAATTATTCAAAAGAGAAAATATTTATCTTAGGATAAAGGCAAATGTTGACATGCAGAGATACAGTGAATAGGTTATAAAGCATGAGATAAAAGGTAAGAATTATGAGGAGGTAGTCATTTTTACCATGCAATTAAATGTCTGCCAATTGTGTATAAATTATATTTGTACATATAGTATTCTATACTACTTATCCACAGTTTCTTTTAAAATTATTCTCCATTCTGACGAAAAGTGCATAATTGATGGTATTTAACAATGTGATTCTTATTTATTTTGGAGATTACAGTGGGATCCTGGTCATTTAGTCTATAAGGAATTCTAAATTTACAAATAATAAACTGAAAACAAAATATGACAGCTTGGATGTATCCTTCTACTTCATGGAAGTGAAAGGGTATTAGAAAACACTGACCATAATGATTGCTCTGAGCAACTTCTGGGTGCTCTGTTTCCAGTGATCACTATCAAGTGAGTTAGGTTTTGATTGTTTGTATGACAGAAAGGAAATCTTTGTCCTCTGATTAATACCTTTTACTATCTTTGTTCCTACCCACCTTCAATCTTCACCCGTGTGGTAGGAGGAAATTCACTCTTATTCACCCTTTCTTGCCAATCTTTAGTCTTGTCAGGGGAGAAGACATTTCAGGTAACACTGCAAAAGAGTCTTTAATGCAACAGAGAGTGAGTATTGCTTGTCTTTTAGGTGCTGCACTCTGAAAAGTTGAGGGTCCAGGACAAATAAGACTTGCAGGTTCGCCTATCTGGGTCAGCAGCAGCAGCACTTACTGATTTGATTCTATGGGGCTGTATGATAAAGCAGGAACCCTTGGGTGCAGAAGCTGGGCTGAATATACAGGGTAGACAAGAAATAAGAGAGGTTGCCAGGCTTTCATGTGACATAGCCATGCATAAATTAAAATATTTCCACTGTCCAGGGACTGCAAAAACGTTCATGACTGACACAGACTTGGGGCTTTCAGCTGACAGAATGAGCCACCTTATTTTAGCAGACATCAATAATGGCAGGACCATATCTGGATAATATTGTTCTCTCTACTTCTGTCTGAATAAACGCTTCCTCACTGAGTTTAAGACAGCCAGTTACTCTCTCTCACATATTTGAATTTATTGTTTGGAAAAGACCCTGGACCATTAGAATATTTAATTGTGTGCCAATAATGTTTGTGCACAAACTTGAGTTCTCTCTCTTTTTCTCTATCACACAAACACATACATAATCACGCATATACACACATATGTCTCACACATATTTTGAACTAAAACAATTAGACTTCTTTAATATTAAGTAATAAAAACCCTATTAACATGTTTCTTACAATGTTGCTATTTTCTAAATGTGTTATTTGTAAGAAACTTAAAGATTATGCTTTAGTATATCAATATTGTTAGTTGTCCTTGTAAGAACATGCAGAAAGAAAAAAAAATGGCTTCAAGATTTTTTTTTTAATAATGTGGAGACAAGATGGGGAGAAGCATAGGGTATTCCACCCAGTAAAGTGGCCATTGTGCTAACCAGGAATCATCGTGTTAGCAGTCACATTGAATGATGATACATTCCAAAGGGAATGAAACCCTTTTATGAATGACAACTTATTCTTAAATATTTCCCCCTTGAACTTTTATAACCAAGAGAATGTATATAAGTAAAATTGAGGATGAGATTTCTATCAGGAAACGGGCAGCTGAGCCTTAATATTTATCCCAATTATATGCCATGAGATTCAATCAGATCCCAGGTGTATAAAGGTTGCTTCACATTTTTTCTATGTAAAAATGTTACTCTAGTATTCATGACATTTTTATGAAAAAAATTATTAGTGTCATAGGAAATACATTTGTAGTGCAGACCTCAGGGTTTATTTGGAAAAGTATACTTGGTCTAATATACAAGCTTATTGACATTCTCATTTGTCCATCCCCTTATTAGCCAACTAAGAAATGGAAGCATTTATAGATTTGTATATTCCAGTATTTTGAACTACTTAGTTTTCTTATTATAGAAACAAATCATTTTACCTTCATATGTACTCATCCAACCTCCTCCATCCTCTTTATTTTTTCCTTTGCTACCCTCCCATCCAAACAGCTTAATTTTAAAAATTGCAGTTGAGCTGACAGCTGGTCTTTGTAGAAGATTTAACACTTTGGGTATTTTGAATACAGTTTTGTAGCTGCTGGAAACTGAAATATAAATAAAACAAGAAAAAATGTGAGTGAGAAAAACACCCCACAACTGAGCCAGCTTTTTAAAGATTCTTTTTCAAGTGAAGACATTTTTTCTCTTAATTTTGTGTTACATACATTAAGCCCACTTATGAATTATATCATATTGATAGAGCTCAGTAGCAAAGATACACAGGGGATAGAATATGACCAGTAGAAAATCCACTGTGGAACTTAACTGAGCAGGAATCCCTTATGAATGTTTTTAACATTCACATTGTGGAGATTTCGATAGTAAACAATTTACAGTCAATTTAGAATATACTCATACAAAGAGAATGAGCAAGGCAACAAGCAAATGCTTAAAGACGTATCATTTCATGAATATATAGAATGATAAAATCAGCAAAGAACTGGTTACTCAAACCGTATACCTTGCCCCCAAACTTTGCCAATGAAGGTAATGTTAAATGTGGTCCTGAAGTTCCTGTCTGGAATTAAGAATTGGCCTTTGAAATTAATCTGCTTGACATTAAAGTCCATCCCCTCCTCTTGCAAACTGCATAATCTTGGATGAATTACTTAGCTTCTAGTTGTATCAGTTTTTTCATCTACACAACTAGGATAATAGTATTACATATCTTAGAGTATTATTGTGAATGTTGAATGGTAAAGTGCACATAAAATACACATTTCCTGGTATATTCAGCTAATGTCGGTTTTCATTTTGCTTTCACTCGTGTTTCCCTAAAACAATGCATTAATTGTGCTAATTCAGTGAAACCCACCTCCAACTTTTTATACTGGTTTTATGGAAAAATAAATTATGAACATCCACACATAAAAAAGGGCATCTCAAAAACTCATAGCTAATATCATACTTAATGGTGAAAAGAATGAATGTTTCTCCCCCTAAGTTTGAGAGCATTAAGGGGATGTTTATTGTCTTTACTTATACTGAAGATTGTACTGGAGATCCTAGACAGGCAAGGAAGATAAATAAAATGTATATAGTTTGGAAATGAGAAAGTGTAACTATTTTTTTTCAGATGACATATTCATACATATAGAAAATATGAAAATGTTTACCAAAACCCACTAGAATTAGTTAGCAAATTTAACTAATTCATAAAATATAAGATTAATTACTTACTACAAAGCTACAGCAATCCAGATAGTGAAGTACTAGTATAAGGCTAGCCATATAGATTAATGGAATATAAATGAGAATCCAGTAATAAACCCTCATCTTTATAATCAACTGATTTTTAACAAGGGTATAAAGACTATTCATTATATAAAGAAAATCTTTTCAAGAAATGGTGCTAGAGCAATTGCACCTATACAATGAGATTGGGTCCCTATCTCAGACTAAATATCAAAATTTATTCAAAATGAATCAAAGACTTGAATATCATCATAAAAGCTCCCAGAGTCCTAGAAGAAAATATAGGCTTTAATATTCATGACCTTGTATGAGGTAATGGTTTCTTAAATATTACAACATAAGTTTATGCAATCAAAGAAAAAAAGATATAAATTGGACACCATCAAAATGAAAAAATAAATGATTCTAAGGACATTATCATCAAAAAGAAATGACAATTTATAGGATGGGAGAATATTTTTGCAGCTCAAATATCTGATAATAGCCTGGTATCCAGAATTTATAAAGAACTCATATAGGTCAATAATAAAGGAAATAATCCAATAAAAATGACAAAGGATCTGAATATATGTTTTTCCAAAGAAGATATATAAATGGTAGTAAGTACACGGTTATATTTTTAATATCATTAGCTATGAGAGAACTGCAAATCAAAACCACAATGAAGTATCACTTTACACCCTCTAGGATAACTACAATAAAAAAATATAGTAACATTTTTTGGGAAGGATATGGAGAAATTGGAAATCTCATAAACTGCTAGTGAAAATGTCAAATAATGCAGCCACTTTGAAAAGCAGTCTGGTGATTCATCAAAAGGTTTAACATAGAATTAGCATATGACCTAGGAATTTTACTTCTGGGTATATGACCAAGAGAAATGAAAACATGGTCACACAAAAATCTGTATATCGATGTTCAGAGTAGCATTATTTATATCTAAGAGTGGAAACAATCCAAAAATACAACTGATGAATGGAAAAATAATATGTGGCATATCCATACAAGGAAACGTTATTCATATTTAAAGAGCAATAAATTACTGATACATGCTACAATACCTTGAAAACATTATGCTAAGTAAAGAATCAGTCACAAAAGACTATATATTGTGTGATTCCATTTATATGAAATGCCCAGAATACATAAATGAGTAGAAGTAGATAGCATTTCTAATATCAACAGAAAAATGGAAAAAGTATCATTCAAGTAAAGGATAGATTTAACAAAATATGTGTAAAACTTGAACTCAGGAAACCACAGAATATTGCTGAAAGAAATTTTTAAAAAATATCTAAAAAAAGGGGGGAACTATATACCATGTTTCTTTATTGGAAAACTCAATCTTATTGAGATATCAGTTCTCCCCAAATTAATTTATAGTTTCGACACACTCTCAAATGTAGCACTGCTGTTTTGTTTCTTTTGTAGAAAATGACAAGCCTAGGCCCTGGCCGGTTGGCTCAGTGGTAGAGCATCGGCCTGGTGTGCAGGAGTCCCAGGTTCGATTCCTGGCCAGGGCACACAGGAGAAGCGCCCATCTGCTTCTCCACCCCTCCCCCTCTCCTTCCTCTCTGTCTCTCTCTTCCCCTCCCGCAGCCAAGGCTCCATTGGAGCAAAGTTGGCCCGGGCACTGAGGATGGCTCTATGGCCTCTGCCTCAGGCGCTAGAATGGCTCTGGTTGCAACAGAGCAACGCCCCAGATGGGCAGAGCATCGCCCCCTGGTGGGCATGCCGGTTGGATCCAGGACGGGCGAATGCGGGAGTCTGTCTGATTGCCTCCCCGTTTCCAACTTCAGAAAAATACAAAAAATAAAGAAAGAAAGAAAGAAAGAAAGAAAGAAAGAAAGAAAGAAAGAAAGAAAGAAAGAAAAGAAAATGACAAGCCCAATCTAGAGTATATAAAGAAACAAAAATAATACTTAATATACAAAATCATTTTGAAGAGCTAAGGAAGATAATTATACTACTAATTAAAGGATTTTAATTTATTGTTATATACAATATTAAAATTTATTATAATATATAATATTATAAAGCTATGATAAAGAAAGTGACATTGGTCTTAGGCTTGATATATAAAGTAATGGATCAGAATATGAAGTCTGTTTATAGACCTATACATATATGGTCAATTGATTTTCAAAACTAGTGTTAGACAGTTGAATAGAGAAGGAATATTGCTTTCAATGACTGGTTCTGGAACAGATGGATAAATGGATGAACCTTAACCTTTGCCACCAAAAACAAATATAAAGAACACCATACACCTAAACACAAAATCCAAAATTATAAAGCCCGAAGGAAAAAAAAAAAAGTCACAACATTGAGGGAAGCAAAAATGTCTTAGGACCCAAAGCACACTAAATATAAAAGAGAAAATAATAACCTTAAAACTTCTGTTATTGATAAGAAAAAAAAGTGCAAAACACAGACTAGGAGAAAATATATTCATAGTACATATTGGACATAAGCCATTTTCAGAATATATATACATACTCTTAAAACAATAGCAAAAAGGTATCAATCCAATATTTTAAAAATTATCAATAGATTTGAGCATACTCTTTGCAAAATATACCAATATGTTGACTAATGTATAAGAAAAGTTTTTCAATATTAGTGGTGATGAGGGAAAACTAATTAAAACCACAACTGGGTACTATACATCCTCTAGAATTAAAAGATTAAGATCATCAAGCCTTGGCCAGTTGGCTCAGTGGATAGAGCATCAGCCTGGAGTGCAGACATCCTGGGTTTGAGCCCCAGTCAGGGCACACATGAGAAGCAACCATCTGTTTTTCTCCCCTTCCCTCTCCCACTCCCCTCTTTCTTCCCCTCCTGAGGCCAGTGGCTCAATTGGTTCAAGCGTTGGCCCTGGTGCTCAGGACAATTGATTTCAGCATGGAGCACTGGCCCCAGATGGAGGCTGCTGGATCCTAGCTAGGGCACATGCGGGCGTCTATCTCCACCCCCTCACTTAAGAAAAAATTAAGACCATCATTAACAAATGTCAATAAATTATGGAGTAACTGCAGCTCTTGTACATTGCACTTGGGATTTAAAGTGGAACATTCCTTTTGAAACACTGTCAGTTTATTTTCAAGATAAACATTAATCATATGACTCATAAATTCTACTCCTAGATATTTATTCCAAAGAAATAAAAGTATATTTCAACAAAAGGACTGTACATATATAAATAAATGTTCATAGCCATTTTATTCAAAAATGGTAAAAAAAAACAAAACTTTAAATAACCCAAATCAACAGGTGGTTGGGTAAACAAAATATGATAAATTCATAAAAAGGAATATAATTTATCAGTTAAAAGAAACAAACTGCTGATATTTGAAAAAAACATGTATAAATCTCAGAAACCTCAGACTGAGCACCAGGAGTCAGGTGAAAGGAGGCACGCGGCATGACTGCATACACAGGCTCTCCCAGAAGGAGCAAAGGCAGGTCAGGGCGTGAGCGCCTGCAGTGGAGAGGGGAGGGGAGGGATGATGCAAACAGCCCTGAGGACGCTTTCTGGGAACTTGGAAATACCTTTTATTTTGTCTGGAATGTTGGTTATGTGGGTGAGTATAGCTGTCAAAATTCATGAAAGGTACACTTTAAATTGGTTCCTTTATTAAAATCTATAAGATATACTTGAATAAAGTTGATGGGAAAACTAAAAGAAAGCATGCAAAGAAACAAAGAAAAGGCTTATACATTTACGAGAGCTGAAAGTGGATTTAGAAACCAGCTTTTAAAAATCCTCTTATTTAATATTTCAGGAGACTCGGGCCCTGAGCTGGTAAATGACTTCTTAATGTTAACCTAGCTGGTCAGGGGCAGACCCAGCACTGAAACTGAATTGTCCTGACATTTTTCTTTACTCTGTGGAAACCCAGGCCATAATGTGAGGTTGTAACTCAGTCAGTGTTTTCTCATGACACAACTTTTACATCCATTAATCAGGAATTAAGGGGGAAAAATCAAAACAGACTTTACCCTGTTTGTAGATTTAGAATAAGGTGTGTATGGTTCCTGTGAATATATCAAAAGAAGTTGCCACATGGCGACCCGAAGTGGGCCGAGAGTGGACTAGCTGCTGCATGTACCACACCATTTATGCGCACAGAGTAGGAGAATATGAAGTAAGGATGTATTTCTCCATGAATATATTTTATTAAAAAAATTAAAATAAAACTTACCTTTAGATTAGAATGTGTTAGTAATAGTATTTTAAAAATAATCATGGTATAACATTAGAAAAAATACAAAGGATTGCTATAAACAAAAATATTAAATGGACTTCAAAAGGTAGCCTGCTTGTTGTTCAACTTCCAGTTCTGCAAGTAGCTTACTTCCAGCTTGAATGAAGTCAGCCTTTGTCTGGTTATTATGATACAGATGTAAACTAAAAGTATCAGATAAATGCCTAAAACAATTTTGTAACTAAGTTCCTTAAAAGACATGATACTTTCCTTTTGTATAAGATTGTTGTTGTTGTTTTTGATAACATATACAATTGTCTCTCCAATCCCAAAAATATATATATATATATTTATATTTATATATATTTTTGTATTTTTCTGAAGCTGGAAACGGGGAGGCAGTCAGACAGACTCCCGCATGCACCCGACCAGGATCCACCCGACCAGGATCCACCCGGCACACCCATCCGGGGCGATGCTCTGCTGCGTTGCTCTGTCGCAACCAGAGCCACTCTAGTGCCTGGGGCAGAGGCCAAGGAGCCATCCCCAGCGCCCAGGCCATCTTTTGCTCCAATGGAGCCTCGGCTGCAGGAGGGGAAGAGAGAGACAGAGAGGAAGGAGAGGGGGAGGGGTGGAGAAGCAGATGGGCGCCTCTCCTGTGTGCTCTGGCCAGAATCGAACCCGGGACTTCCGCACGCCAGGCTGATGCTCTACCACCGAGCCAACTGGCCAGGGCCTCCCCAAAATATTTATAAACTACTTCTAATTTTATCTAGTCCAAAAGAATAAGCATTTAAGTTTTAGAAGTAGGAAGTAAGAGTAAAAATACCCTCACGGTATGTTTGTGAAAAGTGAGAAGGAAGGGAGGAAAAAAAAGAGTGGTAAAAGAAACAAAAAGAAAAATAAAAGGAAAGAGAAAAAGAACAAGATTAAGTCCAAATGGGGAGATTCCTTCCAAAGAAAGTTAACATATTAAAGTTTTGCTTAGTTCATTGTCCTTCTAAAACATACGAAAATAAGAATGCATTGTTTATAATTTAAGGAGATTAATTAATGTGCAGAAATGAGATGACAGAGCATGACTAATGGAGCCAAAAAATAGAAAATGGTTGAAATTGCCTTTTTGCCTGAATGACTATATGGCTCTAGGAGGTTGGATAGAATTAATTACAGTGCTACCCCAACCACAATCTTATCTAGAGTGTTCCAGTGGAATCCCACCCACTCTCAGCTATATACTGAAGTGAAGGAGGTGAAACAAAGTCTACTTCCTTTGTTTAGGGAGATAATTTGTTTCCTACTGGTGATTCTGGTCTCTTTGCTACACCCCGGCCAAAGCACTGTGTTATCTATCACATGGTAAAAAGCCAGGACAGGCCATCAGGAGCAACATAACAGTGTCCTAGGGGAAGAGAAGTGGTTTTGCCCTGACAAAGTTGTTTCTATGCTAAAATGCTTAGAAATTATTGATTAAATACATGGTCCATGGCTAAAAATCTGTTCATATACACAGTGTTGTGATTTGTCTATGACCACAAAAGCCCGGAATACTTTAGCACTAGTCTGGTGTGGATGTAAGGTTTTATTTGCTTTAATCATTGTGAAAAATAGCTGGTACTAAGGCAAATTTTTTATCTATAAAATAAGTAGCATAAATGAAAAATAAAAGGACAGAGTAGAATACTAGAATACAAGCTGGGTTTTTTTTATTATAAATTTTTCTCAAAGAGTTCAGGGAAAAATGTACAGTTGTAGAATGGAGAAAACAAAACTAGTTTCTGAGACTACAGATATAGAGGTAATTGTGGGAAACTACTTAAAATTTTACCATCTCTCCCTTCTCTTTGATGATTAGCAGGTTCTTAAACAGAGAAACGGCTTGACTCCTGCCAGCTACGTGTATATATAATCTGATGAAAGACAGAGGCTGCTGGCTCCTTCTGTTTTCCTTTGCCACTGAATTAGAACTACCGAGAGTCTTGAACTATCTGATTTATTTTGTATAAGCAAATCTATAATGTTTACTCCAAATGTCATGCGATTTAATTTTGGGTTGTCTTGAGCCAAGAGCCGAGCTGCTGGATGAGATTACTTTTCAGCTCTGTCACCTTGCTGTGAGTTTGCTAGCTAGGTCACAGCGGGAGACAAACCCCAACAGTGACAGAATCATCCTGGGGTTAAAGGCACTGTGGATGCAAGAACCCAGTTTTGTCATTTCTGTTTAAACGCCTGAGCCAAGTGCTTACGCTGCCGAGAGTCTGCTTGTTTTGCAAACTGTCGCATCCTCTTTTAGATGACGTTACATATGGAGCCATAAACTCAATCTAGCAGTTTATTGGCTTCCAGTTTTTCTTCCAGCAGTATCAATCTATTGCTGAACATTTGAAATTTAATCCCTTTGGATGTTTGTATGTTCAGTAACAAGCAGTAGCCCTGATCAGTTAATGTGACTGGCACTATAGGGAAGGAAAAAGGCTGATGCTGAGCAGGGGGATGCCAGGGGAGAGGAGTCATTGGAGCTGTTTGCCTATTGCTGTGGGCAAGTGAGATTTCGTTCCCCCTTTCAGGGTGTGCTTTGGTATACGGTGAGTCTTTGGTGTCACTGCCAGGAAAAGAGGGCATGAGACACCTATATTATTCTAGCTTCAGAATCATTAGAAACATTTTAAGTTGTAAATAAAAAACAGATTTAAATTTTATTCTGCTCAGAATTTGAGCCTCTGATAAATTGAAAACATATGCTTTTCCCAAAGTTGTTTACTAGGCATGATAGGTGAGTTTATTTGCTTAGAAATTCAGAGTCTACTTGAGCTATAGGCAGTGATATCAAAGTAGTCTGTTTGGAATCCAAAGTCATGTCCCATCAAAATCTTTTAAATAATGGTGAGATTCATAGACCAACCTATAAAGATACATTCAACAACCTATAACAAACATTATGTATATACACCTGATTGTAAAAATTATATTTTCATAGAAAAGTGTACTCACAGATCCACAGCAGGTTGCCTTGAAAGCAGCACCTCGGTTATGGTCCTGGATAAGGAGTGATGACTAGCATGTCATGAGGGTAGCTCCCTCCATCTGGGGCAGAGTTTGTGCATGCAGGCTGGGAGCCAGGGCCAGAATTTGGTGATAAAGATGTGTGGGAGAAGTATGCAAGCAGAGCCAGTGTGAGCTGCCCAGTCCAATGTCCATCTAAACCTCCAATTCCTTCCTCAGGCATTGGCGATTTATTCACTCAGCCTGGGATCAGCACAGATGTACAGCTTCTCTCCAGTCTTCTGGTTTCTAAAACAAAACAAATGTTATTTAGCTTTTCTACAGATTACAAAAGAATGCTTCAAAATTCTTTCTATGACAGTTCTTCATTTAGAAGGGAGTGGTAGTCTAAGACCATTGGTAAAAAAAATATCTCCAAATTAAAATAAGAGATCAATGAGAATTCACTGATCCTTCTAGAAGCTGTGTGCATTCTTTTGGTCATAGCCCCAACTCTCCATCTTCAAAGCCATTGGGACTGAGATAGAACTAAGGGATGGAAGGAAATTAAATATTAATAAAATATTAATTTGTTTTTTACTTAATCAATCAACAAATATTTACTATGTGCCTACTGTACCAGGTACTAAGCTAGTTAATAAGGACTTAGAGAATTAACGTGATCTGATCATGGCTGCTCAAAAAGTTTACATGCTACTAGCAAAGCAATACATTTAAGGCAATTTCTTTGTTTAAAGAAATGTTTTGATGTGTAATTATATTCCAGACATTATGAAAGCAATGGCCATAAATCCCCTTATCCATTTGCTATTCATGGTATAACAAACACCTATAAACTAAGTGACTCACACAATACAAATATATTCTCTTCCAGTTCTAGAGATGAGACTCCTAAAATCAAAGTGTTGGTAAGTTACATTCTCTGGAGGTCTAGAGGAGACTCCGTTTCCTTGCCTGTTTTAACTCTACCTGTGTTCCTCCATCATAGCCCCAACCTCCATCTTCAAAGCTAGCAGCACAGCATCTCCCAGCATTCCTCTCCAGATCAGCACAGGTGCACCTCTATCCCTGCTCTCTTCTCTCTGCTTTCATTATCACATTGCCTTTTCAGACTCTAATCTCTCTGCCTCCCTCTTAGTAAGACTCTTGGGATCACCTAGATAATCTTAAGATCCTTAATTTTACCATCTTTTCCTTTTACCATGTGAAGTAACATCTTCACAGGATCTGGGGATTTGGACTGGACATCTTTGGGGGAGGCATTATTCAGTACACCACAGCTGTGGTAGAGTCCAATGGAAGGACATTTGGAGTTCTAATTGGGGGCTGAAGGTAAGATATCCAAAAGTCTTCATTGAAGTTATAGTGCTTGAGTCAATATTTGGTCATTGAGTAAGTATTCGGCGGGGGGACACGATGGTATCCAGTATAGAGCTGTGTGAAAAATTTTCCATAGTGAACAGCAAAGACAAAGATATGCTCAGAGAACTGTACATGTATGGCTTGCTGAAAAAAACAATTTTGAGGAGAGACTGCCAAAGGGGGTAAGACTGGAAGTATGTGATTGAATCAAATCATGAAGAACCTATGTGCCAAACTAAAGGTTTAGATTAGTATTGGTACTTGGCCTTGTGAACTGCAGTCACCATAGATTCCCTGAGCTCCCAGTTACGTTTTCTGGGAGACCGCTGGGCTCAATTTGTGTTTCTTTCCTTGTGTTGCAACCTGAAAACTCTTCCTAGTAGTATAGTAAACTGTTACAATCATTTGGTTTTCCATGTTTCACTTGTTTGCCATCTCTCAGGGTTCACTGTCCTTCATTATCTGATATCCAATACATTGAGTTCTGTTGCTTAAAAGTATTTCATACATGCCATATTGTCTATTCTAGCTAAGATTGAGCTTCCTTGCCCCATTTAAAAATAATAATAATTAATGATAATAAAAATAATATTAATAATATTAATAATGATGATGCTAGACGTATGTATGGTTAGGTTCACCTTAAGGGCAGGCTCTCTTTATTTTAGGAAAAATAGCTTAATAGACCTTTTCAGAATGCTAATTAAAGCAAATAAATTGACAACTTCAAGAAAATGAAGATAAAAATGTATTTGTGTTGCATCTCTAAATAATCTAGCTTTAGAAAACCATACCTTTCTTCCCAGCAGGCCTTAGCGTGGCTGTGGTCTGGCTCCAGCTAGGAGGCATACCGCGTCATTCCCCAGGGTTGGCTGTAAGTGGCCCCTACAGAACCGACAGACCAGGGCTTCGGAAGAAAGAGATTCACAAAGAATCTTGGCTTGTGGATTCTGCTCATAACTTAATTCCAATTATATATTTTTTTCTTTTCTTAAGTTTTTACTTCCTCCTTTAATCTTGAAGCTTCAGAAACATTTAAATATCACAATCTAGTTTTATTTGGACTGATTGGAATTTAGGGATAGGCCTGTGTCTAAATGTAGGTAAAGTGTTACTAAAGAAGTGAAGGCAGCCTGGGGTGACTGGTTTCTGGCGATAAGGTATGACCAATAGGGAAACCCTAAATGATGTCTGTGCAGAGAGGGGCACCTGAACAAACAGGGACAGCCTCCTTGTATTTATAGAATATTTAGTCATTTCCATGAGGATTTACAGAAGTATGTGGAGAGGAAAATCCAATAAAGTTGGATTTCCTGTGGTCAGGTCTGATGGAGGACTTACGCTATTTTTATTAGGATATTGAAGGGGAATATCTGGAGATCTAGAGGCCTTACATTTCAATTAACATAGCCATCGAATTATAAGTCATGTGGCTTAGATGTAAATTCCCATTTTCCCCCTAGTTCATCTGTTGGTGAAAGCATAACCAGGTGTCTCGTTCTGCTCATCACTTTTTTTCAGGTCATTAGTTAATTTTCTTTATCCTACATTACTGTAGTTCTCTTAATCATAGTCAAAATGATCACCTTGATTAAAAAAGTTTTAGTAACAATAGAAACCTCTTAATCTCCCTAAATACCATATTTCCCCATGTATAAGACACTTCCATGTATAAGACACACCATAATTTTTGGGCCTGAAATTTGAAAAATATGTGTAACCAAAGGTTATTGAACTCACGTTTTATTCATCATAAAACTCATACAGCTCCTCATCCTTGTGAAAAAGCAGAAATACAAATAAAAAAAGTATAATCACTAAATAAGTTACACCCAGTTTTTTAGACCCCAAAGTTTCGAAAAAGGGTGCATCTTATACATAAGAAAATATGGTAAATGTTTCATACATCAAACTTTAAGTATGAAATCTTTATAAACTGAATATTTATGGTTATGGCTACTGCTGGACGTAAATTTGTTACTGTGCAGATCTGCAGGGGTTTAGAATTTAATGGTATTCCCTCTTCTTTTTCATTATCTATAAATATTTGTTACAGCTTAGCCTGAAATGACTGATTTTTGCTCTGTAGCAATGAAAAAAAATCTGCAGAAGTTTTTGTGTCATGTTATGGGAAGAATGCCTTCCAGGATTAGTATTATTTTGGGGGTGGAAGAAATGAATCATTAATTTCATATTACTTTATTGCAATAATATCAACATATCCAGTAACACCAATGTAATGCTTACATGTGATTTGCAATGCCTTCTAGCCAACAAAATCACTGGTTTTAAAACTAGCAATGGCTATAGAAAGATGCTATCTCTAATAAGCTTTGCATAATTTTTAAATGCCACTGTTGTTTTATGTCATTCAGAAAGGCAAGCTGGCGGTAAAATTTCTCTCCAGGGTGAAAATGCTTCTGACCTCTTTTCCTCCTAAATAATGTCTTTTATAGGGATAATTTATAATCTCTTCTGCTTTGCAACCTCCCTGGCACTGCTTAACTCACTGCAGTTTGCTCTCTGACACCTCCATTCCATAGAAAGAGCCCCCAACAATATCAGCCAGAACAGATGAATTATAGTCTGTCACTCTGTATCCTTCATATTTGTCCCTTTTGCAACTCTCTCCCCTTTGGCTTCCATTGAACCACTGTTTTCGCTTTCTTCTATATGTTAGGTAATTTCTTCTCAGTCTCTACCTAGTTCTTGCAGATTTATACTATTAATACATAAATATTTCCCTTCTCACCATATCTTAGTCCTTTCAGATGGTTATAACAGTAGACTAAGGTGGCATATAAACTATAGAAATGTGTTTCTCACAGTTCTGGAGGCTGATGGTCTCAGATCAGGGTGCCAGCATGGGCAGGTGAGGACCCTCTTCTTTTCTGGTTCACAGATTCCTCCTTGTATCCTCACATGGTGGAGGAGTTAGGGAGCTCTCTGGAGTTTCTTTTGTAAAGGCATGACTAATCTCATGCCTTTGTGAGGGCACTGCCCTCATGACTTAAGCACCTCCCAAAGTCCCCACCTCCAAATGTAATCACATTGTGCATTAGGATTTCAACATATGAATTTTGGAGAGACACAAACATCCAGATTATAGCATACCCTACAGCCCGAACGCCACCAAAATCCTTATGCTAATTATTTCCAAATCTATACTTCTCATTCAGACTTTTTTCATGAACTCCAGAGCAGACTATACAATATTGATTTGTATTTTACTCTAACCCTACATGCTACTATTATCAATATGGAATTTTTTAACCTGCTCCCTAAACTCTAATGGAACCACCCAATCTCAAAGTTAAAACATTAGAATTTATGTGTCTTAGGCTGGGGGCCATAGAGAACAGATTCAGAGATGATGATTCAAGTGTTAGAACTTTATTTGAGACATGCAAGCCCAGAATAGTGAGGATGAGACAAAAGGAACATGAAGCATGGAAAAATGTAAGCTACGTAATCATGATGCGTTACTATGTTGGTCCCATCTTTACAACAGACTTTACAGGGATGCAGCAAGTCTTTAATCATGTGTATTCTTTAGAGAGGTGGAACACCTCTGACAACATTGCATGTTAAAGCCATGGTTTGAAGTATTCTACAGAAGAGAGAATGGAGGAGGAGATTATCTGCCTGATTCTTTCCATAAACTATACTACCCACTGTTCCGTGTTCACACCGTGAGGCACTCACTTTCAGGCCACACCATCCGTGCTCTTGGTGGCCAGTCAGAAAGTCAGGATGCCTCCCCAGGCAGAGCACCAACCCAGGGAGAGAGAGAAGTAGGGGACTGGGGAAATCTGAGAAACTTCTCCGGGTTGGTATCAACCAATCCATTATGCTGAATTCATTCCTGTATTCTAATCTCCGTATCAGATTAGTTATCAAGTTCTGTTATTTCTATCTCATAAATATATGGTAAACTTTTTCCCTTTTCTTTCAGGTTCCTAGCATTAGCATCCAGGGCCACTGCCACGATTTATTAATTACTCTCCCTAACTTGGCCATGCCTCCTTCCACTGCCTCCTCCATCATGCTGTCAGAGTAATTTTCCCACCACCTAAAAGTCCTTCAGTGGCTCCCCATTGGTCCTAGAATAAAATCCATGTGATTAGCATGAACAGAGGTGAAAAGTCCTCATGTTACAGGCTCAGCTTAAGTCTTCAGCCTCTTTGCTCATCACTGCTCAAACAGCACATGATGATCAGATCATGATCATTGTCAGATTACCAAAAATGCAATGCTACCTTTCTTTATTCATGTATTTTATGTTATCTGGATATCCATTTCCTGTTCTTTACCTGGCTAGACTTTATTCAACCTTCTAAATCACTTCCAAATGAAAAACCAATAATAAACATATTTAGTCATTTATTTACAAGAAATATTTCTTGAAATAATCTTACATACCAGACAGATTCTGATGATATATAAGTTAACAAAGCAAGTAAACATCTACCTTTCTAGAACTTACGGTCCAGTGGGGGAGATACACAATAAGTAAATAAGTAAACTATATAAAATGTTAGTGAGAAGTGACAGGAGAAAAAAAGATTGTGGGAGAGCAGTAGGAAATATTTGGGGGCTGCCATTGTAGATAGAATGACCTGGGAAGATCTCACTAAAGAGGGGACTTCTGAGTACAAGCCTGAAGGAGATAAGGAAGCATCCATAAGGGTATTTTAGGGAAAAACAGATCAGGTACAAAGGAAAGTAAGTGTAAATGTCTTGAGCTGTAAATATACCTGGAATGCTTGAGTAATTGCAAGAAAACAAGAAAAGCTGGAACAGTTAATGAAAGGAGAATCGTAAAATATTAGGTAAACTAAGTAATAAGGGGCCCTATCATATAGGGATATGGAGAACATTATACAACTTTTATTTTTTTTTAAGTGAGAGGAGGGGAGATAGTGAGGCAGACTCCCACATATGCCCCAACAGGGATCCACCCAGTAACCCCTGTCTGGGGTCAATGTTCAAATCAACCAAGTTATCCTCAGCGATCAGGGCCAGGCTTGAACCAATCAAGCCACTGGCTGTGAGTAGGGTAAGAGGGAGAGAAGAGGGAGATGGGGGTGGGTGTGCTGGGGTAGGGAAGCAGATAATCACTTCCCATGTGCGCCCTGGCTGGGAATGGAACCTGGGAAATCTATACTCCAGGCCGACGCACAACGCACTATCCACTCAGTTCATAGGCCAGGACCAACTTTTTTCTTTGACTGAAAAAGAAGTTTTTAAGGGAATTTAAAATGAAAAGCAGAGTATGGCTTGGGCTGTGACATTGTGAACAGATAGAGGGCAAAGGCTGGAGTTAGGAGATTACTTAGTAGGCTACTGTAATAACCCAGTGTGAGACAATGGTGGCTTGTCCAGGATGGTCATGATGAAAGTGATAAGTGGTAGTTAAAGTCTGCAGAGTCTTTGTGGATGTAGCTGAGAATTGAGATGCTGAGTAAGATAATTTGGCATAAACAATTGAGATGGAAAGCTAGAGAGAGGAGCTCGTTTGGGAAGGACTATAGAGAGTTCAGTTTGGGGCATGTTTAGTTTGAAATGACAAGGAGTTGTCTAAGTAGGGATGCCAACTATGCAGTTGGTTAATTGAGTCTGAACTTCAGTGAAAACTCTTTGCTAGAGGTAAACATTTAAGAATTATCATCATGGAGATGGTAAATCCAGGAGGTTGGATGGCTTTTTTTTTTTTTAACTCAGAATAAAAGTAAAACTCCTATAATCACTGAGTAGAAGAGGTTATAAACAGAAAAAGACAAACCAGGGACATGCTGAAATTGCAGGATATGAAGAAACCAGAAAAGGGACTGAGAAAGAACTACTGGTGAAGTAGAAAGAAAACCAAAAGATCGTAGTGTCCCAGGGTAGTGAATAAGGTAGGTTAGGTTTTAGTAATGAATTGACACAAATATTTAATGACTTAAACACAGAGACATTTTATTTCTCTTTCACCTAACAATTTAAGCCAGATGTTCAGGGATCGGGCTGTGTGTCTTTCAAACAATGAATTAAATATTCATGTTTTCTCTTGGATTATGGCTGGTTCCACCATCTCCTATGACTTCACTCTTATTTGAATCTAGCAGGTCCAAGGAGAAACATTTGGGAGAATACATATCTACTTCTCAATTTATTTGACCTGGAAGTGGTACTTACCACTTTACCTTTTACTTCCATATCCTGTTACTCAGGCGTGTGGTCACTTATCTATAAGTGAGGCTTGGAAATGTGGTATAGACGGTATAGACACGTATACCGTTAGAAGAATAAATAGATTTTTTTAAATTTTTTTATTTTATTTATTCATTTTAGAGAGGAGAGAGAGAGGGAGAGGAGAGAGAGACAGGGGGGGAGGAGATGGAAGCATCAACTCCCATATGTGCCTTGATCAGGCAAGCCCAGGGTTTCGAACCGGCGACCTCAGCATTTCCAGGTCGACGCTTTATCCACTGCACCACCACAGGTCAGGCAATAAATAGATTTTTAAACAATGTATGACTAGCTAGCCGTCAGTGTCATACCAAATGAAGAAATCTTCCATGCGATGTCTCTCTGAATTTGACTTTTCCTTTACTTGCTGTTCTTCCCTTGATGGATTTGTTGACAGAACTTATGTCTGTATCCCTGATGATTTTCATATTGACTGGACATTTAGATATTGAAAAAGAAGGGTTAAATAAAAAAGATTAAAGTATTAAATTTGTAAGAGGTTTTATAGTTTATAAAAGAAACTGAATAGTTGATATATACTCCCCATTTTTTCAGTGGGCAGCATGAGACTCAGAGAGGTTAAGTGTCTAGCTAAAACACACGTAAGTAATGGTTTTGGCCCTTGAACCAGCGCTCGTTCTCCTCCATTTTGATTCACTTCCAGGAGACCTAAGTGAAAATGAAATATTTAAAAAGCTAACTCTGATGTGTAATTTACTGGGAGTTTTACTCTAACCCCTACTTAAGTATTGATCTTGGATTATGACACAGACAATGAGTTATTTTGGCTCACTAATGACATTATGTTGGGTGGAGAGTCTGGTGGCAGACACATTGGCATTAAAATTTAAAATTACTGAAGCAAGCTGGAAAAGAAAATAAATGAAATTCAGCAGGGACAATTCAATTAAGGGACTACAATGTAGAAGGAGGCAGAATATAAGTATAGCAATAATCTTAAAACAGAGTCGAATGCAAGGTCTAATAAAAAAGCTTACGCAATGTGTCAGGAAAGGTCAGCGAATAAAAACTAAATCTTACCTTGCTTCAGGCCAGGGCGACAGCATTGTGCTGTGGGAAGAGCCCACATTCTGATTTCCCATTGTGGGCCCAGGAGTGCCTTGCCCATGGAACATGCAGGGACTGTCTCAGGGATCAGGGAAACTTTTATGATGGCCCTTGAGGTATCAATAATATTTACAAGGCAAAGAGAATTTACCAGTTATGATATTTTTATTTCTAATTGATAGATAACCTATGCCAGAGTGATTTAAGCAATAAAATAAAATGATTTGCTCATGTAATTAAAAAGTCTTAGAGGAGGTGAAGGGATTGAGCAAGAAAGGAAGAAAAAGAAAAGGAAAAACTCAGGGACAGAAACAACAGTGTGGTGATTGCTGGGGGGAGAGGGGAGGACGAAGAAAGGGAAAAGGGGGTAAATGGTGATGGACAGAGACTTCACTTGTGGGAGGGTGAACACACAATACAAGGTACAGAAGATGTGTTGTAGAATTGTGGAACCTGTACCTTTTGTTAGCCAGTGTCCCCCCAATAATTCAGTTTAAAAAAAAAAGCTTTAAAGGAAAAGTTTGATCAGAGTCTCAAACCAGACTCTCCATTATAGTTTTGCTCTTTGTGAATCAACTTTGGCTGCAGGTCACCAGCCTCCATTTGTGGTAGCATGGTCATTGCAAGTTTCTACACTCACACCCTCATTCTTGAGAATGCAGAGCAAAGTGGAGCATTCCGTGCAGAAGTCCCGGGATTCGCTCTCATTGGCCTGGCCTAGATCACATGCTTGACGCCTAGAGCTCACGGAAGAGCCAGGTGTCTGGAACTACATGATACTCAAATGGAAATTAGCAGTCTTTGAAAAACAGAGATGCTGGAAAGAGTCCAGAGAAGAAGTCAAGCTATTTTCAAGCATAAAATATTGTTATGGGGGGAAAATGTATCAGGGCAAAATGAGGTTGTGTTTTATTACTCTATTGGAATAATGATTGGCAGACAATGCTCAATATATTTTTATTAAACAAATGAGTAAATAAATGAATAAATCAATAAGTGAGTTTTTATTCATGCTCTAGTTTAGTTGAGCATATGATGTACATATAGGAAAATGTAAAGTAGTCAGTGTATCAATGGCAGATAAACAATTTAGTAAAACCACATAAGGCAACTCTCATTTTTAACTATTGAAGCTTCAGTTCTGCTACTGACCAGTTATTACCACCAAACCAGCTCCTCCTCATTATGCTGCCTGCTCTAGGATGACTTCCTGCTGCTCACGCAGTGCCCATAAGAACACAACACCACTTCTGGCCATAGCCTCAGCCAGCTATAAAACATGAAGGTAAGTCATCGGAAAAATTAATCGTAGACTGCAATCCAAAATGGAATAAAAGAAATGGGTTTGTGTGAACTGCTATTGGAGATTATCTGCACCACTGCTCTGCCCCATTAGTGCGGGTAATTGGGCAGAGACTATACACAAATGCAAAACAGGGAATCACTGGCTATGGGCAAGTACAGTGAAAAGGATCTAGGAATTATGGCTGATCACTAATTGAATTAGTCAGACGTGGTTTCTTTTGTTAACAGCAAGACTAGCAAAATCTTGCTCCAAGCCTTTCACCAGTAATTGTAAGGGATGAGGTTTAGATACAAATTAATGAGAATGACACACATGTGCATCCAAATATAAGAGCTGACTTTCAAAAAAGTCAACTGGGCACGTAATACACTTTTTCACTAAGCTGCCCTTGCTGATATTTGACATATCTGTCTGTTCAGATCTTCTAACTCCTTTTTAAATATTGGGTTGTTTTCTTATTTTTGAGTTTTGAGATTTCTTTACATAGTCTAGAAAAGAGTCCTTTATCAGATAGGAGTGGTATAAATATTTTCTCTCAACATGTAGCTTATTTTTTATTTTCTTGCTGACAAAGTTTTCAATTTTGATAAAATCCAATTAATTTTTTCTTACGTAGTTTGTTCTTAGTGTCCTAAAGAAATTGCTGTCTCACCAAAGGTCACAGTGATTTCTCCTGTGTTTTCTTTTAGATGCTATTTTGTTGTTCGGTTTGTCTTGGTGTTTGTGCTTTTATCAGGACTACAATTTCTTGATTAGTGTAGCTTCCTACTAACTGAAAATAATCTAGTATGGATTCTCCAATATTATTCTTCTCTTTCAAACTTATTTGAGCTATTTTAAATTATTTTTATTTTTTAATCATTTAGAATCAGTTTTTTAATTTCTACAGGGAAAAAAATCCCAATTCAATTTTTATTGATTTTTGCATTGAGTCGGTAGTTAAGTTTGGAGAAAAATTGACATCTTAGGGATACTGAATCCTCCAAACTGTGAATACAACCTAGTACTGCATTTTGAAGGTCTTCTATGATTTTTCTTCTTAATGTTTTATAGCTTACACCATACAGCGCTTGCACATATTTTAATTTATACCTAGATATTTAATATTTTTTGATGCTACTAAAAATCATTTTTTTTAAACTTCAATTTCCAATTGTCCATTGCTAATATAGAAATAAAAGTAATTTCTGTAAATTAGTGTGTATCTTGCAATCTTGCTAATAATGAGCTCTCCTGGGACTGAGCTGTTGCCCCGGTTACCCATAGTACTGTCTTAGCTTTAGGCTTTCCCTGTGAGCCTATGCCTTAGACAGTCTCTTGAATTTTCCTCGTGGCACACTTCTGATGCTCTAGTTACTCCATGTTTGTGAGCCTATTGCTGAGGGGATGGGATTTTGTTCTCTGTTGTCCTGCTTCCTGCTCAGTCTTGGGCAGCATCTGTGTGCCCTAATCTTGGGAGTGGCACTTTCTCAGTGACCCTGCCCTTCCCAGCAAGTCTGGGTCCAGGGCAGTTGTCTGCCTCTTGCCCAGAGATAGAGGGGATTGTTTTGCTGTGTTCTTGCTCCAGCCACAGTGAGTCTTCTCATGTATCCTTCGGGTCACAGTTTTTGCTGCCTTGCCCTGGTTTCTCAAGGTCTTTGCTGCTGAAGGAAGAGAGTTCCTGCCCAGGCTTCATGATTTTACTCCTCGTTATCTGCTCCTCTTCCTCGGGCAGCATCGCCAGGGAGGCTGGCCCCGCCCAGCCCGTTAGTTCGCTAGTACCCTGTGAGTGCTAGGGAGAAGACCTTGCAAGTTGCTGTGAACTTTCATAGTGTCTTTGGTCAGTAGGGTTCTATGTTCTCCCATTGGCTTACTACTTTTTTAAACTGAATTCTTGGGGCCCTGGCCAGATAAGTTGGTTGGTTAGAGCATCGTCTGGAAGTCCAGAGGCTGCCAGTTTGATCTCTGGTCAGGGCACATAGAGGAACAGGTCCTTTCTCTCTCACTCTCTCCCTTCCTCTCTCTAAAATTAATAAAATAAATGTTTTTTAAAAGTTGAATTTATTGGAGTGTTATTGGTTCACAAAACCATACAGGTTGCAAGTGTACAACTCAACAAAACATCTGCACATTGCATCGAGTGCCAGTCACCCAAAGCAGTATCTCTTTCCATCCTCATGGACCCATTTATTCCACCTCACCTGCCTCCACTTACCCTCCCTTCTCCCCCGGCTATCACCACAGAGTTGTCTCTGTCTGTGTGTGTTCTATACACACACACACACACACACACACACACACACACAAACACACGTGTATATTTTTCTACTTGGTAATCCTTTCACCTTCTTTTGTTCAGTCTCCACTCCCCCCCACCCTCTGACAGCTGTCAGTCTGTTCCATGTAACCACACCTTTGTTTTGGTTTGTTTGTCAATGTATTTTGTTTATTAGATTCCACATTTAAGTGAGATCATATGGTACTTGTCTTTCACTGCCTGGCTTATTTCACTTAGCATAATAATCTCCAGGTCCATCCATGCTGTTGCAAAAATAAGTTTTTATATCTTTTACTCTTGATCTCTAGAAATTCATAAACATTTTAGCTGAAAGTTTCTTACCTGGTTGCAAGGCACTCCTGTGTTTCTCTGGACCTCTGCTCCAGGTAGGCCTGTGCTGAGCCCTCCTCTCTTAGAGGTGGTGTCTCTCCTTAGATATCAGGCTGCTTGATTTCTCTGTCACCATAGGCCTCTGATGGGTTCAAGAGAAGTTTTGTAAGTTTTCCATGTTTCTTCTTCTTGATAGAGTGAGAGAAATACTTTTTTACTTTTCTACATGGAAGCTGGAACTCTGTTTTAGTCTTATCCACATATATAAATATTTATCCATAAATATAAAATATTATACATATTTATCCATATATAAATAAAATAATATTTTATATATTACTTTATGTTACTAATAAAGCCAGTTAACTTGAGTTTTAGATTTAGTGACTGGCACAAAGTAATGACGGGACTATTATTTAATATGAGCAATTGATTTTTTTTATATTTTGTTATGTGAAGCATTTTCATATTCACCCCACTCCTACCCCTACAAGACTGTCAGTCTCTACCCCCACCCCCCACCACCACCACATGCAGGAATTTTCTAGCACTGAAATTTTTGCTTGGAAAGACCAGAGAGTTACATGATATGATATCCTTTATGCAATAAAATGGAAAATGATTTTGTTCTTTTTTCTCTCTCTAAATATTATTTATCAGTTGGCTAAGGAAGTCTTTCTTATGTTCCCTTATGAAAGATTTTTTAAATATGTCTTGAGTTATTTCTCATTTCCTACAAGTTACTACTACTCTTGACTCAACTTCCTTTTAAAAGGCACTTCCTATATAAGTTGTAAAGTACTTTCCTTTCAAATTTCAGACAAATTATGATCCCTATCTTTTATGAGCTCGCAAATCTATCTCTTCATCAGTGAAAAAAATACCAATATTTATTTCATGATCTGGCTAATGTAGGCTCCTTTTTTATTTCATTGCTTAATTTTTATTTTAGATTTTATTTATTCATTTAGAGAGAGGGGAGAGAGAGAGAGAAGGGGGAGGAGTAGGAAGCATCAACTCCCATATGTGCTTGACCAGGCAAACCCAGGATTTTGAACTGGTGGCCTCAGCATTCCAGGTTGACACTTTATCTGCTGTACCACAACAGATCAGGCATTTCATTGCTTAATTTTTTAATGATAATATTGATTGAGTGCTTGCCAAGATTAACATTTGTTCTCCACTCCTATCTGTCTTGACTTCGCTTGCTTTATAGTAACTGTTCTAAATGCTATTTCTAGGTAATTAAAACTGTTCTGCTTTTATTAACTTGTCAATGGCTTACACCACTTTTCCAGCCTTATTTTCCACTTATGATCTGGTAAAAAGAACTATGAAACAGATGACTACATTTTAGTCTGTGTGTGGCCACTCTTTAGTGGTGGTATTTTCTACAGGGTTTGATTAAAATATGCTGTTTGGATATTTTCATTTTAGGAAATTATCCTTGATTACCAATTCCATTATATTTTCAGATTAAAACAACCAATATGTTTATTTTTAAGTGAAAACTAACAAATGTATTTAAATGTTTCAACAATTCTGGTTATTATTAGAATTCTCAGTTCCAAGTGGCTAATATCCTTAAGTTATCATTTCAGAATTTTTATTTGCTAGCAGAGGAATGACACAGTGTGATTGGATTTTCCAGTATTTTTTTCTCTAAAAACAAACAAACAAGCAAACAAAAACTTACACTAATTACATAACTTTTTATTAAGAAATTTAGGTCGATAGAAGGATAAAGGTTTTAGAAAAAAATTTCATAGAACTTATTGTCCTTTGTACTTTCCTCCGGCTCACATTTTTTTCTCTGCCTTATTCCTCCATTTTTAAAAATTAGTAGATTTAATTTTTAGAGCAGAGTTAGAACTTTGATCAGAAAATACAGAGTTCTCATACACCTTTCCTTTCCCCAATTATCTTAATATTAACATTGTGTTATATATATAACTAATGTTATAGATTTATTATAATTGCTAAGCCAATATTTATAAATTATTATTAATAAAAGCTGTAGTTCACATTAGGGTTCACTCTTGGTGTTGTACTTTCCATGGGTTTGGACAAATGTGTACTAACATTTGTACACCATTATAGTATCATATAGAATGTTCCACTGCTCTAAAAATCCTGTGTTTTACCTATTCATCCTTCCCTCCAACCTTCTGAGCCCCTAGCAAATGTTGATCTTTTTACTGTTTTCATAGTTTTGCTCTTCCAGAATGACATATACTTGGAATTATACAGTATATAGCCTTTTCAAGTTGGCCTCTTTCGCTTATCACTAAGTTTCAGAGTGACTTTTGCCAGTAGTCACTAAGATCTTCCCCCTACCATGTCACAGCTCATCCAGTCAAAGAGAGCATCTGACTCAAGGTGGACAGCCATTGCATTTCCACTGAATTGGCTAGTGGACATTATGGGGGCTTAATGTTAGATGTGTGATAGCATAACCTGTAATAGATATTGTCAAAACCAATCAAAGCCTCTCTTTTTTAGGGAATTTTAAATATTCAGGATAATAGTTTGTTGGTTTAAAGTTCTACTGTAAAAAGAGAGGGATATCTGTTGCCAGAGATGACTGACTAAGTGCTAGACTTAGAAAAAAGAAGTGACCACAGAAGAGGGGAGGTAATTAAACTGGAAGATACTGTACTTGTGCCAATGGTAACCTTTAGCAGGTTCACACCCTTGTCTGGAGCTTCCCAGGATGAAGGGTGTAGTGACAGAATCCTCGCTGAAAACAAACTTGAAGGTGGATAGAAAGGACCACACTAACACCTCCCTCTGATATCCGTTTGGTAACACTGAGAAATGTGCATTCATCTGGAATTCCATTGTTTTTTCTTGCTTTCTTAAAAGTTAGCCTGTCAACCCTTCCTGAAGGTGTGCAGTAAAAGAACTGCCGATGCCAGTGTTTAGTTAAGAATATGAAGGGAATGTGAGAGGTGAATCAAAGAGAAAGAAAAAGCATTGATCATGAGGCTACCTCTGTGAAGGGGATGCTTGACTATTATCATATAACACTACTTTCTGTAAAATGTATCTCAATTTTATTTTCTACTTAATTCTGTGAAAAATATTTTGATCTATTTTTCCAAAGTATGCTGTTTGCTATTTCTACTTCTCCCCATGTCCTCCATCAGACTTAGTTCTCCCAAATAATTTATTAGTAGATAAATATAATTAGATATTAATATTTATATATCTTAATGGATGGAACTGACACTAATATTTTCCTTTTTTTTCTTCTTAATTTTTTTAATTAATTTTAATGGGTGACATTGATAAATCAGGGTACATATGTTCAGAGAAAACATCTCTAGGTTATTTTGACGTTTGATTATGCTGCATTCTCATCACCCAAAGTCCAATTGTCTTCCGTCACCTTCTAACTGGGTTTGACACTAATATTTTTAACAATAGAATATAAAGAATATTGTAAAGGGAGAAGGAATAAGAAGACTGATGGTGATGATGAGAAAAGCTAGTATTTCCTAATCCTTACTCCTGGCACTGGGACCAGTGTCTACATTTGTTTTGTTTGTTTTTTCATTTAATCTTCTGACAAATATATGTAAACCTGAAGCCAAGAGAAAGTAAGAAGTATTAATTAGGCAATGATTTCAAGTTGGAACAGAAAAAGAAATTGCCTGTGATGCCACAGAGAATGGCAGCTGGTAAGAAGGGCCAGGCACAGTGGGAAGAGGAGTGTGTGCATATGAGAAGGGTGGATGATACTATATGTGCATCCTTCTACAGATGCCTTCTCACGGGTCCCACAAGGAAGGTGAAAAGTGATGCCCCAATTAAACAGGCCTTCCTCCTTAGATAGTCAGGAGAGCTGCTTGCAACTAGCCACTTTTTTATGGCTACAAAGAAAGTGCATCATGTTCATTCCACCTTCTCCTACCCCTAATCTATTTCTACCAATTATCATCAATGCCAACATCTCAGGCTAAATGGATTCAGTTGCTCTCTAAGTTCTCTCTTACACACTCCAAATTTCCATGTATTTCAGCATATTACAAATACATGGTGATCGAAGATGATTTGACTTCGGGTGGTGGGCATGCAATACAATATACAGATCATGTATCATAGAAGTCTACAATTGAAACCTATATGATCTTATTAACAACCACGGTCACCCCAAGGAAGTTAATTAAAAACATAATAATTTGACATTACTAAGACTGTCTTAATTCTTCTAGACTCCTTCCTTAATGCTGGTGAAACTATTTCACCTTCAAACAGAATTAAAAGAGAGACACATAGCACAGAATTTGGAAAATGCAGATACTCTTCATGGCGAGCCTTCAAGGAGTTCATGGGATTCCAATAACTAAGTGGTCCTTCAGAGAAGATGCTGGGAGGGGGTAAGAACCTTTTGTCCTCTGTAAAGTTCTGCTCATAAGAAAAAATATTTTCATAATTATTATTACTATCAACAATAGAAGTCGGATACTAGAAGAATTCTTACATATTTTGAATTTTCTTGCTCTTAAATATCTATGCATGATTTCTAGCTCATACTGCTTATAATTCTCATTCCCTTTGTTGATGTCACTTGTGTTTTTAACTGAGGAGGGCAATGCAATGTTATTTTTTTGGGAATCTTTGGAACTAACCACGTCTCACTGTAATTTCAAGTGATAATGTTAAATAAAGTACAAATTACAGGGAAATGTAGTTTAAAGATGTTGCCTAATGCATAAGAACAAAAATATTTAAAGCCTCAACAAGAGAGTTTACATTCAAAGATTAATTTGGAACAATTTTTAATGTTGCATCAAAACAAGAATAAAATAACTCCTACTCTCAGAGAAGCCCATGATTTCAGAGGGCAATTGGAGGGATTCTGGAAAAGTTTGAGGGCAGAGTACATAGCCTCCTTTTAGTTGATCTATCATTCCTCAATACTACTTGGGATAAAAAATGGCTGCTAAAGAAAGATTTTAATACTGGTGTTCTGGTATAATAAAATTCACTCAAAACCCTTAGCACCCATTAGTTTACCTAGTCAATCCAATTGCAAAACAAAATAAAATAAAATAAACTATATATATAAACAAACAAAACTAGTAAAGCCACAAAGAAGGAATTTTACTCTTAAAAATATGATCCTTCCTGACCAGGTGGTGGCACAGTGAATAGAGTGTTGGACTGGGATGCAGAGGACCCAGGTTTGAGACCCAGAGGTTGCCAGATTGAGTGCAGGCTCATCTGGTTTGAGCAAAGCTCACCAGCTTGGACCCAAGGTCGCTGGCTTGAGCAAGGGGTTACTCGGTCTGTTGAAGGCCCACAGTCAAGGCACATATGAGAAAGGCAATCAATGAACAACTAAGGTGTCACAACAAAAAACTGATGATTGATGTTTCTCATCTCTCTCCAATTCTGTCTGTTCCTATCTATCCCTCTCTCTGCCTCTCTCTCTGTCTCTGTAAAAAAAAATAATAATGATCCTTACGTATTTCAATATACTAATTCTTACTATTTAGAAATAAATCCTATTTTCTAATATTTCCACTCTCAAGACATTCATTCCTTAAAACTTGCAATGTTGCATTAGGCTTATTATTGTAAATGGTACCGATATTATAAGGGCTTCTTTGTAAAATTTTCTCAGCAAGAGAGCTACATTTATACCAATGCAATGCAATTTTCTTGTATAAAGATGTAAGTTAAACAGAAGAGTTACAAAGGAAGTCTGGCAATAGTTATTTTAGGATGGCTGCCAAAGAGACATACATAAAAGTCAGAGGAGGTTGACCTGCTTGGAAGAGGTTAGCAACTCCCTGGCAAGTCTCCTTGCCACCCATCACTCAGTAACTGAGGTATTGATTCTGAGTTAGTTCTTCAAGCTCCACCCTGTCATAGATGTTTGTCTTCATTATCTGTTTCATCTGGCAGCTATTTGGTGTGACTGCAGTTCTATTCCTAACAGCTGGATTTTAGAATTACAGAGCCTTAGGGTTAGAAAGCAGTTTGCAGACCACTAACTACTATCCATCATTAATTCATTAATTGAGACACTTTTGTAGGATGCAAGATGTACTGCCATCCAGCCTCTGCTACAAATCTTCTGGGGTTAGGGGCTCACAGCTCACAACTCCATCATTGGGAAGGCTTTATTTGTGAGGAAGTCATTTTTAGAACTGAAATCAGTCTTTTTAGGACTAGCAGTGAGCATTTAAATGGCTTGGCAGGGTCAGCCCGCTAATCTAGTAGCTTGTTGAATTTTCAGTTGACAAACATTAAATGGGAAGTCAGAGTGACCTTTCTGTCTTGCACAACATTGTCATAGTTTCTAGTGCAAAGAAAAATAGATTTAGAGGTCAGCTCAATCACTTGAAGTCAGTGCTATCCTGTTGCAACTGCCTCCAACTTCCTCCTCCTAGATGCACATCCCAGGTTTATAAGGGAGATGCGAGCGCGCGTGCGCACACACACACACACACACACACACATACACACACAAATAATCTGGCATTCATTAATCATTAGTTTTAGGGATCTTTTTGACCACCCCAACGCCATCCCCTGATGAGATGGTCAAATCTCATGCAGGACTCTCTTTCCTATAGAAAGCAGCTGACCTTCCACTGCAGTCCATATTCATGTATATTCTTATAAGGGGAAACAAAAGCTACCTTTAGAAATTTAGAAGAAGTATTTTCTTTTCTAAAATTAAGGAATTTATCTTTTCACACAACTAGCCGGGGTGAGGGGAGAGGGGCAGTTCCTAAGAAACACATCTTCCAAGTTGAGGGCAAATAAAAGTAAGAAAATTCCAAAACAGACCACAGCCTAAGTAAGACTGTTTCTTTAGCTGGGTTGCCTTTGACTTTTCTGCCTTATGTGGCTGTGATCCTACAACTCTACCAGATGTTTGTACCTCATCTACTCTTTGGGGCTTTCATATCAGATAGCAAATATATCATAGTGATAGGCAAAGAAAATTACTGAGAAAGGCACTGAAAAGTAATAAATCAGTTTTTGGCACAAATCCTTTGGTCACGCTCAAGTAATTTATTTGAATGCCTTGCCTCACAGCTGAACTCTGTTAGGTAATTTCTGAATTGAGTTACCAGCAAACATTATCAACCGGTATGGGCTTTATTGGAACGTGTCCCTATACAGTACTCAATAGAAGTCCCATTTGGCTTTTCAGTTTGCTCTGTAAAGCTAAAGTAAGGTGATTTTCATGTTGTTTGCTAGAACAATTCCATTTGAATGAGTAATGAATAATTACTCTTAGATAACAAAAAGAGTGCCTGACCAGGTGGTGGCGCAGTGGATAGAGTGTCGGACTGGAATGCAGAGGACCCAGGTTCAAGACCCCGAGGTCGCCAGCTTGAGCACGGGCTCATCTGATTTGAGCACAGCTCACCAGCTTGGACCCAAGGTCACTGGCTTGAGCAAGGGGTTACTTGGTCTGCTGAAGGCCCATGGTCAAGGCACATATGAGAAAGCAATCAATGAACAACTAAGGTGTCACAACAGAAAACTGATGATTGATGCTTTTCATCTCTCTCCAATTCTGTCTGTCTGTTCTTATCTATCCCTCTCTTTGACTCTCTCTCTGTCTCTGTAGAGGGAGGAGGAGGAGGAGGAGGAGGAGGAGGAGGAGGAGGAGAAGAAGAAGAAGAAGAAGAAGAAGAAGAAGAAGAAGAAGAAGAAGAAGAAGAAGAAGAAGAAAACAAAAAGAGGACACATCTTTAGTATTAAGTTCAGAGAACCCAGTATCTGTGCCTTAAACCTAGTTCATCTTTAGCAGTCTGGTGTATAACTTTCTAGAAAGGATTTTATTTTTATTTTATTTTCAACAAATCATTTTGAATTTAGTGCAACCAAAACTATTTATAAATTATAGATAACTTCATGAGCATATTAATTACCAAAGTGACATGAGATCGGACTATAAACATCAAGGAAATCTGAGATTAACCTTGAAGTCATGAGCTTATATAGTACCAATGGAGGGCTTCTACAAAGTAATACTTTTTCTTGGGTCTTATAGTAGAAACCTGTAGTTTTTCTTTAACTTTCAGCCCTTCAATTACCTCCTTCATTTGATAAGATCTCTTTCATATAGGTGGTGTTAAGAAGGAAAAGACTTTTCCAACTCTATAAGCTTGAAAACAGATTTTAATATTTTAGGCAGAGGAGGTAGGTTCCAATCGGAAACTGTATCAGGGACTAGTTGTACAAAAAGACAAAGGCGGGAGAGAACTTGTTGTGGGGCACTGAGCTGTGGAAAACAGTGTCAGCTCCCACCGGCTATGGTGGAGGGGCATAGCAGCATGCTGCCTCCCATGTGAGGTCATGGAGTCACAGCAGGTCTGTGTCCAGTGTCCAGGGGTAGCCTTCACTACACTTGTCCTATATATGGTTTGGATATGTTTCTAGCTGCCTGTATTCATGTTTCTTTGACATTTTGTGACTGTGAGTTAGCCCAAAATATTTGTATATTTTAAATAGAAAATATTTTAAATTTCACATAGTTTAAATTTCCTTTTTTCTGTTTAAATCAGTCAGAATTAGTTTCTGTTGTTTGCAGTCCTAACTATGGCCAGTTGGCTCAGTGGTAGAGCGTCGGCCTGGCATGCGGAAGTCCCAGGTTCGATTCCCGGCCAGGGCACACAGGAGAGGCGCCCATCTGCTTCTCCACCCCTCCCCCTCTCCTTCCTCTCTGTCTCTCTCTTCCCCTCCCGCAGCCGAGGCTCCATTGGAGCAAAAGATGGCCTGGGCGCTGGGGATGGCTCCTTGGCCTCTGCCCCAGGCGCTAGAGTGGCTCTGGTTGTGACAGAGCGACGCCCCGGAGGGGCAGAGCGTCGCCCCCTGGTGGGCAGAGCGTCGCCCCCTGGTGGGCGTGGATCTCTGTCGGGCGCATGCGGGAGTCTGTCTGACTGCCTCCCTGTTTCCAGCTTCAGAAAAATACCAAAAAAAAAAAAAAAAAGAGTCCTAACTGTGTCAGTACTAGACATATCAGTTAAGTCACTGACAACAGTGCAGGAAATGTCTTCTTCCTCATCAACATACTATTTCTTCCTGGCTTTTTGCCAGGACTCAGCTTGTCTTTCATTCAGAAACACGGTCTTCAGCTTTCAGGACCAAGTATTTCCAAGAGACAAGCTTCATGGAGTTTTAACTATTATTTTAAAATATATTCAACGCCATCTAGTTTAAGAGATGAAAGCATTCAAAGAGACCGGTTTGTCAGCCCTGGGTACATTTCCCAGTAGTCAAGTCACCTAGTGTGGAGGATGCTGTGGAGTGCCACCCCTCCCTCCTTTGGGACCAAAGAGCTATTTCCCGAAGCCGCGAGCAGTGTTAGCTGTTGACACTCATAGCTGAGTCCTTCTTCAAGACTTGCTTTCAGCTAAGGAGATCTGCCTTGCCCAAGTCACACCCTCATGAGAAGACAAGTTGATGAAGAGGTACTACAGGTTGGCTCCCTTGCCTAGAGTTGGGATTATTCTAAATTGGCTATAACAGTTCTAGAGATCCCTGGAGAATTGTCCAAGGCCTCTGTTGTAAACTGAATGACAGTTTAATTTCTCCCTCTGCCCAATCCAGTTTCTCTCATCTCCTTAAAGTTATATCCTAAACCACTCCCCATGATACAAATACCCATATCATAATCTGTTTCCTAGGAAACCAACCGATTTGGTTAGTTTGTGACACATATATGAAGGTGTTGAGACTATGGGGACCTGTGACAAAAATCTCCTTGGCTAGAAGGTTCTCCAGGCAATTACTACTTGATAATGAAACTTTCTTTGGTGGCCAGATACTAAGCTTCTGTGCCTTAGAGATAGAGTTGCCTCCTGTGATCTGTTTTATAAATTTAAATTTATAGTTTAAATTTAAGATATGTTTGAATGTTACAGTTAAATGGAAGAGTATTATTGGATTATCTGAACATTTAAAAAGTTTGAATGGGTTGTTTGTCCCAGGGGAGCTCAAACATAAGTGAATTGTTCAGTCTTATGAAGAGTACTGAAATTGAATGGTCCTTTAGGTAAAAGTGTCCAATGCCATTTCTTGGGGGACAGGCTATGACATCAAGATCCATAAACAGTAAATGCTATTTTACTGTTTTGCATTTTTTGAAAGCTGGTCCTCCCCTAGCTAAAAAGAGCACAAACACCCATAAGAATGTACTCATCCTTTTTCACCAAAACTCTGTCTGAGGTGGTAAAAACTTATTATTCTAATTAATGATTGCCCCTCTTCACCACCACCACCACATGGAAGAGAGGACACAGTTATAAATAATGCTTGGGCATATTTTGAATCTTTTTTTTCCCCATATAAAATCCTACTCATTTAGGAAAGTTGCAAATTTACAATTAGAAATTATTATCAGACTAATTCAAGAGACTTTTGTATACTCATTTCACTTAATTTTAATCTTAAAATAGTCCTAAAACTTGAAAAGAAAAAATACGCACTCGATATGGATAGTTATAAAGCAAAGAGCAAAATCTCACTCATCTCACTAGTCCGTCTCACTACAAGTAAATGCTATTGATACTTTTTTTCCAGGGGGGAAACTTTCTGGAGAACAAAATCATAGACACATGTGGCATGAGGTGACATACGTGTATCCCCATACATACACCCATACACAGAACCATCCCAGTCAGTTGCCCCTGGATTTGGATACCCTCTGTTCAAAGTTTAGGAAAGGGGGCTTTGCAGAACAATGTGCTGAGTGTGTCCCTCTGGATATGGTGGGAGTTTTCCTAGAATTTACTCACCGGAGTCTCAGTATGAGATGCTCCCTTATGCACAGGTGAGTTCGGTGAGCAGTTCCTCTACCTTCATTCCATTTGTTTTCACAGTATGTGGCTATAGCCAAGAGGAACAAAGCTGCTGCCTGCAGATAAAATGTCACATAAGCATGTTGACAAGGGTAGGAAACATATGGCAAATTTTGTGCATGTTGTTAAATGTAAATACCATTCGAAGTCATCTTTTTAATTACTGCTTTCTTGGCTGTGATAATGTGAAACCAAAATATCTAGTTATTCCATTAAACAGTCAGTCAAAAAGGAAGAAAGGCCACTGATTCAGTTTATGTGTATATATGTGAGGGTGGGGTGAGGGACAGTGAATAAAATTTCTTCCATGATTTAGACAAAACTCATGGTTGACTGATATGTTTACCTTTTGGTCAATTATTTATTATAACAAGCACTAGAGACAAGTAGAAATAAAAATCCCATGAGCTCAGTGTATAATTTGCTTTCTTATTGATATGGAACTTTAGGTCTTTCTTTAAAACTTACTTTTATATTTATTCAATTATTTCTTGAGATACAACCTTGTGCAAGGTTGGGTTTTAGATGAAGATACAGGTAAAGGTCCATCAAGGTTCTTGAGCTCTACTGCAAACATTTAGTAAGGGTATACAGACTCACAGGTAAGATATATGTCTAACTGATTTAGTGGATGGTCTAAACATCATGGGCTTCATTTTTTATGAAACCACTGAGATTTAAGATGCTTGAGGAAGGGCCATATTTTGTTCTTTCACTCTTCCTTCACCTCCTCCTTACATTTGCTGGGCTACTTCTGAGACCAGATAAGCAGAATAAGGCTTAGAAGAAAATAGGCAAATGTGATACTCCAGTCAGCACTGTGCCTTCTCCAGGTGAGACACAGGCATCAGTCTCTGAGTTCCCCTCTAGCTCTAGAATCTTGGTGACACAGTCATGTTCATCCAGAATCTCTCAGCATGCTTCGCTGCTGTGCTTGGTGCCTGGAGCAGAGCCATTGAGTCCCACAGCTCCCTGAACTTCCAGCCTGGAAGGAAAACGCCCATCTCTCCTTATGCGGACTGCCTCCAGGAATGTTTCTCTTGGGATGGGAACACTACTGTGTTTTTTTCTAAAGGAGAGGGAAGAATTGAAACATAATTACCCTTTGTCTTTATTTATTTATTTTTAAAGAGTTCAATCTTAAATCCCTAGTCTTAAATAGCTTAGGTGGGGTGGTGGTCACTGGACCAGATATGCTGTCATGTAGTCAGTCCTGCAAGGATGCATCTAGTGTCTGTCTTCAGGATGTCTGGTTGTTGATCAAGTGTTGTCCTCATCCTGTGGCTTCAATGAAGGTAGACTACAGAAAATATTCTTTTTTTTTTTTTTCCCTGAAGCTGGAAATGGGGAGAGACAGTCAGACAGACTCCCGCATGCGCCCGACCGGGATCCACCCGGCACGCCCACCAGGGGCGAAGGTCTGCCCACCAGGGGGCGATGCTCTGCCCCTCTGGGGCGTCGCTCTGCCGTGACCAGAGCCACTCTAGCGCCTGGGGCAGAGGCCAAGGAGCCATCCCCAGCGCCCGGGCCATCTTTGCTCCAATGGAGCCTTGCTGCGGGAGGGGAAGAGAGAGACAGAGAGGAAGGGGGGGGGGTGGAGAAGCAAATGGGTGCTTCTCCTATGTGCCCTGGCCGGAATCGAACCCAGGTCCCCTGCACGCCAGGCCGACGCTCTACCGCTGAGCCAACCAGCCAGGGCCAGAAAATATCCTTTTTCATACTTGTTACCTGTTACCTATAATAACATGTTATAATAAATGCTGTGTGAAAAAAATGAAGCCAGCTAAAGGAAAAGAGAGCAACTATCTTTCCCAAGGCAGAGAGGGAGGGAGAAAGTCCTTTCCCCTCTTCTCCAGCTCCTCCCCTCCTGCCAGGACCTGCTGTGGGTAAGCCCAGTCAGCTGCCCCCTGAATGCGAAGCGGGAGCAATGCAGCCTTGGCACGGAGCGAGGGGGCACCAGTGTCCTCTGGTATGGAGCAGAGTGAAAGAGACTAGGATCTGTGGGCTCAGGACTGGGGGACAGGCCAGCTCCCCTAGCTGCACTCTTATCTAAGCTTAGCTTGAAGACTCCCCAAAAGATTAGTGTTTAATTGTTTAATTTCTTTTGGTTCCAAGAAATTTCCATTTGGGGGTTAGAAGAATATCTGATTCCCGAGAAATGGAGTTTCAGCTGCCAGCATCACTGAGTGCTGGGAGAGTTGTTTTCTCCAGTGAGCTTTGTGTGAGGATCCTTCAAACAGAAGATGCACGCTTCAGGGAGCAGAACATGCAGCAACCCCTGTAATCCCTGTGTGTTTGTAAAACTGTGTTTCAAGTTTTTTCCTGGCTTTCAGTTATGCAAAGCTGTTTTTAGACTATAAAGACATATTTTACTTTTTTTACTCTTAACACCCTTTGATTTATAAACAAGATACATATACTTAAATATCAGATGGGACTCTGTACACTAAAGAAAACTCTCCAATAACACTGTAAAGAAGAAAACCAAAACTGGAATTTTTATGTTTTAAATGAATCTTATTGCTTTATTGTAATTCAATTCTTTTGGTATAAAGCATAGACTTAATTATTTATACATAATTCAAATTATAATTATAATTTTAAAGTCTCACATTCATTAATAAGGAATCGTTTTGTATTCTACAGTTTTTCCATACCACATAACATTGCTCACATCAAAAATTTTTGATAACAGATTAAATTGTTCTTTTTGTCTGGTAAAACCAGTTTCTAAAACTTGATGACCTTTGGAAAAGTCAGTTACTCAGACTTCCTCACTGTGAATTTTATGCACAATCACTTCTAAGTCATCCTAATCAGGTTACAGTTGATCCTCATATTATGTCAATCATCAGAGGAAAACATGTCAAACTCGTCATCAATTTTCCATTCCTAATTTTTTATTTTTTGAAATGTCAGCTTCTCCTTATCCTGGATTGACTTAGGTAGAGGCAGCTGTAATCCTTGTGTGCACAGGAGCCTGGAAGGGAGAGATGGGGCCAATTAATTCCTACGTTTTAATTAACAGATGAGCTGCTTAGAATCAATAGGATAGTGGGGGCACTTTGGGAGCAGGAGGGAATGTGAGAGAGGGCTGCCTGCATAGTAGGGACATTCAGAGCTTTACTGATAGTGTCAGCATTTGATTGGAATCAGGGCCAGAGCAGGGCTAAGTGATGTGTCTCATCATGGGTGTGGTCACAGAAGGCTCCTGCCAAGGTGACAAAGGAGAGTGTGTTTTCCTCCATGCTTTATTGGGAAGACACTTTAATTTACTAGGCATTGTTGTGGTGTGAGTGGTGGACTTCAAGGTATGCATTTATGCCACTTGTTCCTCACACTGCTCTCCGTATGAATGCTTGTTCAAGGCAGTTATTGAAGTTACTGGTTTCCATTCTGTCTCTTCCCAAGCAGTGAAAACAGTCTGGCTCTCCATGAGAAGTCTCATTCACACTGTTGAACAGAATCTGGAGTAATTTTGCCCACATCATGGCTGAGGCGCCCACGTGTCTCCCCCACACACACCTTTGGCACCTAGAATTTACCATTTATTCTCATCTTCTGTGCCTTCTTTCAATGGTTAGTTTTTGTCCTTGTACTGGAAAGTCTCCTTATTCTGGACTTTAGACTCATAAAATGCTGCCCTAATTTTCTAGAAAATAACTTCTATTCCCATTTAAAACTCCTCATTGGACATGTGTCCAACCGTTTTACCTTACATAGCTAGACCTTTTTATATGTTCTTTTCCCTCGGAAGAATGACTTTTCCATGTGTAGATTCCTTTATATATATTTGTTTTCTCTGCATTTGATCCATATAGTCAAGTATCTTTAGTTTTTTGTTAAAAGTATATGTTAAAATTCAACTTATGCAGCTTAACGCAAATCCATCCTCCTTTCCACCTACAAGAAATGGAAACCAACTTTTATTGAAGATGCTCATTTTATAGGTCAGTTAAATACTTAATAAACTACATTCTGGGCTTAGTTTTAGCTGTAAGAATACAAAACAGTTACCATTTCTGTATTCAAGGAGCTCACAACATTTTAAAAGAGTAGGAGAAGAAAAAGGAAGGCATCTTTTTTGCTTGAAATGTAAACTTCAGGGTCAAAAAACCCAATTCTTACCATTAATCATACATCTGTGTTTCAAATTTGTCTCATCAGTGGTTCACTTCTAGTGTTGCTATGCTGCATTAGTTTGTAGAATGCAGAAGACATGTTATAGGGCAATAATTGGTGACAGGGAAACTTTATCTTCTCATTTGTGTTATGGCCTTGTTTGAACAAGTATATTGACTTAAGTTTCTTCTAGCTATTTCAGTGGGTCTCACCTGATTAATAACTATCAGATACAAAGTGCCATGGGCTTTTTCATATTGATCATCATTTAAATTAAAATATGAAGGCAGAATTTATTGAAAGTGTTGAGTTGTAGTCAAGTCCTAGTTCAGGTTTACAAACAATTTTCTCTTAAGGATTTATAATAATGTTTATCATGTACAGGGCCTGCATATATGTGATTGAATATATGACAGTTCTCTTTCAATAACCATTTTCCATTGGCCTGTCATATTTGTGAAGATAGTTTTGAACATTGCTTCAAGAGACACTGTGTGTGTGTGTGTGTGTGTGCATGTTCCTTGGATCAAATTCTGCAAAAAAGGCCCTGGCCGGTTGGCTCAGTGGTGGAGCATCAGCCTGGCGTGCAGAAGTCCCTGTTTTGATTCCCGGCCAGGGCACACAGGAGAGGTGCCCATCTGCTTCTCCACCCCTCCCCCTCTCCTTCCTCTCTGTCTCTCTCTTCCCCTCCCGCAGCGAGGCTCCATTGGAGCAAAGATGGCCCGGGCACTGGGGATGGCTCCTTGGCCTCTGCCCCAGGGGCTAGAGTGGCTCTGGTCGTTACAGAGGGACGCCCCGGAGGGGCAGAGCATCGCCCCCTGGTGGGCGTGCCGGGTGGATCCCGGTAGGGCGCATGTGGGAGTCTGTCTGACTGTCTCTCCCCATTTCTGGCTTCAGGGAAAAAAAAAAAATTCTGCAAAACAAACTATGAACCCTTTCCTCAGAAAAATTGACATCTGCAAAACACTTATTGTAGGTGTTCATGATACCTATATATTAATAAGCACTGACACATAAAATCACAGGGGTAAGAGAACAAGGATAATGAAACCATTAACTTATGCAGTTGTAGGTGCTAGTTTGTCAGGACAATTAAACATTAACGTCGAGGTTAAAAATCTGGGTTCTAAGAGAATAGGTTTCCAGACATATATTTTTGCCAAGTCATCAGGAATAGAAAAATATAGTCAATTCTGAGATGATCAAATTAGAAATGATACTGGCTAGAGAGTCTGAGAGGCTGGTGTGGGTGGTGTGCTTTTAAGTGGCAGTCCTATGGATTTGTGAGGTCATATGACCCTGTGGCAACAGAGAAAAATGTCTACTTAAACTTAAAAAAATATTTTGTAAAATACTTATAAAATTTACCTTATTAATCATTTTTAAGTATGTAGTCCATTTAAGTATGTAGTCCAGTGGCATTAAGTACATTCTTTTTTTTTATTTTTTATTTTTATTCATTTTAGAAAGGAGAGAGAGAGAGAGGAGAGAGAGAGAAGGGGGGAGGAGCAGGAAGCATCAACTCCCATATGTGCCTTGACCAGGCAAGCCCAGGGTTTCGAACTGGCGACCTCAGCATTTCCAGGTCGACGCTTTATCCACTGCACCACCACAGGTCAGGCCAAGTACATTCTTATATGCTACCATCACCACCGTCCATCCACAGAATTCTTTCCATTTTACAAAATTGGAACTCTGTCCCCATTAAACAATAACTACCCATTGTCCTCTGCTGGAAGCACCTAGCAACCACCATGCTACTTTCTGTCTCTATGATTAGGCTACTCTAGGTATCTCATCTCAGTGGAATCATACAACACTTGTCCTTTTCTGACTGACTTACTCCACTTGGTGCAATATCCTCAAGCTTCAAACATGTTGTAGCCTGTATCAGAATTCCTTTCCTTTTTAAAACTAAATAATATTCCATGTGTGTATGTGTGCATAATAATGTGTATGCATATAATATATACCACATTCTTCTTACTCATTCATATGTCAATGGACACTTGAGTCGCTTCTACTTTTGGCTATTATGAATAATAGCCTATTATTCATATAGAACTACTAATAGAAGTAGTTCTATTAGTATAAAAATATCTCTTTGAGACTCTTTTCATTTTGGGGGGTATATGTCTAGAAGTGAAATTGTTAGATTGTGTATGGTAATTTTGTTTGTAATCTTTGAGAAAATGCCATATTGTTTTCTGTAACTGCTATACCATGTTACAATTCCAATAACAATGCACAAGAGTTCCCATTTCTCTGCATCACGCCAACACTTATTTTCTGTTTGTGTGTGTGTGTTTTGATAATAGCCATCCAAATGGATGTGACATAGTATTTTATTGTGGTTTTGATTTTAATTTGCCTAATGGTTAGTGATGTAGAATATCTTTTCATGTATTTATTGGCCATTTGTATATCTTTTTTTGGAGAAGTGTATATTCAAATCCCTTGCTCATTTTTGAAAATTGAGTTGTTTTGTCGTTAAGTTGTAGGTCTATTAAAATACTTTTAATGAATTGATTCTCTTAACAAATAATTATTGAAACTACTAATTATATCGAGACATTTGATTAGAAGTATATTTTGACATGATATATGGAAATTCACTTTATTTTTACTTATTTCCAGATAATGTTATATGTCATGTAATGTTAGAGTTAAAAGTAGTGAAGGAATTACTTTTCTGAGACGAGAGGATCTTAGGATTATTTTCCTTGGAATTGATTAAGGTACCACCTGAAAACCTTATGGTACTCTAGTATTTTAAGTTCACCGTTTAATTGTGGTGAATAAATTATAGATAAATATAAATTACTTTTTTACATAAAGTAATTTTCAAGCAATATTCCCTTGAGCTTGTAAATAGCAGAATTTAGTGGTTGTATAAGATTGTTACTATCTGAGCATCTGCTGGTGATCATTTTTGGAGTTTATTGCATTTTTGGAGAGATTGAGTGATTGACAAAAACCCACTTTGGAATTTGTTACTTCAAGCCTAATGAAACTAGTCTTAATTAAAGGTAAAAGGTCAAATCACTTTGCAATAATATATTAATCATCAATTATAGTGGTGATAAAGTTAAATTATTAGCTCTTTACTCATTCTTTCCTTTAAAATAGGACAGAAAAACTGTCATTTATCTTGGAAAATTGTGTCTGATACATTTTTAAGTAGTTTAGTCCAGTAGTTTGTACAATTCAGTCCTCACAAGTTCACCTGGAGGGCTTCTAAAAAATGCTGAGCCCCACCGTCAGAAACTTGGATTTAGCATAAGTTAGGCTAACTTCTATCCCTCTGTAGTTTTAGCCATCCCTCCAGTGAGTTCAGATACAGTCAGTTCATGAATAACACTGGGCGATAAGTTGTCCACCTCCTTAACTTGTAGGGTTAGAAGCCTGAGGGTTGGCCAAGTGAAGTGACTTGGCCAAGAGCTCTAAGCTTTGATTTGAACCCAATACATCTTATTCCAAAGCCGTATGTGAATTGTGAGTTTTCAAAGAATTAAAAATATATATGTGTAACAGTTAGTTATATATTATTTATACTGAAGCTATTTCCATTTTTCCTTTATTTTTGAAAATAAACTTTAGAGTCTGCCTGAGTCAGCTTTATCAGTATAAACTTGGATCCTCACTGTAAATATTGGTGCTAAAAGGCAAGGTCGGTAGAATCAGCATGGAGTCCATGCTTTACTTTGGACATTGCTTATTAAATTCACAGGCTGTATGTATTTTTATATAATTTGGCATCTATTTTCTTAAAATAATGAAGTGCCCCCTGTTGAAGACATTCATGCTGATTTGGGTGCCAGAAATATTCCCACTTGTACTTGTTGCTGATAGTGTAGCATGGTGGTTAAGATTTGGGCTCTAAAGACAGATTTCCTGGAATGAATTCCTGGCCCTCCTGCTTACTATGTTTATGACTCGGCACCTTGCCAGTTTTTCTGGCCTTCATTTTTTCATTTGTAAAATGAGGACAATCATAATATATCTCTCAGAGTTATTATGAGAGTTGCATTAAATGAATTATATAAATAATTTGAACAGTGTTGGAAGCATTAATATAACACATACCAAATTCAACTATATATATATATATATTTGGATGACTATATGACTTACCCATGCACTCATGGGTCAAAACCATGATATACTTGATTATTATGCCTGGGAGATATAAGTGATTATTCTAAGTAAGTGAACCAGGAAATTATTGTAGGTGTAGCTGGTATTTGAAAAGCAAAATAATACCCCCACACACACACATACACAAAAACAAACTATTTCTGAAAAGCGTAGTTAAAAGAAAATTATTTTTCTAATAAAATTTCTTTTCTGCTTGAAATATAGAAATACACAGTCTATCCTATGTGCTAATGTGGTCTAAAAAGAATCCTATTTACCCACCGCCTTGTAAAATTTTTATGTAAAATTTCTAATTAAACCTTAACATTCAAGCAGAGAGATTAATTGGCAATTAAATTGAAGGTAAAACTTAAATTAGCTGAGCCCTTATTCTAATGTGTCAGAAACTAGGTGAAGACCTGCTTCCAACTATTTCTATCACATCTTGTTTCAAAAGTCTGAAAACTCATAAGTGATTTCAAGATTGGATAGTTTGTCATTTTAATTCTTTTAATTTGCTTTAGTAAAACTGATATTTGTTATTAGTGTTTAATAGTATTATAATTTGGAAATTCTTGAAATTGATTTGCAATATATATTTCTTTTTCTTCTGCTTTTACTTAATTTATCACTAAAGGATGGAATCCATTCTGGGTTTTTTTTTTATCTTATGATCATTTTTAATCATACAAAATCTGGAAAACTGTATGGCTCTCCTCTGAATTTTAAATTCCAGTTGTCTGGATATGCTACATGACCAGGTTTATACCCTTAACAGTAATTAAGCCTTTAAATCGGTGTTTCTAAAGCATCACTGTGTTTAAAAGCCACATGGGATGTCTGCTAAAACTGTTTCCTAAACTCCTGACCCCAAAAGACACTGATTAAACAGATATGGATTGGGCTTAGAACCCATATTTTTAATAGAAACCAGACAAATTCATGGATGTGGACCAGGAATGATACTTAGAGAGACTGTTAAACTAAAATAAAACTCGTATCAGGAAACTAATTATTACTTCCTACTCTCATAGGGAGAGCTTTGGAAGTTGACTTCAGAGACAGGCTCTCTTTCTACTACAAGATAGATTGCTCTGACTTGGTTCTTCACACTAGGCTGTGGCATGGAGTAGTTCAAAGAACATCCTCTTTGTTGCTTTAACCTTGACTTTTATCAACTGAGTAACCCTTGGGAAAGCTACTTACGTTGTCTGAGCCTCTGTTCCTTTTCTATAAATAACAGCATAAACGAGTGTCAGGAGGCTGGGAAGATTAAGAGAAATAAAAGCTGTCTAAAAAGATGTTGCCACAGTGCCTGGTACATCTTGAGAAATCAATACATGTTAGTTCTTTTCCCATCTATCTGCCTCATTTCTTCCACTTATCTCTCTTGACTTTCTGAGTCCTCATGACCTCTGCCTCTGGAATATTCACTTGCATTTAAGCCACTTCTTAGTCTTGATCTCTTGCTTCCATGTGACCTTGCTATTTGTTAGGTTCTGAATCTCTTCTCTTCTTGCCCCACTAGTCCAAAGAACTCATTGCTTTGACATCATAATTCTGCTTTCATTGAGTACTACGCTCAAGTTCTAAATTTTACTATTTGACACTTGATCTGTGCCAAAGATGAATTCTTAAAGTGGAATTATAGATCCAAAAATCAGAGTGCTGAAAAAGTTCTTTACTAAAAATCCCTCAATTATTTTGTAAACTGTGTTGTCTTAAGTGGGATTCTTATATAATGTACTCTGTCTCTTTTGGGGAATTAAAATATAATTTGATACACTTTTTTGTTTTGTTTTTTTCTTTTCTTAGTGACCGTTTAACAAACGCATTTCTTGCGTAAAGTGAAGGGGCACTTGTATTGGTTACAATGTCAAGTCATTTCAGTTCTTCCAAAGCCCAGGTGATTCCTATCCCAAAATAGAGATTTAAACACATTTAACCCCTTGCCTTTGAAGAGTTAAGCAGCTTCTACAGTGTTTGCTTTCAGGGAATACTTTGTGTTCAGAGAAACTAGTTCATTAGTTTGAAGAGAAAGCTTTCATTTCAAAGTGTAGTGACATAATCAATCTATCTTTACTGGAGTGGAGTGCTCCTGACAAACGTTATTACAGAGATGCTACATTGATCTCAAGATTTTGAAATACAAGTGTATATTCTTGAAAATACCAAAAATCATTACATGACTCGGTCTCCTTTTCTAAGAAGCCACAGATTATACTTAACTAAATAATCACAATTTACTGAAGCATGGAAAATTTCGTATCTCCAGTCTTCTAAATAGATTTGTTTGGGATGCTTGTTGAATCTGAGGTACATAACGCAACATTTATAAGATATATACACATACCTATGTGCTTATAAACATTGATAACTGTGTAAATAAACTATTTTATCTTTTAACATCAATGTTTTTATTCACTCATGCAAGTAAATAGTGCATGCTGATTATGTGCAGGGAATTATAATAGGTTCTGTAGGAAATACAAAAAGAAAAGTTTCAGGACATGCGCACTCTCAAACACTATTGCTGAGGCTATAAATTATTACATTTGTTTTGCAGGATAATTGAACAAATCAGATTAAAAATCTGAAATGTGTAGTTAACTTCGATCCTATTATTACTACTACTACTGAAAGTTTCTCCTAAAGGAGAATGTGTGTGTATGTGCGTGTGTCAGTGCATAAATAAATGTGTAAGTAAATTTTAATTGCATTATGTTTACAATAAGAATGAGAATAACTCAAATATCCCTCAGTAGAGCAGTGGTTAAATATACAAGACACAAGAGCATTGTGGGATATGATCCATAATGAAATAATCCCATATATTACAAGTATAGCCTTACAAAGTTAAACAAGAGCTGCTAAACAACGTGACTATTATGAGCCCATTTTGTTTGAGAGGTAAATAATCATAATAAAATAATAACATACTAAAATAAGTAGAGAAATATCAAAACTACTGAAGGCAATTAAGTCTAACGGATGGGATAATGAGGGAATTAGACTCTATATTCTATAATTTTTAATATTGTAGGACTTCTAATATATTTTATCCAAAAAATAACAAAGTTTGCATATATTCTTTTTTTTCCAAAACATCCCTTTCCTGGCCAGCAATCTAATGTGGGAAGAAGTTTGTATTAAGCTTCATGGAGCTAAATCACTTGTTCAAAGTCAGATGCTCATCAAAGGTGTCAGGGCCAGAAGCCAGATTCCAACTCCTTAGGCAACTGCACTAGTATCTTGTCAAAGTGTGTAGCCTTCCTGGCTTCTCAGGTGACTAGAAACTCTTGATTGACTTCCTAAAAGTAACAGCTACTCAAAAATTCCTCTAGATTTTTATTCAAGAGAGGTTATACTAGAAGACACAGTTAGCAACTAGTTAAGTGCTTTAAAAAAATTTTTTTTCCCCATTGATTTGACAGAGAGGTAGGGGAAGGGAGAGAAAGAGGGAAAGGACAAAGGGAAAGAGAGGAATCAAGTAACCCCACTTAGTTTTTTCATGTAATTGTGCACTCATTGGTTGCTTCTCGCAAGTGCCTTGACCAAGGATCAAACCGACTGCCTCGGCACTTCTGAACAATGCTCTCTCCACTGGGCACCTGACCAGGGGCTGGTTAAATGCTTTTAAAAGTATTTGCTCATATATAAAAGAATTATTTTCCTACTATTCATTCAGCATAAATATCAAGTGAGAAACCAACTAAAGGCCATTACTTGTAAAAAATGCTGAAAATATGTGATTTAAAAAAAACGTAACTTTTATTTTAAACTTAACATAATGGTTTGGAACAATCACAGCTTCAAAAAGTGAAAATTATAGATACAAACTTTCAAAGATAACAGGAGATATAGGTCTCTCTTTAATGCATTAAAATATGTAATTTTTCCTTTATCAACAATGTTACAAATGCACTTAACTGTCAGGGAACTTAAATGCATCCAAGCATTGTTTTTCATTTTGAACGTTACTGAATGAGATTGAAAGACAGAATGTATTTATGTGAACAGACTGAATTTACTCTTATTTTCACCAACATTATATGAAAGCTGGAAATTTAACCTGTCAGTGGATCGTGGTCAAATCCTTGTCTCTCTTCTGGGTTAGATTTCTGCGTGGATGTACCCAGAGGCCTGCACTGCCATGTTTGTGGCTCACTTTATTATCTCTAAAAGATTCCCATAGTTCTGTGACTTTCAGAGTAAATACTAGAAAGTCAGAAAGTCAGAAGCTGCTATTCCTTTGCTCTGTTGCCTTCCAAGTCTCCATAATCTTGAATCTTTTTATCTGTAGCTTGGAGTTCACTGCCAGCTAGGAGACTTATGTTCCTGTGACCATAAGTGATGATCTAGTAATTTGCCCATTTTCCTAAGTAGGCGGGTGGAAACTATTTCTGTTGTAAATGGTGGCTGTAATAAATAATAGGATTTATTCAACTAAATCCTCTTTATATCCTGCAGAGTAAAGCAGAACTATCTTAATGGCAGGGAATAAGGGGATAATTTTGTTGGCAGAGTCTTGTTTTTATTACCTTGCACTCGCTTTAGATTCCCTGAGCCACATCCAGCTAAAAAATAACCTTTTTGGTTCAGAGCTTGCAAAATCTCAGCATACCACCTTGGCATGCCAGTTCCAAGGTGCAGGTTGGCGATGCCTGCTGCTCAGAGACAGTATAGGGGCAAAAAGCCTGGCAGATTCTGAGACAGCCCCTTTCCGATTGGTGACAGATACGCCAAGCAGGAATGCAGAGTGATTGGCAGCCTGCCTCAGCTTTCCTGAGGGGTCCTTCAGAAGCCATCCATCTCCCAGTATGAGTTCTCTCCCTGCCTGGGAAGGAGCTTTCACTTTGGCAAAGTCTTAAGGAAATGCACTAGAAGGCACACACATGTGCGGGCACACACGTGCACAACACATGTACCCTCCTAACACCTTTCAAAGTCCTGAGTGTAGTTCTTGGTTGATTGATAGATCCCTTATCTTGACCTCATTAGCTTTGGGGGTATAATGGGAATGAATTAACATTTATTGATGACTTTTATACCAAACTCTATGGTAGGCTTTCATATTCTTTATCTCATTAAACAAGCCCTATAAATTAGCAAATATTATCCCGATTATCTAAGTAAATAAATTGAGGCTCATAGAGTTTAAGCAACCTGTTCAATTCCATGAAAGATCTGGGATTCACACTCCTGGGGTTTCCAGTTCCAAGATCCATGTGCTTTCTGCTACATACAGTTGCCTCTCGTTATATAACATTTAGTGAATAATGCAGGATGTGGGATTAAGATGCACTGATAAAAACATTAGGGGAAATGCCAAAGTGTTTTCAAGGGGTGTAGGATTTTCTTTGTTATACTTTATTATATTTTCTGAAATGAGCACATATATTTTACATTCAGAAAAGGCACATATGGCACTTAACTATGTTTACATTGAATGAGCCAGTAATTTTCACAGTAAATTTACTCGGTAGAGTTTGCCATCTCATTTTAACCAAGGATGCTGAGGATCAGGAAGGATATCTGATTTTTGCCCAGTGTCATAGAGCTTACAGATAACAGCAAGAGGAAAAAGCCCAAATCTACAGGGACAAGTCCTTATCTTGCTATGTTAACTGCTGGACAAGGTATCTTACAGGCCTCACCATGTGTAAGAAATCTGATACTCAGGGCAATAAACTCTGACCTATTCCTTGTTTGACTATTCAGCTTAATTTTGGCTCTAGTTCTAGTTGGAGTTTTAATGTTAACTATTTTTAATTTGATACTCTTTAGTTTTAGCAAACATTGGGTCTTCTGGATCTTAGGTGGTAGTTTTTCTAATCCCAAAATTCCCATTGGAGAATTTTTTGCCCAACTTTTCCTGATGGTTTCTTCTAGCTCTCCTGGAGTATTGCTCAGTCCTGTGTTTAGGTTAACTGCCTGTGTTTCAGGCATCAGTAGGCAGCTTGTTTTTCTAGCACATCAGGATTTTCATTTGTGTTTTTACTGTCGACTCTTTGATTAGAGCAACAGGCACTGGAAGTCATTTATGAAGAACCATTGAGGAGAGAAAGGCATGACACCTTCTCTAAACTGTCAGCCTTGTACTCTATTTCTTTTAAATTGTCAACACTATTCCCCCTTTTTGAAATGTGACTGACTGCAGGATGGGTGAGTGGGAACCAATGTGGGTTAACATCTTGATTATTAGGGATTAACTGACATCCAGCTGAGAGCTAAGGTAGATCAGGGGCTCAACAACTGGAGTGAAATAAGGGGAACTGGGGTCAGAGAAGTGGGAGCAATTAGAGGAAAATAGGTGCCAGGCAGCAGATTGGAGATTTAGTGAGGCACTATTGTGACTATTTTAGAGCAATGTGTCTACATCTTCCAGACGATCTTATGAGCCTGAGTTTGTTTTGCTGCTGCTGCCACCATGTGAATACACACACTGACTTGAACCCCTATGTGGATAAAAACCAGTGCTTGGCTGATTAAAATACCAGAAAGACTCACCAGCTGGAACATGGACAGTGATGACTATCTCTGTTGTTCTTTACCCATGAAGAACATTTAGGCAAATAATGTCCTTGAGATTAACTGTTGTTTGACTTGACTTTAAGAACATTCCAGAGTTATAAGCTGATGTGCAACATGGCACAGCGCTGAGCAATAGTTCTTGATCCCACATCTTCATTGCCCTATATCTTCTGTATTGTATTCATGGGAAAATGGAGGAGGTTGTCCAGCAGACACACAGAGCAGGCTGAAATATTTGTTAAGGTGAGCAGGAAGGATTACAATTTAAATGCACAACACAAGGACCCCCAAAAGAGAGTCCTGTAATTTTTGTAATTTGGTTTTACACTTTTAACCAGAGCTGGCTAATAGGCCCTATTGCACACACTGTTAAAGGAAAGTATTTAACCTAGGAATAAACATAACAAAGAATGTAAAGGACTTATATAATGAAAACTATAAACCATTGTTAAGGGAAATCAAAAAAGATATAATGAGATGGAAGAATATTCCTTGTTCTTGGTTAGGAAGAATAAATATAATCAAGATGGCCATATTACCCAAAGCAATATACAAATTTAATGCAATTCCCATCAAAATTCCAATGACATTTTTTAAAGAAATGGAGCAAAAAATCATCAGATTTATATGGAACTATAAAAAAACCCAAATAACCAAAGCAATCCTAAAGAAAAAGAATGAAGCTGGGGGCATTACAATACCTGACTTCAAACTATATTATAAAGCCATGACACTCAAAACAGCATGGTATTGGCAGAAAAATAGACACTCAGACCAATGGAACAGAATAGAAAGTCCAGAAATAAAACCACATATATATAGTCAAATAATTTTTGATAAAGGGGCCAACAAAACACAATGGAGAAAAGAAAGCCTCTTCAATAAATGGTGCTGGGAAAACTGGAAAGCCACATGCAAAAGAATGAAACTGGACTATAGTTTGTCCCCCTGTACTAAAATTAACTCAAAATGGATCAAAGATCTAAACATAAGACCTGAAACAATTAAGTACATAGAAGAAGACATAGGTACTAAACTCATGGACTTGGGTTTTAAAGAGCATTTTATGAATTTGACTCCAATGGCAAGAGAAGTGAAGGCAAAAATTAATGAATGGGACTACATCAGACTAAGAAGTTTTTGCTCAGCAAGAGAAACTGATAACAAAATAAACAGACAGCCAACTAAATGGGAAATGATATTCAAACAACTCATAAAACTCAACAACAAACAAACAAACAATCCAATAAAAAAATGGGAAGAGGACATGAACAGACACTTCTCCCAGGAAGAAATACAAATGGCCAACAGATATATGAAAAGATGCTCATCTTCTTTAGTTATTAGAGAAATGCAAATAAAAACTGCAATGAGATACCACCTCACACCTGTTAGATTAGCTATTATTAACAAGACAGGTAATAGCAAATGTTGGAGAGGCTGTGGAGAAAAAGGAACCCTCATCCACTGTTGCTGGGAATGTAAAGTAGTACAACTATTATGGAAGAAAGTATGGTGGTTCCTCAAAAAACTGAAAATAGAACTACTTTATGACCCAGCAATCCCTCTACTGGGTATATACCCCAAAAACTCAGAAACATTGATACGTAAAGACACATGCAGCCCCATGTTCATTGCAGCATTGTTCACAGTGGCCAGGACATGGAAACAACTAAAAAGCCCATCAATAGATGACTGGATAAAGAAGATGTGGCACATATACACTATGGAATACTACTCAGCCATAAGAAATGATGACATCGGATCATTTACAGCAAAATGGTGGGATCTTGATAACATTATACAAAGTGAAATAAGTAAATCAGAAAAAAACAAGAACTGCATTATTCCATACGTAGGTGGGACATAAAAGTGAGACTAAGAGACATTGATAAGAGTGTGGTGGTTATGGGGGGAGGGGGGAGAGGGAGAGGGAAAGGGGGAGGGGGAGGGGCACAAAGAAAACTAGATAGAAGGTGACAGAGGACAATCTGACTTTGGGTGATGGGTATGCAACATAATTGAACGACAAGATAACCTGGACATGTTATCTTTGAATATATGTATCCTGATTTATTGATTTCATCCCATTAAAAAAATAAAATTATAACAAAAAAAAAGGAAAGTATTTAAAGGTAAAACTCAGCCTGAGAATTATATCAGTGTTGCTACAGAGTAAGTTTACTTTCTTGGCTATCATTTTTATGTGAAGGTAAGATATTGAGAGAATTGTAAATATAAAGAGTGTCATTTGGATGGAGGTAAAAAAGAAAGTGAGAGTTATAAAACTGGCAAACCAAACTTATCTGATTTAATTCAAGAAACAATGGTTTATGACAGATGATAAACAGTAAAGAAGCAGTTAACAAGGCTCTGTACTAAGGGCAAAAATAAATTTGATGTAGTACATTTTAGCAGATGCAAAAATTTAAACTAGGTTTTTTGATAGCTGTGTGCGTTTTAAAGTATTCTCCTTTCTGGCAAAATATCTATTCATTCTACACCCAATCATGATCTTTTAGCTACAGGGAAACCCTGGGAGAAAGGAGATAATTGGTGAACCTGTATATCCACTGATAATTATAAAGAAACCGTCCCTAATTATTAAGTCTTTTTGTTTGTTTTTGCATTAAACCTGGATGACATTATTGCTAGTCATATGATGCAAACTCACTCAGTGTATTTGAAGACATTAACAAATAAAGCCGTAGTGGCACTAGCCACACATAAGAAACCACTATGTCTTCATTGAACTAAATTCACTTGTGGGGACCCATTATGTGATTATATTTAATCATCTTTGTCTATTACTATATTTTCATCCACCTCAACTTTAGTGGTTTTCTATTTGGAATTGGCAAAAGAGTGAGAGGATCAATAATGTAAATGGAATTTTGAATTATCATGGTTTTAGTTAGTTAGCACTGTTTTTCTCTAGGGAACACTATAAATTATGATTTGATAGAATTATGGAATTACTGTGTAGCCCAACCTAGATATGTGCATTAGTGTCTTCAGTGATGGTTAATTAATATGCCCAAGTTGGTGCCTTTTTGATCTTTTCTCTTTCTTTTTGAATGAATCATAGCACTTCAGCAGAAGTTAAGGTCAGGAAAGAAAAACAATGCCATTTTAATTTGTCAATTTGGATTTGCTAGATTAAAAATAAACAACTAAAACAATTCACTAAATACAGGTTATGAGGTTTCTGTGGATACCAGTCTATATCATATATATTTTCCACGACCAAATATTTGGATATCCAACTAGTTACAGGTAGTATTTTGAACTTGTAAGCTTAACAGTTATTTTTAATTAGTGTGCAATTATGGGGATACGTTATATAGATGACTTTTTTGGGACAGAAAGATTTATTATAAAATTTTTGTCTATGACCTTCCACATTGCACACTGCTTGAAATCCCACGAGATTGTGCATTAGATGAGACTTTTAAATGTATCTTACTCAGTTCTGAGGCCTTCTGTCATGCCCCCTTTAGACTGCCATTAACTACACGGAGGCAGCAGACTTAAAGTTCTTGAATAACTCCAGTTTCTTGACAATATGAAAAGCTGCAGAGCCTTTTTGTATATGCCAAACATAAATCATCCACCACATTTAAAATATGTCTAATGGTTTACATCCCCTAAAAATAACTTCTCTGATTTGTGAGATGCATGATAAGGCCATTATACTTATAGTGCTGTTATACTTATAACAAGTAGTTAATAAGAACATGACATATAATGGCCACATCCACATAAGGGTCTGTAAATGGATTATTCATTATCATTAATCTCTTAAGTGAACTGGCTAAACCAAACAGTGATATTTACATAAAAGGATAATGAAGATGTATTGTAAAATATTTTTAGATTTTTTTGTTGTTGTTGTTATTTAACTTTCACGATAGCAAATCTTTATAACAATATACTGAAGTCCAAGGCTCTTCTATGGCCCCAACTTGGAGGCTACCTGCCGACTTGCTACTTCCCATTTATAGTCATATCTGAGGTCAGCTGCTTCTATCCTTTTGCAGTTGCTGGTCAGCTGTGGGGGAGAAAATGACTCTACCCTAGATTCTGTGTTGGAAAGAGCTGGAATTTGTCAAGTTCAGCTGGGCACCAAGTGATTTCCAGATAGGGCACAAGAGCAGAAAGCTGAATCCTTCCCTTGCCACCCTCTGTGCCTTCCTGATAGGGAAGGGGATTGACGAGCAAGGGAGAGATCAGGATCTAGAAACAACACTCAGGTTTAAGTCACGAATCTGGTAGTTTGTTCTTTAAGGATAATTTTTGGATGTAAGTTAATGTTTTGTCATTTCTAAATAATATTGTTGTAAGAATTTGAACCAAAACTGTCAATCTACCAAGAGCATTAATTAAATAAGCATTGTTGACAAAAGAATAAAAAAATGAATGAACACTGACTTGCCTCATCCAAGCTTATAATGACTTTTTGTGGAAGAAATTGCAACAATACTATAGGTTTCATTTATTTTTACCCTCAGCAGTGCCCATCAGGAGGGGAGGATTTGCTGATCTAAATGAAAGTGGGTTGGCAAACTATGTATATGTCTTTACAAACTTATTTTCTAGTTTTCATTTCACAACCTTCAGGTTTAGTTCCACATGAAATACATGGTCTATAAAGATGGATTTCACAATAATTAGATAAGTTTATGGTTTAAGGATTTGTAACCTACACATATTTATAAGCCCATAAAGTTTTATAGTGTTTAATCAACAACTGCCATCGCCCCATATACCTGAACCCACTTGCTCACCCCCTTCACCAGAGGCCCAACAGGAAAACAGGAAGCCTAGTGTCTGCTTAGAGTTCCACTTTGTCACCAGTTCATCTATAAAAGAGATTTAAAGATGTATGAAAGAAAAAGCCATATGCCCTTAAAAAGACTTCCTACTATAATATTCTATTAAGTATATACATTAACTGTTTTTCTGCTTTTTCTGTGATTAGAAAAACAAAAGACTCACTATCTCAATGAATTTTATAAATGATATTACCCCAAATTCTACAACAAATATTTTATAGTATAATTTTAAATTATATCATTTTGTAAATGATAATGAGTTACTAATAGATTGTTGTAATGGACTCTTAACTATTTGAAGGCATGCTGGCAAGCTGAAGATTAATTAGAAAGAAGCAGAGCCAAGTTCATCGTTTGATTCACCATGATAAGCATGTTCTGCACCATACAATTTGGCTCTTGATTATAATTGACCTCTCATATTTTCTAATTGTTACCTGTTTATGCTTGTTTTATTTCAAAGAAACCTGATTTCTACAGTCATTGTCTTCACTTTGGTGTCAGTCAACTTGCTCAGCTCCTGCTAGATGCAAAAGAAAAAAAATTGGCCTGGAATTGGCTATATATCTAATTATTCATCCATCCATCCATCCATCCATCCATCCATCCATCCATCCATCCACCTACCTTCCTATCCATCCCTTTATCTATATATGAACCATGGCATTTGAAAACAAAATAACAAGCAGGAAAAAAAAAAAAGCTTACATATATTAGAAGACAAAATTATAGGGAAGTTTGATAAACATTTTAATTTCCAGGCTTCTACCTTAGAAATTCTGAAGTGGTTCCAGGGATCTGCATTGAATCAGCTTTCCTGTGATTCCATTGCAAATGATTCTTCTACCTATGTTGAAAAACACTAGCTTAGAGAATCTCTATTAAGGATGATTCTACATTGGAAATTTTATCAATTTTCTAGCTATTCAACTGATATTCCTGGTCTATAATAAAAAGTATTTTAGGTTTAAGCATTTGATTCTGGTTATTTGAAACCCAAGTTTATCCCAGAAGGGCATTATTAGCCTGCTTTGAACCTGACATTCATTCCTACTTTCTTTTTTATTGACTCTTGCTTGACCTACTCAGAAATAACTACTATTTGGGTCCATAGAGGCTCCAGGCTGTTACATATTTAGCACTTATTTCTCCTACTCTCAACCACCCAGCTTGGTTTAGCTATATGAAAAGCACTTACACAGTGGTGTTTCTTTCTCCTTATTTAGTGGCATATCAGTTCACTGTTGCTTGCTGAATTGTTTCTTTTTGCCTGGCAGAAATGTTAAGGTACTTGCTTCGATTGCTACATATTGTCTACAGCCTTCAGCTAAAATTATTAAGCAGGCTTTGCTCAGTGAACCTTCATTTATTTTAAACAATTTTCTTTACCTGCAGTCATTTGTGTTTTTCAGCATTTTTCTCTGATATGCCCGAGTTGTTTTATTTAAATGATAATTCGTCAAATAGCACATGAGAAAGTGGTTTCTAAAATCCTAAAAGTATCTGAATGGTTTAAAGGATTTAGTATTTCTCCCACCCTGACACATACCTCCTTTTCTGTAATTTGTGTGCGTGCACATTTGCATGTGTGCACACAGATGTGTGTGTGTGAACGTGCAAGTTTTCTTTCCCTCTCAGTTCCTGAAAAAGAAGTAATGCTGTCTAATTAGTGGCCATATAAGTCAGTAATGTTTGGTTTATGTTAGCTATATAAACTGACAGCACATTTATTATTTCAGATACATTATTCCATTTTCCTTATGAATATATTTATATTGGTCAGAGTGTGAATAAGTACTGATTAGGGGGAGAGGGTTTATGTTAATCATTGCCCATTTTTTAACAATTTGTGTTCATTTTACCTTCTAAAACATCTCTTGAATTCAGTCACCTTTCCATCCCCATTGCAATTGCTTTAGATGGCTATTAAAATAATCTGAAATGTGAACCCCGCTTCAGTTTGCCCTCTGGATGGTTTAGTTTAAGTTCTCCCACTACAATTAAGTGATCCAAGTGATCCTCAGAAATGCAATTCTTTTCTTTTTTTCTTTTTCTTTTTTTTTTTTTTCACAGAGACAGAGAGAGAGTCAGAGAGAGGGATAGATAGGGACAGACAGACAGGAACAGAGAGAGATGAGAAGCATCAATCATTAATTTTTTGTTGCGACACCTTAGTTGTTCATTGATTGCTTTCTCATATGTGCCTTGACCACGGGACTACAGCAGGCCGAGTAACCCCTTGCTCGAGCCAGCGACCTTGGGTCCAAGCTGGTGAGCTTTGCTCAAACGAGATGAGCCTGCGCTCAAGCTGGCGACCTCAGGGTCTTGAACCTGGTTCCTCTGCATCCCAGACCGATGCTCTATCCACTGCACCACCACCTGATCAGGCTCCAGAAATGCAATTCTGATCATGCTACTTCATGTCTTCAAAAGTCTCACAATGGCTCCCCGGCTCATTGACTATACCATAAAGCCCAGACTCCAGAATGACAAAGCATTCCTTGTCTTCCTGGTACTACTGCCCTATGCTTACCCAGCCTCCCATCCTGTCATTCCCACGCTGTGAACTAGTCCAGCCATTGTGAACTTTCGTCCCTTGCAATCTGTTTTCACACCTCCTTGTGCTGACTCACGCTCTTCCCTGGGCCTGAAATGCACTCCCCAACTGGCCCTACCTAACCTGGAAGTGTGAGCTCTTCTTAAGAGCTCTGACACTCCTCTCTCAAGTGGCCACTTTATTTCTCAATCTCATTTAGTCCCTGTGTCCTCCTTTATCACAGAAGTTGACGCACAATGTTAAAAATCATTGTTTTTCTTCTTTGTTCTTCTTTTTGGAAAAATGACTTCATTTTGCTCATTTAAAAACCTTTGTGCTTAGCCAAGAATCTCCAGGAAATAAATGTTGATTTAAGAAATAAGTATTTACATGTGGTAAGAAAGAAGGAATATAAAACATTGGCATATTTATCTTCATTGGCCTCAATTATCTTTGATGTAGACCCTGTTTCTTGCTAAATTATTTCAGTCTGGAGAAAAATTACTTTCCTGCCTATGATAAAGATTTTGTGTTTTTTGTGTTCTTACTGAAGAGTTGAGGACCAAATTCTATTTATTAAATATCTTATATTAATATCCCCCAATTTATGTCCGTTGTTATTACCTCAGAAGGAATATAAATGTAATCTAATAAGTCAAACCTGACCTCAGCTTACCACAAACCTTGCCTACTTGACAGATATATGCATGGAAGGACCTCATGCATGTTTTCTCTTTTCCCATGTGGAAATGACAATGCTGGGTCGCTGTAATCTATTTTTAACCCTAGCGGTTCCCAGGATTTCAGAATGTTGTTAACTTTTGATTCTCTACGCAAGAGCATTGTTCTGTCTAAATCTTTTCCAGCCTACTTCCCTCATCAAACTCAAGGGTTCAGGTTTCAGTTGAAACATCACATCTTCAGAAATGCTTTCCATGACTATGCAGGGACAACTATCCACTTCCTCCCCTAAACCCCACATTTCCCCCTATGAGAACACTTACTCCTTTGAGACATAATAGTGTATTTACCACCAAGATATAAACGGGTTGAGAAAGGAGACTATCCCCTTCATTTTTAAATCCATATACCTAGAATGTGCTTGTACAATAAATATTTATTAAATAAAAATTTAAAGATTTCTGTTAGAACTGAAATGAATTGTATAGAAAATTAAGCTTTTGCTTCTTGAAATAACCGCATACCCAGATACAACATAGAACAAGCAAAACTAAGTTTGGATTACTGTTTTATAAATTCATATAAGCTTTCTGATGGTTAAAATGAATCTGATCTATGTTACACTCTTACATTTCAGAGAGCACTTTTGCGTTTTTATGCCAGGAGGCTTTGGCAGTGCTATTGCTTTTGTTTGGTTACGTCCAGAGCTCCCATGCCGCCCCAAACAGCTGACTCAGGAGATGCTCAGGAGATGTCAGTGTCAGGGTCCTGATGAGCCACCGAGAGCTGGCTCGCTGGTGAGCAGGGACACAATGTCTGAGTGACAGGAATGGCTGAGTGGATAGGAGGCCATCTGGGGAAAGATTAGCCAGGAGGACTGTCATAGAAAAATTCACAAGTAAAACTGATAACAGAAGTAGCAGTGACTCCATTGTGGATGTGAGATGGCTCCAATCATAGTTACCTAAGGATGACAGAGGCGACATATACCTCAGCTGGTGTCTCATGTAGCTGTTGGCCTACTTGTGCTGTGCGCAACACTCTGGCTATGGCTCGTTTTACCTGAGGACCCTCAGATTTTTCCCTTTAAATGTACAGGGCCCTGTGCGGTGACCAGCAGAGTCTGCGTGCAGACTAATTTCACGAGCACCTTAGGTATTGTGAGTTTGGTCGTCCTGATTTGCCAAGGGCTCTGAATCGCACTCAGACATGGAACCAGTGTGGGTACCTGGAGGATTCAGTTCAGTGACTTGCCAGTTACTTGCTTCGGGACCTGACAGCTTCTGAAATTACAGCGGCATGCTTCCCTCTTCTTAAATGAGTGAACGAGCGCCAGTTTAACTAATTGGTAGTCCAGGAAATCTTCTAAATTCTCACATTTTAGTATGTGCCCATTAAATATTTTCTTAATAACCTTCACATTTATATTCCTTTTGTGAGATTTAGAAAATACACACATGAAAATGACATAGTGCATACATGCCAGGACTTGATGTAGTCGTTTTCTTCTGATGTTTAATGAACTCGTATTTATATATAGCCTATTTATCCCTTCCCTGCACCAGGACACAGTGTTATTCTCATTTTATCCAGGTACTTTTCCTTTTAATGTTTGGCGCCTTGTCAAACGTACCTTATCTGAGGTAAATGATGTTACTGGCTGTCCTGGGCAACACAGTAAATATCAGTAGGTAAATAGAAGCTCTGGCAAGTTCTGCAATGTCAGCTTTATCTCTGTCACCATTACGGTGATAGAAAGCATGCAAAGCCTGCTGGTCCATTCCATCTCCCTAACTACATCGCTTGCAGTTGGGAGAATGTGACTAATGTCACTGCACATCAGTTCTAATTACTTTGAAATAATCTCAGTGGCAAGAAAAGATAAAGTTTCAGTACTCAGATGTACTCAGAGGCTCAGTAATCATTAGCAACATCATCGACATTCATTCATGTATTTATTCATTCATGGGAATCTCAAGCTTAAATAGGAAGATTAGCCCCATTTAGGGAGTTCAGCAAATATTTTCATGTGGAAAGGATTCTAGTGCTAATATATATAAAAAAAATCAGTGGAAATTAAGTTGGATAAGAGAAAAGAGAGGAGCCTTCAAAGCAGTAAATATACCAGAACTATTTTAATGTGAAAGAATTAGTGAATATAGGAAACAGAAACAGAACTAGTGTGGCAAAAGTGAAGAGGCTAAGGGGACAGTGCAGTTTGACATGAAGTAGGAGAGACTGTGAAAGCCACATTGTGTGCAAAATCCTGTTACCCATGTTAAAGATTGTTCTTCTCTATTATTAAACCAAGGAGAAGCCTCGGAAAGTTCTAAGGTGTATAAGTCTGTATCTCTGTATGTGGCATGTATCTCTCTGTGTGTATCTGTGTTTGTGTGAATGTGCTTGGATGAGTAACATAATCAAATTTTATTAATCAACTCCACAAATATTTAACCACCTTACTTAAATGCTGGATACTGTTCTATGCGTTTAGATGAGATCTGTATATAAGACACAGGAAATCTTTGATTTCATGGTAATGTGCATTTTCACAGGAAACTCCAAGAAAAAAAAGAAGAAGAATGAAATGACCTAATTTTATGGAATAGCATATGCTATGAAGAAGACTAAACAGAGTAAGAGGATACAGAACGACAGATGATGGTGGTCAGGAAAACCAGAGCTGGGCAGTGAGCTTTGATGTAGGGAAGAGCATGCCAGGCTGAGAAGAGTAAGTGATAGGCTGCAAGGAGGGTGTGAGCTCAGTGTGTCTGATGAACAGCAAGCAGGCTGTGCAAGAGGCACCAGAATGGGACCGGAGTTGATGGGAGCTAGGGAAGGTAGTCAGGGCTTAGATATAGAGGCTTTATGTGGTGTGTTAGTGTCTTCCCACCATGAAGTGTGGTTCAGAGATTATGGAGAGCAGGAGAGGATACAAGGATAGATGCAGAGACTAAGAAGTTTGTTGCAGTGCATCAAGCAAGAGATGATAGGGGTTTGTCAGGGAGGATCAGAATCTATAGACATTCTGAAGCTAGAGTCAACAAGGCTTGCTGATGGATTAGATATAGAATGTCAGTGGAGAGAAGATGGTGAGAAAATCCAACCTTGCTCTGGGCCTATGCACCTGGGTGAGTGATGGTGACATATGCTGGAGTGTGGAAGATTGGAAGAAGAATGGGTTTCAGGAGAAATTAATATTCTAATATATTATATTATGTTTTGGGCATTACATCATGTTGGATTAGCCACTCTAATATGCCTGTTAGGCATCCAAGTAAAAATTTGATTAAGAAATGAGATATGAGTGTGGTTTGCAGTTCTGAAAATATCCCTCTGCCTTTGAAATAGAACTGATTGTTGGAGAAGTGCTCTTTCCTCCCTCCCAACTCTTAGTGAGCAAACCGGAGTTCTGCAAGTTTTTAAGGGAGGAGATGGTAGAAGAAGGTGATGTAGTAATAGTGAGGAGCTACAGACATTACTAGGGTTTCACAGTTGGGTGCGGTGGGAAAGTGAAATATTTCTTGAGGTGTTGGCTGTCTGCCAAATTAATTTGGTCCTGGTTCTTAATGGAGGAGAAAAATGAGACATCCTCCCCTTTCTATTCAGTTATATAACTCCTCCACAGCACTGCTTTACATAGGCAAATGGGCAGACTTGCTCCTACCCCATGGTTTAGTATGAAGCTATACTATCAAATACAGCACTCACTAGCCACATATGTCTACTTAAATTTAAATGAATATAAATTAAAATTAATTTTAAGAATTTAGTTGTTTTGTAATGCTAGCCATATTTTATGTGCTCAGAAGTCACATGAGGCTAGTGGCCCAGCATGTTGGACAGGGCAGATAGAGACTATTTCTTTCATCACAGGAAGCTCTTGGGGACAGTACTAGTACAGAGAGAAGTGGATTGCAAGATAGACCTATTTGTCTCTTAGTTCAGCCTAAATCTATTCAGACCAAGTGCAAGTGTTTCTTTAGTGTGGAGAATCTAGTGTGGATCCATATTTAAATCGGAGTTTATGATAGTAACTTAGAGCCATATATTCCTGCATTTTCCTATATGGCCTTTAGCTTTAAAATATCACACCCACTCATGCACATAGTGTCACCTCATATAATAAAACAAGAAAAAAAACACATTGTTTTTCAAAACTGAAACCTAGGAACATGACTTCAACATTAATTCAAAGAAATATATTGGTTCTTTCTTTTTAGATTCTCAGAAATGTACTTTCTATTGCTTTTGTTCCAGTTTGATGAAGCTCTGCCACTATAGCAAATTATGAAGTTGTAAACAAAGGGGTACATCATTATGAGCGGAACCTAATGTAATATCAGCCTTGAATGGTCTTTTATAAAACTGGTATGAACAGCGGTGCCTTACAGAAAAGCAGCACAATTGATCTAAAGAAAATTCTTTCATTCTGCACTCTAACTAGTACAAGGATAAAGGACACCCCACCAAACAATGAATTGTATTGAAATACAAAAATATGTGAAACCAGACTGCCAAATTATTTATCTGTCATTAAAGGAGAAAATCACACATAATTATCTCTGGTAAATGAGCATGCTTGAGAGAGTTGGCAATGGGCTCAGACATAATAACCATAAAATAAAAATCCTACCCTTATTCTAGTGAAAATAACTGCCTGTTTCTACATAAATGTTAGGAAAGGGACTTTTTCTGAGCAAGGAATGCACTCAGAGAGGAATGTATGGAGCCCTCTGAGCCCTGCCTGGTCAACAGTAGGGATGACACAGCATGGGGTGCGGCAACCAAGTGGAGTTGCTCATCCAGGCTGAAGGTATTTTTGTATCCCTGTAACTTAATTATTGAGCAATTACAATGTGCAGCTTTGCGATTCATGCAGAAGCAAGTAACGAATGAATGCTTTTTAGCTAGAAAGACTTGGAATCCCATGCCCAGACAGAGAGCTGGTATGCAACACTTTGTGGTTTTATCTGTTTGTGTTGGAAAATTAAATAGCATGTCCTAGAGAAAGATACCTAACAATAATTTGCATTTCAGCATGGAGATAATGCGCCTGTGTATCTCTTAGCCATCATAGTCAGGAGTCTCAGCTGTGAACCTGAGAGCTTTCACATTTTAATATAGAATTGCTTTTGGTTCCAAAGATAAACCTGTGGGTATGCAGGAAGCAAGGATGTACTGAATCAAGAGTTGCCTTTTCTGTTTCAGAGAAACTCAAAAAGTTATTTTATTTTTAGGGTCAAACTGCTCAGTCTGTAAATATTCTTGGCAGACATGCTGAATAGGTATCTCTTGATATTTCCATTGAAGAATCTGATCACCTTAGAGAAACTGAAAATATGCTCCATCTCTTTAGCTGTTGTAGGAGAAACTTGAGTTAGGGTGGAAGATTTTTCTTTTTTAAAAAATTATTATTCTGCTGTGATCTGATGAAAGTTTTTGTAGACTCTAAGACTTCCAGCAGAGTAAAAAATTCACCTCAGAAAAAAGCCGGCTATCTCTGACCACTGAATTATTTTCCCATTATTCATCATTGCTTCAGGAGCTCATACAAATTTTCATTAGTACTGTTATGTTAATTAATAATTATGGCACCTTCATCCTCCAGAGCCTCCTTTTTGTCAGGGCTTTAAATAGAAGTCTAGATTCTTTTTTGGTAGAAAACACTGAAAAGTGTGTGCATTATTTCGTAAAAGCATACAGGTTCTGTTTCATTCCCCCCTCCTTTTAGTTTGCTGTTGGGCCTTTCTCCTTTTATAGTACTTCCCAACTCACAGAGATCACCTGAGATGGCAGCCATTGTTCATCATCAGGAGAGAGAGTGTGTGGAGCCACACTGGTTCACTTTAGCTCTCATTTTATTTTACCCCAGTGGCTTATTCAGATTTCAAGGCTCTCTTTCATTCTGTTGTCTAAGGTAACCACTCAGATTTAAAACTATCACCATTGTAGAACTGTAGAATGCCAGAGATGGAGAAACCCCGAGAAATAATTGAGTCTATTCCCTCATATTTTAAAGATGAGGAAAGGAGGGATTCCATACAGATGGAGCTCAGGAACATCAGAGGTGCCTCTGGCCTCTTGGTCTCTGGATAGCCTTCCTCTCTTCCCAATACCCTGTACCCAGTACTATTTTTTGTAGCGTTCAGTCTTGACTCATTACCCCTCCTCCCAAGGGGAGTTGCTAACATCCCCTTTCTGGTCTCTAAGTGGGTAGGACTCTTCCCTGTGGGCCCCATACTCACCCTCAGGGCTTACTGACCCTTTTCTTTCTGTGAGCCTCAGACATCTATTTTTCCAACCAGCATTTTCTTTCTCTGCTTTGGCCTCTGAGCCTGGGAGTTTATCTGCAATCTGTCCTCAGGATAGACTAGTCAGGCTATAAATTTCTCTTGTAAGAATTTTGGACAGGTGCAGCCTGACTTATCTCAGAACTTTATCACATCAGAGAATTAGAAAATGTGCTTCATCTTCTCACAGGAGGTAGCCCTCAGCATTTTTTAGCAGAAATAAATAAGTTTTAGTGTTTCTTAGTCATACCCTTTTCACATTCTGCTTTCCTTTCTAAATTTTTAATAAGTAATTCACTGCTTGGATTACTCTGAGGGTAAAATATTAGTAGTAAGAAAAATAATAATAAATTCATGATAAGGTAAGAGGATTTGGGGTGATGATAAATCAGACTTCCTGAAAGAAGAGTCCAATTAGGATCTAGGATCTAAATATATCATACTTATTACTCATAAAGATGGATTGGGTAATGTTGTTTAAACCCTCTACCACCTTGAGTTGCTGTTACTATTTTAGAAATAAGCAATGCTTTCCATGGGAGGGGAGACCTGCCTGGTTATAAGCAAGAGTTGGGAAGCAGAGAAGTGTCTCGACTGTGAGCCATGAGGGAAGCAGCAGAAGGGACAGATATCCAAAGGAGGAGCTTCTAAGAAGTCACCTCCGACTCGTTCACTCAACCCGCACCTCAGCCCTGCACTCATGGAAGTGAGGCTCCATCCAGACATCCTGGTCAGGGAAGACCTTCTCAGGAGCAATGAGTAATGACCAGGAAGGAACATCAAAAGCTTCATTTTCTAAGAAGGTTCTTTCCAAATACTAATTAATAACAACCAAAGTTAAACAATGTTTCGATGTTTCTCTTTCAGTGACATCTCTCGTGCATCAAACATGATGCTTGTATTTTGCACACTTTATCTCATTTGATGCTATCAGTAACTCTTTAAAATAGTACAACAGAAGAATTCACCCACCTTCTGAAATCTTCCCCATCACAATCCATGTCAGTGCATAAGGCCCTCAAATTTAAATATCACCTTAGGGAGAAGGAAGGGAGGGAAGAGCCTTGAGTTTAAATAGTTAATAACTGAATTTGCTCAAAACTTATTAACTTTCTATTTTCAGATGCAACAGAATGAGAAAAAAAATAAAGGAAGTTGCAATATTAATTAGTATAGCTGAATACTTGTGAAAATTCATACATTGGTACATGATATATTTGAAAACTTTCCGAGGTTAACCTGGTAAGCAGGTCAGTCTTGTCTCCCATAGTTGCATTTATACTTATAGAAGACACAAGGTTCATAGTCTAGAGCAGTGGTTCTCAAAATGTGCACCACGGCACACTGGTGCACCCTAGAAGATTTCCAGGTGTGCCCTATGGTATTCCAGAGAGATATGTGCCTGTTGGGGACCAAAAAACCAACAGGGTTTTTGGAGTTTAGATTTTTAGGGGACAGAGGTGTGGGGAATTGGCTGTAAACTGACAGTCTGCCCAACCCCCCACCTCACTTGCCTGATTAGGTTGCAAAAGGCTGTTAAGCTGTGGTACTGGATTGTTTACACTACCCCCCATGTTCCCAGAAAGACTGGAGGTAAGTGTCTTTTATGCTTTGTTTGGTGTAAAGTTAAGATGATATGTTGATTTGCTAATGGCCTCATTTTGCCCTATAAGTAAAGCAAGATGCGGTTTTTGGGTGCTCTTTGTTCTTACCAGCAGTAATTACAGGGTCCTCCCGACCCCGTATTTTCTTAATTCCGCGTATTTTCTTAATTCTGCATCGTTCCTACTTAGAACTTGCAATTACTAGCTGTGCTGGTTTGCGGCATGTGCCCAGATGTAAAAATAAATATAGTTACTCTACTATACCATTTCATTACAGAAATACCGCTCCTTTTGTTAACACATCATTATTATATTTATTATTGACACATCATTATATTATTTTTATATAAATATACCCAAATAAAATGGATAGATTTTTCAAAAAGAAGCATGATATTGATCTGGAAGTGAGCAAAAGTTAAGTGTAAATAAAATAGGACTTGAAGGCTAACGAAAATATTTAATTTATAGCATTTTCCATCACTTAACACTGAATAATACGATTGGATTAGAAACTCATTCATGGAAGCTTCAAGTGATTTTAGTTTAACATTAACAGAAGAAGAAGAACTGGCAGCTATATCCACTGATCGTGGATTGATGATTAAACATAAGAAATTGTCTCTCAAAGCCTTTTGGATTTCTATAAAAGAATATGTGGCAATATCTACAAAAGCTTTGAACATTTTACTACAATTTTCAACATCCTATTTATGTGAATTAGGATTTTCTATCCTCAACACAATTAAGAGTAAAAAGAGAGAAATTCTTCAATGTATTGTCGAGGAAATGAGAGTTTGTCTTTCAAATATATGCCCAAACATTGAAGAAATCACTAGGACACATCAGGCTCATGTTTCTCACAAATGTAAGAATGAAAAAACTTAACACATTAGTTCTGGGACCTGCCACATTCACTAAATCTTACTAAGAATATATATATATATATATTTATATATATAAAGATAACTTTTTTGTTGTTTTTTTATTTTTAATCCCTCTTTTTTAAGAATTCTAAAAAGCATAACTCAAAAAATGTAACATAAAAATGGTTTTTAATGTAAGAATAAATTTAATTTTGTCATATTTATTTTGTTTACTTGTCATAAGAGCATGCTTGGACTGTATATTTTTTCTTTAATATTTGACTTAATTATTTTAACATATTTCTCAGAAATTTGTATATAGTGTTCCTACAATTAAATGTACCCCCCCAACTTCAAATAGTTTGAGAACCACTGGTGTAGAGACAAAAGAATTGATTACTCAAGGCACAGCAGGCAGCAGGGTATTCATGTTCACACCTGCTCTGGGTTTGCATCACTAATAAAGAATCTTGAATGTAGGAAACCTTAATCTTTGGAAGAGCTGCAAACAAACCTGCTCCACTTTTACCCTAGAGAGGGAGACATTATCTTTATCAACCTCAACACACATATTTACTGCCTTTGCTCTGGAGGGAGATACCATCTCTGTCTTTTAAGACCATTTGTCATGCAAATATCCTTAAAAGGAAAAGGTATCAATACTTCTGCTCAGAAGATAGAAGTAGAAACTACTTCCATGGGGAAATGTTTCCCAACACTGGGATACTGTTTCAATAAAAATTTGAGTTCGTTTGGTCTGGAGTGATATCTGAGATTCTGCCTTGCTAACAAGCTCCCAGGTGATGCCAATGACCAGGCAAGAAAGAAGTAGACACATTTATCATAACCTAGCACACTGTCTTGATATTAATAGCAAACAACAACAACAACAAAAAAGTGTCTGTGATTATGCCCCAGAACAAAACTAACTGATGTGTCTGCCATTTATATAATGGCAGCACATTACAAAGTGGCACCCTTCTCTCTCCACTTCTTCCTCCTCTCTCCCTCTCTTTTTCTCTGCCTGTTGTTCTCTCTCACATACACACTGTGTAGCAATCCTAACCATGTATATTTGTGTGTGTGCATATATATACACAAAATGACAATCCTCACGTTGCAAACTTAGAATGTTATATAATGCTCACATATCTCTACCATCATAAGAACTCTTTCCTATTTATTTATTGTTTCTTTTCTCTTTTTCTGGGGAGAGAGAATAAGAGGGACAGGGAAAGACAGATAGGAAGGGAGAGAGATGAGAAACATCAACTTGTAGTTGCAGCACCTTAGTTGTTCATTGATTGCTTGCTCATATGTGCCTTGACCAGGGGCCTCCAGTTGAGCCAGTGACCCCTTGCTCAAGCCAGCAACCATGGAGTCATGTGTCAGATCCCACACTCAAGCTGGTGACTCCGTACTCAAGTTGGTAACCCCATGCTTTAGCTGGTGACCTCAGAATTTCGAGCCTGGGTCCTCAATGTCCTAGGCTGATGCTCTATCTACTGTACCACCAACTGGTCAGGTTGCTATTTAGTTTCTAAGGAGAAAAATCTTGTGCTGTGGTTAAGAGCATGGCCTCTGGAGCCAAACTGCTTAGATTCAAATTTGGATTCTGCCAGTTACTAGATCTATGAACTTTGTTTAGTTAATAAACCTCTTTGTGACTCAGTGTTTACATTTGTATAATGGATATGATATAATTAGTAAGTGTCAGCTATGTAGAAGAAAATCTGTCCTCTAATAATAGCTATATAAATATTTGTTATTACTGTTGCTGGGTTCACTTAACATTCTCTTTTTAGTTTGATATATTTCTTAAAACAATATTATGAAATAAATTGGCAAAAAACTTGTTCTGCCACAGAGCAATAATAAAATTGAAGTTTATAATATTAATAATTTGTCATTAAATTATAGTTTTCACCAATATCATGTTATATTATTGAAAATTCAGAAGCTATAAACTTCATCATTATAAAAGCAGAATATGTTGTTTCATAAAATGAAGACATATAGATATTATGTGAAATATCACAGGTTGAATATATAATTAATGTACCTTCAGTACTGTTGGGCAGATAAAATACATTATGCTCACTTTGTTAAAGATGGTGCTGCCCACATGGAAGCTGTCGCCCAGGTGATATGAATGTGTGTTGGGGCGGGCTGTGGGCAGGCAGGATCCTTGTAGCCTGGGGCTTGGTTTTAGGACTAAGCCTTTCCCACCCTTTTGATGTGGGGTGGTGCAATCCCATCATGCCTCAGATAAGTGACTTTGTATCAGAGACTTCTCTATTTTGTATATTGGATTAAAGGTTTTGATTTCTGCACTATAAAGGGGGCAGAGTGGGAGCTTGCTCTCTCGGTTCCTGAGATTAGCATTAGAGGGGAGAGCAGAGAGGAGAGCAGAGAAGGGCCACATGGAGGAGGCCAGGAGAGGCAGCCAAGATGGTGGAGTGCTGTAAGAGAAGCCAGTTTGTGCAGAGTTTGTGCAGAGAGAAGGAGATGGGGAACAGAGATGAATAAGGCTGGTGAGCCAGAAACCTGTGATTCTAGGAAACTCGGATAAGTCAGTAGCTTTGTGAGCACTGAATGAGTGGGTTTTGGAGCCCAATGTGTGTTTTTACTTACCTGCCGGGTGCAAGCTAGGATTAAAGCTAATGGCCCACCAGTTTTTGGCTCCGTTGTTTCATTACCATCTGTCTGAATCCAATGCGAACCTGCATGGGCCAGGTGGCTGTGATGGTGGCCCTGGCTACTAGCTTTACAAGTACCTTACCTTAAGTAAAATACTTTAAAGTACCTTACATGCACATACACGTAGTACATATAGTTCTAAAGTTAATATAGTATTGATCCACTGAGTTAAAGGACATTTAATTAATGCTTTTGCGGTCACCTTAATTTGGAAGAGCTCTTATACAATTCTTTTCAACTTAGCAAAATAAATGAATATTTGTTATTTGGTAGTGTATTATTAGGCAGTAGAGATAAAGAAATGAGTAAGATGTAACCTTTAATGCCCTCACAGCCTAATGGCAGAAAAAAAATATACAACACAAACACAATAATTTAACTATTATATCTATAAAATAAGAATTCTCAGGATACTAAGCAAGGGTCAATAAATTTTGGTTTTCTAAACCATGAAACACATGAGAACTTGAAATAACTGTGGTTCTCTTAGCTCTTAATACCACTCTCTAAAAGAAGCATGCCTTTTTTTCTCTTTGGCATTTTTTCTATGCAGTTTGTAAATATAATTTATTCACTGTCCTGCAGTGTGCCAGGTGTACCTCTAGGAGGTAGAATAACTGAAAAAGTAAAAACAAAAATAAAACAAAATTATGGTCTATGACTACAATGAATCCACAGTGTACGTATGAGTAAGAAGACAAATAAAAGACGAGCTGCAATGACTTCTGAGGCACGTGTGGCAGAGGTGATGCCCAGGTGACTAGAAAAGTGTGCCTTCAGAGCAGGCCACGGCTTGCTGTGGCTGTTTAAATTCATTTTAGAACATGAGAGTGATTGCATTTGCTCTCCATTTTTATTTTAATTTCAGTAACTGTCTATTCCTATTTATTGCTCCCTTTAGTTCCTATTGAATTATTCATCTTTTATCATTGATTTCCAGGGTTTTATCTTGATGGCAGTGCAGTGTCATTGAAGAATTAATAGGGAAATAGGGACAGGGGTTTATGAGTCAACATGACTTTTTGTCATGTTTTCTTATACTCCCAATGCATGATTATTTCCAAAAATAATATTAAATTAAGCAATGCCGAGGTATTTACTAAGAAACAAAGTCTCCTTTTGTCTGATCTGAGCAGTCTCACTCTCAGATGTAAGCATTTTTACATTTCTTGTGTTTTTTTCAATAATTTTTATTGGCACAACCAAATATATATACCAAGAAATATAAAGCCACATAGTCACATTTTAGTAGTAATGGAATCATTCTATTTGATAGCTTTTTCTTTTAAATGAAATGTCTTAAATAGTTTTCCATGTTTCATTATATATAGATTCATCTCATTCATCTGAGTTTCTTTCCTTTTTTCTTGTTAGCTACATAAGACATCTGAGGTTCTAAAAAACTTTTATTGAATTTACTGGGGTGACATTGGTTAATAAAATTATATAGGTTTCAGGTGTATAATACTATAATAGATCATCCGTATAGAGTTGTTTGTATGAAAAATAATAGAATAAGTAATAAATAATATGCGAGTATTAACTCTGTGTTTTACATACTTACAACTGTAAATCTACTTTTGCTCCACCCTGTATCAGTACTTAGACACTGGATTTGAAAGTGAAATTGTTGAGTGAACGAATATGTACATTTATAACTGTAGTAGATACCTGACAATATCTTCCAAAGAGAGTACCAGTATTTACTCCCAAACTATTAGGGTTCTCATTTCTAGCCATACTTACAATATATTATTCATTTTAAACTTTCTAAATTTTTCTAAACTTTTTTCTAAACTGAGATTTAAAATGTTATATTAAAAAATTTTGGTCTTCTTTTTCTTAAATAATTGTATGGATTATTTTAAGGCGTGTGTAAGGGTATATGTGTCTTTGTGTGCTTGTGTATAAATTGCCTGTTTATATCCTTAATCTATTTTTTAAACTGGTTTGTTTATCTTTTTTAAATTTTATGCCTATCTATCTCTATTAATGATTATCTGTATCAACAGCCTGAGGTCATTCAAAAATCCATAGATAATTTAGGGAATGGAATTAAGTTTCATCAATATTGGTTTTCAGATATGGAGAATTAGAGATAGTGAACTTTATAGAGAAATTGAGGGGAAGAATACATAAATTCATTACTAAAACTAATGGTAACATTCCTTAATCAGACCATGAAATGCCTCACTCATTTAGTCAAGAACATCTTTTTAAAAAAATAATGAAGTTGAACCTCATTTTCCTTTTAAAGCTCAATGGGATACTCTTTTTCACCTTTAAAGTTCCTTATGCTTCAATATTTAGATTTTATTCTTCCTATCTATTTGTGTAGCTTCCATGCCGAAATACACAAGATCAGCAAAACACATCAAAGATATAAAGCTCTTGCGTGGGCTTGTGACCTCTGAACATCTGAATATTTTAATAGATCATTTTTATGTATCCTGGTCTTGGATAACTCTCTCTCACAAAATAAAGTGCCACATCTTTCAGATTTGTTAAAGTAGTAAATTCAATGCTATTAGCAACTTTCAGTAAAATACTTATACTTGTTCTAATTTCATTAGACATATTTCCTCTAGAAAATATTGAACAGTGTAAACTATTTTTGAGACACTGAAAAATGATATAACTATAAATATTATACATAGTGATAATCATATACAGACAGATATAAATAGATATATTAAAGTTATGAATAATTTATTCTAGAATATTTGGCAGAGATGAATTTCAACTGAGAATTTCAATACATGTTACCTAATTAAAAAGTAACCTTGATGCAATATATTTAGAAATTAAAATGTTGTCTGTGAGAGATATAGTTTTACTTAACTCCTTGCAGAGCAGCTATTTTAGAGGTCTCCATAGGTCTCCACTGGTTGGTATGATCATCTTTACAAAGATACCAAATATGCACATTGATTTTCAAGTTCTCAGAAGAAATTTAATAAAACTACTATATAAACCTCTTTATATATGGAAATATTTCTGGTCTACTCTCGCTAAGTTTATCTTAACTTGCTATTCAAATAATGATGAGTTTCAAGAAATAATATTCACATGATCAAACTGCAATACAATGAAATAAACCATCAGATATTTGCAAGGCTAACAGTATTTTGAAGAAGTGAGAGCATATAGTAATTATAGTTTTTAGTCATTTAAGGGCAGCAGATTGGGTATGGGCATTTTATTTTTAATATTTCACTGAAAAGATAAATGTTTTAATGCAAATCTAAAAAAGTTAGTTTGTTTTTTTCTTCTGATTTAAAATGCATTCTATCTTATGAAAAACAAAACATGCCTTCTTTGAGCTGAGTCATGTAGAAAACATTATGATGGCTCATATCAATGGAAAGAATTCATTGGAATCTTCAGTTAATTGAATTAATAAGCACACCTCTAATCAAAACAAAACTGAAAAATACTACTCTCCAACTATCACAGACTAGAGTCAGAAAATTACTTCCATTGTGATTTGTCTTCATTAGTCAATCAATGCAAAGAGTTTACCTTGAGTTTCGAGGAATATGTAATTTCAATGCCAAACATTATTTCTGGTGTGCATTCTTTGAATGTTATTCAGTCAGAAGGCAGTGTTGTGTAGAGAAGCAGGGCAAGGAAGAATGGTGCTTTGGATGAGTGCATCTCAAACTTCACTACTATACTTATGAATATCCTGGGGAGTAGGTCTAGCAGGGCGGAGGTTGAGATTCTTTAATGCTAATGAGCTTCCACGAAGATCTTGATGCTGCTGGATTGGTGAGTACACTGAATAGCAAAGGTCTGGAGCACCTTATCCTCTGGAACCAGACTGTGCATTCTAACGCTTGTCCAAATGGAAACCTGTATAAATTAGACTGTGCTTACATTTTACTATTTGTAAAATGGGATAATGATTGTGAGGACAAAAACTACTTGGAGACCAGATGAAATGCATGGAGGGGCCAAGGAGAGGCAACAGTCCTGATCAGCAGATCAAAGGACTCAAGTTTTACCTTGCCGGCCTGAGACTCAAGAGTAACAGAAAGCATAGAGAGAAAGAGTCTCAGGCGTAACCGGAGTTCCAGTGTTCTGAAGAACATCTTGAGCCCTGGTCATAAGGCTCTTGAGACCACCCCAAGGGATGGGGGTGACTTGGATGGTAGCTGATAACAACTCATCCCTCCTCCGCTTCGTAGTGCTCCTCATCCCGGGTGGCATGGTCTGTTTGAGGGCCAGCCTCTGCATCTCTGGGACGAGGTTGGGGCTTAATTGATGCAGGCTCATGATACAGCTTCACACAGTGGGTGGGCATCCACAATGGACCTGTTGGTGATAACACAGCCAGATACCCTCGCCCCCAGGTTAGTAATTTAATGGGGCCAATCCCTTTGGGTCCCACTAGAAGATCTCTGTAAAGGATTAATAGTTTAGGCCCTTTACTAGCTGGGCAGAAATGTTTCTCAGCTGTTGTAAACCTGGCTGCATTAAGATGTAAAAATTCAAGGTATGTAATACTTTGTTTAGTTGTTCCTGAGGGGAAAACATGTCCTCCTGAAATGATGAATTTTCCTCATAGATTATTTTGAGGATTGCATAATTGAATATACAAAAAAAAAAAATCAAAAACAAAAAAAAACCAACCTTTTAATAATCCCTGGCAGGTAGTAAAATTTTTTTGAAACAATTAATTTTTATTTATTCCTAATTGAATAATAGTAAGTTTGACAGAGATATAGAAATCATAGTGTAAAGCCAGTAGCCAGGGCTACCATCACAGCAGTCTGGCCCATGCAGGTTTGCATTGGATTCGGACAGTCGGTAAAGAAACAACGGAGCCAAAAACTGGTGGGCCATCATCTTTAATCCTAGCTTGCCCCAGCGGGCAAGTAAAAACACACACTGGGCTCCAAAACCCACTCACATTCAGTGCTCACAAAGCTACTGATTTATCTGAGTTTCCTAGAATCAAAGGTTTCTAGCTCACCAGACTTATTCACCTCTGTTCCCCATCTCCTTCCTTCTCCCTGCACAAACTCTGCACTAACTGGCTTCTCACTTAACACTCCGCCATCTTGGCTGCTTCTCCTGGCCTCCTCCACGTGGCCTTTCTCTGCTCTCTGCTGTCTCCTCTAGTGCTAATCTCAGGAACCAAGAGCACAAGCTCCCGTTCTGCCCCCATTTATAATGTAGAAATCCAGACCTTTAATCCAATATACAAAATAGGGAAGTCTCTAATACAAAGTCACTTATCTGAGGCATGATGGGATTGTACCACCCCACATCAAAAAGGGTGAGAAAGGCTTAATCCTAAAACCAAGCCCCAGGCTACAAGGATCCTGCCTGCCCACAGCCCACCCCCAACACACATTAATATCATCTGGGCAACGGCCTCCATGTGGGCTGTGCCATCTTTAACAAAGTGAGTATAATACATTTTATCTGCCCAACACATAGTCACAGACTTGATTTTGTTTAAATGTAAAGGTTTTACAATTAATCTTAGTAAAGTCCTTATTTACCCTTCTAAGATTTCAAGTTGGTCAAATCATAGAGGAGATAGTATTTATTAAACTTCTGGTAAATATTCTGGTGCCACCATGCCCTCTCTGACCCCTGCAATTGATCTTTTAACTCAAAGTGTCTCAAATATTTTTGAGAAATGTATATAATGCAAAGTGAAGCAATAAAAATGTATAAAAAAACAAAGAAATAAGAGTTACTAAAAGGCAAATTACACTATGTCAGTTGGAAACCCCAAATTTCCTTCAGTGACATTTGCATCACCAATGAAGAACCTGGAATGTAGGAAACCTTTATCTTTGGAAGAGCTGCAAACAAATCTGGTCCACTTTTACCCTAGAGAGGGAGACATTATCTTTATCAACTTCAACACACATATTTACTGCCTTTGCTCTGGAGGGAGATACCATCTCTGTCTTTTAAGACCATTTGTTATGCAAATATCCTTAAAAGGAAAAGGTATCAAAACTTCTGCTCAGAAGACAGAAGTAGAAACTACTTCCATGGGGAAATGTTTCCCAACACTGGGATACTGTTTCAATAAAAATTTTAGTTCATTTGGTCTGGAGTGATATCTGAGATTCTGCCTTGCTAACAAGCTCCCAGGTGATGCCAATGACCAGGCAAGAAAGAAGTGGACATAACAGCAATTTACTTTTACGGATGATTTGCTATAGTAGTAATGTATTGCAACCCTCAAAAGTGTAAGCAGCATCTCTTCCGCTGTATTTTCTTTGAGTAAAATGAACAAATGAAAAAAATATAGAATGAATGAGATTTAACTTCAACCTTCATACAGCCCATGAGTTGTTGGTATTTGTTGAAAAGGATGTTGTTGGACATGAATGAAGCATGCATGGGATAGATGATAGAACAAGTGGATTAGGAAAGACATCACTCCTCTGTGGCCAGCATGTGCTGCTCTGGCTCTGGGATATATAGTATTGTGCCACTGTTGGAAAAAGCATTTTTGTTCAAGTGCCTGAGTAAATCTAAAGACCACAAAGAACAAAGCTACTTCTTATTTTTTTCTTACATCTCTAAAGGAAACCAGTGTTTGCTCTTTGGAAGAGGTACTGTCATCCTATTTTAGATATATATTTTTTTCTTTTTTTATATACCCTAGAATAACTGGGTAATGATTAAACAGTTAATAAATAATGACCATGGGTCAGGGACTATATTTGGCATTGAGGGAACTGCAGCGATAGGTAAAGCAAAGTTTAGCTTCCAAGGAATTCATAATGTAGAACAGAGTATGAGGCTGCTCACATAAGTTACAGCCCAAGGTACAATGTGATAAATATTACTAATGAAGAATCAGTCGTATCCTGAGAAGGGAGACACTCCTGCCAGTGGACTCTCCTTGAAGGAAATTATATGTAAGCTCTGCCTGGAGGAGTTGAGAGGATGTTAATACATGAGTAGAGCGGGGATTGTCACATAGGTGTGTAAATAAAAAGAGAACAAACCCTGGGCAAGCTCTGGCCACACTGCCATACAAATGTGTCCTCTATAAAAGTTGTATAATTGATAATGGTAGAAAAAGAAGGTATTTGGGGACAGGTCATAAGGGACTTTACTTATGCTAAAGAATTTGTACTATTTTTCTTCTAACGAACATGGGGAGACCCTGAAAGTTTTTATACAGAAATGTGACACATCAGAATTAGGATTCCTGGGCATATCATGAATGATATGGGACCAAGATTATTGAAAATACAACAGGGAAAGTTAATATAACTGTGGCTGTGGTCCTTTTCCAGCTTGATCATGTGTCAGAAAGCTGAGACTGAATAACCATACATTACTATACAAATCTACTTTACATGTAACCTTGATGGTCATATCTGTTAAACTCTGTTTCAAATCCAGTTTCCACTCTTGTCAACAGAATTAAGGCTGTGTGAACACCATTTGAAAAATGGTTATGCTGTATTCTAAATCCACACTGAAGCTTAATGCTTGGTCAAATCTGAAGAATAAAGAACATTGGATTTGACACAGCACATTATTTTTCTAACAGTATCAACTAAAAAAAAAAGATTACAATTAATTAAAATTTGTGGAAGCCAGAGGAGAGATTGAAAACAAAATAATGAAAAGATTTAACATTTAAGAAACAATTAGTCCTTAAAAAGTTACCATCTTTTGGTATCTTGCATCTCATATTAACCTAAATTATAGAAACGATTTGTTTACTTCCTACAAAAAAAAAAAACTTTTAAATTTGGAATCAGAGAAACTATCAATGAAATATTTATCTATTGCCAAAAACCATTTGGGGATATCTTCCAATTAGTCCTCAAACAGTTCTATTTTGTAATTGTTATTAACTTCCTATTTGCAGATGAGAAAACAGTCCCAGAGAGATAAAATGATGTTCCCATGTTCATACAGATAGAAAATAGAGACAAAGATACAAACCAAGATCTATTTGGTCTAAATGCCACATTTAAATTGTTCACTAACATTGCCTCAAATTCCATTAACCTATTTAACAAAGGAATCATAACCCAGGGTTATCTCAATCACTGAATTTGAAGTCAGAATATCCAAGTTTATGTTTGGGCGTTGCTCCTGAACTAAGTTGGTGTGATCACAAACGGATCAACTATATTTGGATTTCATTGCAAGATTGCGGTATTTATTACCTGCCTTGTGGCTACTGCAGGAGTAATGGAAAATCTCGATGTGAATTCACTTTGCAATCTTGAAGTAATGTATAAATTATGTTTAAAATAATATTAATATTTAACATCAATGCTTAATATTTTGTTAAGCATCTAATAATATTGGTTGGGCTTTGTGCAGCTTCTATTTTGCTCAGTATATTCCTGTTGATTCTTGTGTTTAAATTAACATAGTTATTTCCATCTGTCCCAAATAGACACAGTATCAGTGTGGAAGTAGAAAACCAACTGTAAATAGTACATAGGAAGCCTTTTGAGATAATGGTCAACTTTTGCTATTTAAATCCCACAGGCCCGGTTTAATCTTCAGCCCAGACACCCCCAGCTGTATGAATTAAGTTAAATTACTTACTTTGAAATATCTCCATATTTACAAATGAGCATAGTAAAATATGTACTTAAAATTATTATGAGAATCTGAGATTGTGCACATAAAGCACCTGGCACATAGCGCCTGCCCAGTGAGAAGGCAGTAACTCTTGTAGTTATTAAACTAATTTCTATTTGATTTCCTTGTGTAGATGAAAACCTTACAGTGACATGACAAAGGAGATAGCCTTAGCAAAGAATATTTTATTTTCCTTCTAAAAATTTAATAAATTTACTAACAGCAACAAGAGATTGATCACTAGGGCCAAAAAATCACTAAGTCCAGATTCTTAGGTCATTTCTTGATGCTGACTCTTCTGTCCGTGCTCGGGAACATGAAATAATCACTGGCAAAAAGGGGGCAGTGTGCTCTGGTGATCTGAGGTTATTATTCCAAAACAGTCTCCTATTTAGGTACACAGCTGATAAGATTTCTTTTTGTGCTCATTGTATATTAATCTCACATGTACTTAGAAAGTTTGTATATTAGTTAATTTATAATCCATAGTAAGGTTCATACTCCCTCAAAAATAACAAGGAGGTAATTAACAATAGAACTATACAAAAGATAATCTTCCTTTGATGATTGCTCATACGGGAACTCAGAATTACAAAGTGAGTAGACTAAGGTCAGACCACTCAGTTTCATTTTGGACTTTTCTCTATTTGCTGTGTGGAATTAGATAATTTGGCTCTAAAAGTCAGCTTCCTCATTTGGTTGAAAAATAAAATTAAACAGTACTAAACGTGCCTCTTAAGGTTGTAGAGATTATTGAGGAGATTTATATGAAGTACATAATACAATGCCCAGCATACAGTAACCATCCTGACATGCCGTTATTTCTACTGTGGTCAGGGTTATCTACCATCATTGTGGGGTCTGTGGTCCTTTAGAAAATGCTGAGCACCGGGCCTCTGCCCTAACTTGAATGTTCCTTTGTGTACAATATATGCATTGACTTATTTGCTTGACATTTAAAAAAATCTTTCTTTCCAAAATAGATTAGAATTCATTCTGGTTATTTGAAATTTCTGGTTCTGTGATTACAAATTGATGACAATTATCCATTTCTGTCTATAATTGCCTCAGTGTTTTTAGTACCTAATTTAGAATATTTAACTAAATGAAGCCAATTTACAAAAGCAAAATCAACTTAGCCTTTGAAATGGATCCATAATTTCTCACCTCTGGTTTTTCTGCATGCCAGAGTACACACTTCCATGAACAAACCTCATTTTCCCTTGAAAATTGTAGGCATAAATTTGCAAGCCACTTTCAAAATTTTGCTTCATTACGCCTAATCCTTTTTGAAATCATACTAAACTATTTGCTTCAATAATCTCCCTTGAGAACTAGTTCCATGGGCTAACTCAGCTTTATGCAGAGAAATACTTCTTTTCATCTATTTTTAATATCTTTACTTTTTAATGCTATTGTATCTTCCTAAAATGAAAAATCTAATTTATATTTTCTGTATTCACTTATTTACTTTGTAATAAAAACTGTGTGATTGAAGAGACATGTGCATATATTGATATCTGCATTGCTTTATAATGATATCCTATCAAGATGTTAAGAAAACATGTGAAAATAGCACAGTCTACAGCTTATTCATAATTTGGACACCGAAGGCTCATTTGTAATTTTGTTATTTGGAATATGGAATGAAATTTCCATAATAATATTTAAGAAATACTGATTAGAATATAGTTCAATTCAATTAAATACATGCTTGTGGATCACATACTATGCATTATCCTTTGTGTCCTGTTCACTATTGGAAGACATGATCTCTGACCTGTTAATAATAATAATAATAATAATAATAACAATAAAAACTACCATTTACTGAGAAGTTATGTTAAATAATGTGCTAAATATTGCATATTCATTATCTCACTTATTCTTTACAAAAATGTCCAGTGAAGTAGATATAATTGTTATGTTTATTTTATAAATGAGGATGCAGGACTTTCAGAGATTTAGTGTCTTGCCTGAATTCAGAAAGACAGGAAGCAGCAGAGACCTTTAAAACCAGGCCTGCCACACCTCAAATGCCTGTTCTTACTCATTAAGAGATGCTGTCTATCTCATGTGACCACTTTAAAGTACCACTGCTGGCTAGAAGGACATACACAGGCTAGGTACTTAATTACCTTGTACACTATTGCTTTCTTTAACGGTGTCCCTCATAATGTCTATAATCCACCTGCCCCATGCTCCTAGAAGTTAGCGGGGGCTCCTGCCGACCTCTGGCCTAAAAATAAGCCTTGCTGGCCTCGGTACCAGCAGTGATGGTGAGTAGGCATTGGAGTGGAAGAAATAGAAAGCTGTTAAGGTTCCACTCACTCCAGGTGGGACCTTTTCCCTGGAATGTTTGCCCTCCTGATGTAAATGGATGAAGAGGCCCCAGGCTTGGATTGGCTCACCGTCTTATTCTATGTATACCTTCTTTAGTTGATATTTTAGGAAGAAAATTGTAAGTGAAAGGAAGTTAACAGGGGAAAACCAGCTAGTTAATCAAAGAAAAAGAAATAGGTAGAAATTATGAGAATATAGTATGAACCTCTTAAAAAAACAACAACAGCAAACCTTAAAACAAAACAAAAAACTACCCTGAAAATATCCCTCAAAGCCATATAGATTTGTGGGGGTTTTTTTCCTTTCTTTCTTTTTTATTTATTTATTTTTTATTTTTGGTATTTTTCTGAAGTTGGAAATGGGGAAGCAGTCAGACAGATTCCCGCATGCCCCCGACCGGGATCCACCCAGCATGCCCACCAGGAGGCGATGCTCTGCCCATCTGGGGCATCGCTCTGTTACAACCAGAGCCATTCTAGCGCCTGAGGCAGAAGCCACAAGCCATCCTCAGCATCCGGGCCAACTTTGCTCCAATGGAGCCTTGGCTGCTGGAGGGGAAGAGAGAGACAGAGAGGAAGGAGAGGGGGAGGGGTGGAGAAGCAGATGGGTGCTTCTCCTGTGTGCCCTGGCTGGGAATCGAACCCAGGACTCCTGCATGCCAGCTGACGCTCTACCACTGAGCCAACCAGCCAAGGCCAATTGTGGGGTTTTTTGAGCAGACATTTCTACTACAAGTGAAAAACTCATGACTTTCTAATTCTGACTCAGGTTCAAGATGTTTAAAGAGGACAAGAGAAATATGATGGGATAGATTCTAAAAGATTAAATGATTATTCACATGCATATCATTGCATGGTGAATGGACTGCTGGGGCTGAGTGCTCTAAACCTTTGTGCTGGAACCTTCCCATGTTGAATTGGATGGAAGTGTTTATGGAGCACATGTTGATGCCTGCATACATTTTGAACTGGCAGAACAAATCTGAATATTTTCCTGATGGGAGGTGGGAGTGAATAGGCAATTTGTGGCCTCTTTTATTCATCTCCAGATTATACAAATCTATGATTCTGTCATTAGACATTGTCTGAATAATTACTAAAACATAAAAGCTGCATCATGATTAAAACATGAAATACAGAGGATGTTTATCACAAAATTATCCAGATCTCTCTTTGAATTCTTAATTCTATGAGAGTAGATTCCTTCTGAGATTACCTCCTGGGGAAAGCATTACTTTGTAATCATAATAAAAGTATTCTTTCCTATGTTTACAAAATCAACTGATGTGGTTTGTAGAAAATCAGACAAGTCAGAAGTTTTGAAAATGACAAATATAAACGGTAGGTTTGTAAAATGTCCTTAACAAGTTTAACTTTATTTTTTTCTGGAGACCAGTGTCTGAGTTTGAAGTAGTAATAAACATTTTTGTTGTTATGGCTGTTATAATGCTTTGTATCTATCTAATATTTTAACAAATCATCTGAAAGCAAAGACAAAAATAACAGAAAATAATTTTTAGAATGAATAAATCATTTGGTGAAAGCATTTAAACATTGAAAACTCTTGAGTCCATTACCAGTTAGTCTCTGCAAAATTGTTTTCAATATTTTCAAACTCCTGGGATTATAAAGCTGGAGTATCTTGGAGATTATTTTAAGCTGCTTATTTTTACAAATGAGAAAATTAAAACAAGAGAATTTATGACTTACCCAGATGATATTAATTGGCAAAATTATTACTAGGAGTCAATCTTTATAAATCTCAGGTTATTGCTGTAGGATCTTTTTCTTTTTTTGATTATTTAATATAATCATCCTTAAAATAAAATAACTTCTGCTTTTACTCTTTATCTGTAAGAGATACTAAAGAGTGAACATACAGAGTAAATGCTATTTTAAAAATATAGTAATAAAGTATATGCATATGCTAATTTTTATTATTGAATATGAGGATACAGTTTTACTAAGTGAGAAAAATGACTGGCTTTGTGGATGGGTCTTCCCATATCTTCTATGTATGGTTTACTCTCCATGCAGCAGTTAGGAAAATATCAGGTCCAATTTTCATGTTTCCAGAGACTCTCTGATGGCTACCTGTGTTGCTGGAAGTATCTTCTGAAAGGTAGTAAGTTTAAAATATAAACTAGTAATAAAAGAAGACATTCATAACCATTTTAACCCAATAAGAAACAAAAAGAGGAACTAAATTATCTAAATTCAGATGAAAGGAATTCAAGAGAGTGTGTTTTAGAGCTAGCTAGTCTGATGACTGCTCTTGTTGACCAGTTTGCAGCTGAAGACTTGGGAGAGAACCTCCATGGATCTCCAGAGCTCTTTCTCCATGTAGCCTCCTCTCCTGGGCAGTGCCCCACCATTTTTAGCTGGCTGAGCACCCCTGTACTTCCAACTCAGCCTCCCCAATATGAGGAGCCACCCAGGCTCTTCTCGGGTTTCCTCCTGCTGTGTTTCACTCCAGGCAATAAGCAGAAGCCAGTTGTAGAACTCACCTTCTTTGTTTTCTATGTTGCCTAATGTCCAATGTCTGAAAACCATTATTGCACATTTTTACCTGGTTTTTTAGTTGTATCGGGTGAGAGGGCAATTATAGTCTTAGTTACTGTATCTTGACTTAAAGTAAAAGAAGAGTGTCTACTAGTTCTAGTTCTTTGGACTTAGACCTGGGTAACACTTGGGCATAAAAATTTTTTCTTACTCTTTCAACAAGTAGTACTCATTCACCCTCACCCACCACCAAATAGCAATAACGACAAATCTCCACCTTTATTTTCTCATCCATAAATCTTACTCATTCAACTTTCCAATGGTGAGTAGCAATTTTATTTACCTTGTTGGTTTATTTTGCTAAGTGTTATTTAAGCTCATTAGATATTCTTAACATAATATTTTAGTTTTCAGTTACAATGTAGACCATATCCATTATAGCATGTAAGGTAATAAAGACTGAAACAAAGACTGAACAGACCCTAAGTCTGGAGGTATGAGGTACTGGGAAATGGAAGTTGGTAGGATCTCAGAAAGAAGAAACAGGCACTCTTCTTAGAAAACTGGTCAGATTAGAGATAGCCTGGGGATGAAACTATGACTGTTTGTGGTGTTGACTTAATTGTGACATTTAAACTCAACCAGACATACAATACAACTAATATTCCAGGCCTGATATGATAGAGGATTTAGGATGTGTTACTAAAAAAAAAAAAAAAAAAAAAACAAACAAACCAAAAAAAGGTCCTATATCTTGAAAAATCACATCCTTTTCTTCAAAATCCCACCTCACAGGCTTGACCGCTTGTGTTCGGTCAGCGTTTCTCTGCCCTCCCTAGCAGTTCATTCAGGTGAACATCTCCTAGGTCTGAAAAGTTTTTCTATTTCTTTCCTTATCAACTCAAAATTTAATTCATATTTGATGTTCTTTAACTGCATTCTAAACAGGATTGTACTTATCTCCCACATATCTACCCTTTCATGTGTCTACTTATGGACTAATTAGGTAATTATTGTCTTGAATGTGTTATACAATGAAGGAATTCTCAGAAGTGTTTATGGAAGTGTTTAGGATGTTTAAATGGAATTTGGAGAAAACTATTTAGGGTTTTGAAATAAACTGGGGATTAATTGTTTTTCACATTTAAAATAATAGAACAATGTTCCTGTTATTCAAACATTTGATAATCAACTCATTTTCAGAATTGAGTTGATTCAAAAAAACCAGGAATGCCTATTGTGTGGCCAGTATCCACGGCCACTATCACAGTTGCCTGACCCATGCAGGTTCACATTAGATTCAAACAGATGGTAATGAAACAACGGAGCCAAGAACTGGTGGGCCATCAGCTTTAATCCTAGCTTGCACCCGGTGAGCAAGTAAAAACACACACTGGGCTCCAAAACCCACTCATTCAGTGCTCACAAAGCTACTGACTTATCTGAGTTTCCTAGAATCAAAGGTCTCTAGCTCACCAGACTTATCCACCTCTGTTCCCCATCTCCTTCTCTCTGCACAAACTCTGCATAAACTGGCTTCTCTCTCAGTACTCCACCATCTTGGCTGCCTCTCCTGGCCTCTTCCATGTGGCCTTTCTCTGCTCTCTGCTCTCTCCTCTCTAATGTTAATCTCAGGACCCAAGAGAGCAAGCTCCCAGTCTGCCCCACTTTATAGTACAGAAATCAAAACCTTTAATCCAATATACAAAATAGGAAAGTCTCTAATACAAAGTCACTTATCTGAGGCATGATGGGATTACACCACCCCACATCAAAAAGGGTGGGAAAGGCTTAGTCCTAAAACCAGCCCCAGGCTACAAGAATCCTGCCTGCCCACAGCCCACCCCCAACACACATTAATATCACCTGGATGACGGCTTCCATGTGGGCAGCGCCAAAGTGAGCCCAAAGTGAGCATAATATATTTTATCTGCCCAACACCTATATTAGCAAATTGAATGAAATGATAAACAACTATAATATGCTAGTTTACTATGGGAAGTATAGTATAAAAAATGACTCAGTAGCAATAAATACTATAGGGAATGAGCCAATTGAAAAACAACTGATTTTATTACCAGCCCCATTACTCAGTTCTTATTTTTCCAGTAGTTTTTCAGTTGATTTTTTTAAGGAAATTTCTAGTATTATCATCAAATTACCTGAGAGGAAGGAATCATTTATCATACTCCTTTATAATTTTTATATTTCTTATTTTTGCAGTTTGTCCAATTACATTAGGTATTTCTTCTGGAAAAGTACTAAATGACAGTGGTAAAGCAGGGCTAAGCAATAATGGTGACATTGGCCATTCTTATTCCTGACTTAAGAAATATGAATATACTGTATATGATAAAGTTTCACCTCAATAAATGGGAGAATATAATTCTATACATATAACTAAAAAATGACCTGCCATATCATTTTATAATGTATGTATTTCACAATGTACCAAAAGAAATTCCAGATATGGTAAAGCTTTAATTGTAAATATTTAATTCATAAACTTGTTATAAGGAAATAAGAATAGTTTGTTTATTAGAAAAGTTAGGCTTCTTAGCAATACATGTCACCAAGAATCTGTCCACAAAAAGATTAAGTAATTTTATTACTTAAACATTTACAAATTTATGTGATAAAAATAACCTAGAAAAGTAGCCCTAGCCGGTTGGCTCAGCGGTAGAGTGTCGGCCTAGCGTGCGGAGGACCCGGGTTCGATTCCCGGCCAGGGAACACAGGAGAAGCGCCCATTTGCTTCTCCACCCCTCCGCCGCGCTTTCCTCTCTGTCTCTCTCTTCCCCTCCCGCAGCCAAGGCTCCATTGGAGCAAAGATGGCCCGGGCGCTGGGGATGGCTCTGTGGCCTCTGCCCCAGGCGCTAGAGTGGCTCTGGTCACAACATGGCGACGCCCAGGATGGGCAGAGCATCGCCCCCTGGTGGGCAGAGCGTCGCCCCTGGTGGGCGTGCCGGGTGGATCCCGGTCGGGCGCATGCGGGAGTCTGTCTGACTGTCTCTCCCTGTTTCCAGCTTCAGAAAAATGAAAAAAAAAATAAAATAAAATAACCTAGAAAAGTCAAGTGATACATTATATATTGTGAAAACTTAGTAAAGTGCAAATTTCAAGCAAAAATCAAATTTACTTGATTTATAAAGATCTCATGCAAGTTAATGAGAGAAAGATGAAAAATTCAACAAAAAGAAGTGGGTAAGATATATCCATGGCTATTTCACAGGTATAAAAAATGACAATGGTAATAAGTATATCAAAAACTTAATCTCACTTATAATTAAGTAAATGTAAATCAAAATGACAATATGTTAAGTTATAACAACAATTAAAATTCTGAGGCTAAATATGTGGGGAAATAGTGACTCTTCCTTAGTTCACAAAATAAGCCAAAATTTATATACAGGACCTACTTTGCAGCATTCTTTATAATAGTAAGAATCTAGAAAATACTAAATGTCCACTAGTTGGGAAATTGTCAAAAAATATTATAACTATACACTTTAGCTGACAATCAGAATGAGGCAAATTTGCATGTTTTTATATAGAAATATAGGATCCTTTCAGTGAATATAAACAAGTATCATATATTGGTGTATACGCTTTTCTGGAAGAATAAATAAACAAAGATGTGGTAAGCTTTGAGGAACTGTCCAGATGGGATGTGGGAATGGAAAAGAAGGGTGTTTGCATTTCACATCAAAGCCTTTTGTATGTATTTTCTCACCACTGAAATGCAATGCACATTTTCATGTCAGCAGGGGTTCTTGAGTGATGGGATTAATATTTTTTGTTTATCTCTGTATAATATTCTTTAATAGCAGAATAAAAGTATAAAAATTAAAGTAAAAATTAGCTATCTCAAATATTTTTTCCATGCATAGATAGTTTGACAAGCATTTTCCCCCAAACTATACTCCAGGGTGATTTTTCTAGATATTTTAAATAACAGAATTGCAAATTAAGCCATTTATTGAAAAAAAATTGAGCTTGAAGTGGTATTAAACTTGAAATGGAATTATTTTGCTTCCATTTCTCTTTCAAATAACATGCACTTATGCATAGCAAATCATTCTTCTTCATCCCTAAGCCATTATACAGTTTTCTGGTCACTTTCATTTAATTAAAAACACAAGTAGGTCCACTTTAAACTTCTGATCTCATCTTCCCCACTCTGCCTCGACCTTGGCTAGAGGGATCTTGATGTGAACAGCTCTTCTGATCCGCCCCCCCCCCCCTGCCCCTTCTGGTATTGCAGCAGGAAGAATGCATTAGAGAAATGAAATAATTTTTGTTTCCCCTAAACTGGGCCTGAGAGTGCACCATAACTTTGGGGTAGCTGCATTTACATACCCCTGGATATGTAATGTAAGTTTTCTGGAAGTCCTTATGTGAGCCTCCTCATTGCTGAGGTTACTAGTATCTGAGCTCTAACTCCATCCAGCTCAATGTACCCGCTTTCCTGGTGGGGAAGAACCCCTTAAACCCCTGCTAGCTAAACCACACTTGGTTCTGCTAACTGGCCCTCACTCTTACTCTCATTCCCTCCTTTCTGTAATGAGGACAAGGGGCACAGGCTGTGCGAACAGAGGCTGTTAGCAGTTAGCTGGCCTCTAATAAGGTGCAGAAGAGGCTGCTGGCTCCCCTGGGGTTCAATTCCAAAACACTAGAAGAGTCATCATCCAATCTTATTTTAAGGCCGGGCCTCCACCGCCATCGTGGCCATTCACATGCAGGTTCTCATTGAATTTGGACAGATAGTAAAGAAATGGCGGAGTCAAAGGATGGTGGGCCATTTTGTTTATAGGTGTCTCACCAAAACAGGCAAGCCACAAGAAAAGCCAAGGGAAAAGCAGAAAACCTGCTTTCCCCATGGAGGGCAAGGGATCGGGGAGAGGAGAAAAGGAAATCCTCCTGCACCTCTCAGTGGTGGGGGCAGAATCTCCCTTCCAATAAACATTAGCAAGGCAATGGCCCCTCCCAAGCAGGAAGTGACCTGCAACCTCACAGACCACTATATCTGGCATTGCCCGGCCCCCAATGCAAACTATAAGCGAGCAAACAAATATCATATTTACAAACTTATTTGAACAACACTTATTTTCCACCAGATTCTCTCTAAACACATTAAATATCCCCCAAACTAGCTATCTTTAGTCAGTCTTCAATGCTAGGAGTCTGTCAATTTACCTTAAATCTCATGTTAGTTTTAAGATTTCTTGAGGATATTATTAAGTTGATAGAGCTAATACTTATTCTGTGCCTATAAGAGGAGAAATGATAAGCTGTAAGGCTGAAGAGATAAAATAGAATAAGATCCTGAAAAGTATTTTATTCCACAGAAATGAGTTTAGATTTTACCCTGTCAGTAATGAGAAACCTCTGAACAATTTACACTGGGTAATAACACTGGCTTTACCATTTGGAATGTATCTTGGCGGCTGTCGACTGGTTGATGAAAGCCTGGCTGCCTCAGTGGAGGGGTCTCATACTGGAAAGGGAGTTTGTTTCTAAATTCAATAAGTTAGTCCAAAAACATTGGAGTTTGTCACACATGTCTCGAAAATTAAGTAGGAAAAAGCCAGTTGGGTATCAGTGTCCCATTTCTAAATAGATATATAACACATGCAGTTTTTCCTCCAGTTAGACTATGTTTGCTGTGTCCTTAGTTAAATGGTTGGTTGGTTTGTGTTGGTCAAACAAGTTTGTAAATATGATATATATGTTTGCTCGCTTATAGTTTGCATTGGGTGTGGGGGACAGGCTGTAAGCAGGCAGGGTCATTATAGCTTAAGGCTTAGTTTTAAGACTAAGCCTTTCCCACCCTTTTGAGGAGTCAGTGACTTTGTATCAGAGACTTCTTTGTTTGTATATTGGATTAAAGGTTTTGATTGCTACACTATAAAATGGGGCAGAGGAGCCCATGCTGGGGGAGAGCAGAAAAAGGCCATGTGGAGGAGAAGAGAAGCAGTCAAGATGGCGGAGTGCTGAAGGAGAAGCCGGTTTGTGCAGAGTTTGTGCAGAGAGAAGGAGATGGGGAACAGAGGTGAATAAGGCTGGTGAGGTATAAACCTTTGATTCTAGGAAACTCGGAAAAGTCAGTAGCTTTGTGAGCACTGAATGAGTGAATTTTGGAGCCCCGTGTGTGTTTTTACTTGCCCGCTGGGTGCAAGCTAGGATTAAAGGTAATGGCCCACCAGTTCTTGGCTCTGTTGTTTCATTACCGTCTGTCCGAATCCAAAGCGAACCTGCACAGTCCAGGCGGCTGTGATGGTGGCCATGGCTACTGGCCTTACAGCTTGCACTTGGGAATTCTATTGTACTTCCCAGAAGCTGTCTAGACTGTGCGTTTGGAGATGTTAGTGCAGCGAGAAGCTCACACATGAAAGGGAAATAGGAACTGACACCTGTGAAGGAACCAGCAGGTGCACTTCTTTCATTTCTTGCTGACTCTTGAGTGAACCCTCTGAGGTGAAATGGTGGGTGGAAGTGCCCACTCTATTTAAATAATTTTTCTCTGTTTTTGCAGAACAAGTAAATTGTAATTACGCAAAAGTTAATATTTATATAATTTGGCTCCGTCATAATCTAGACAGGGATAAAGAACCCTGACAGCGAGGAAGCAAAGTCAAAGTGTTCATGGAATTTTAGGAAAGAGAAAGTGGTATAATTTGAGAAATATCAGTATTTAAGGGAGACACAAAGATTTCCAAGATAACAGTTTGGGAAACTGACAAAATAATGTCATTTACTTTAATAAGGAAAAATTTAGGAGATGCACATTTGGGGAGGAGATTATTATTTCAAATTTAGGTTGTAGAATAGTTGGGTCTATAAGCTTTGGGTAAAGATCTAAGTTTAAAAGAGGAATTTGGAAGTCATCAGCATGAATAAGCAGCGGGCATAAATCAGAGTTTCTCATTTTGCAACCTCAGCACTACTGACCGTCTGTACAGAATAATTCTTTGTTGTGGGGTGAGCTGCCCTGTGCATTGTAGGGTGCTTTGCAGCATCCCTGGCCTTTTCCCTCTAGATGCCTCTAGCACCTCCCAATTGTGACAGCTCAAAATATCTCCAGACATTACCAACTGTCCCATGGAGGGCAAAATTGCTCCTGACTGAAAACTACAGGCATAGTTGATTTAACCACCACAAAGATGGAGGAGGTGGAAAATGTATTAGGATGGAGAAGAATGACCAAAGCAGCATCAACATTGCAAGACAATTGGATAGGCAAAAGAACCATCCTCCAAAGGGTCTGAGGAGAGCCTGTTGTAAAAACCACAGGAACAGGGAACCACAGGAGCATGAGGGCAGAGTATTTCAAGGAAGACCTAGTGAGTTATATCAAAAGCTGAAAATATAAAATATGATAAACATAGTTTTCTATTACTGCTGTAACAAATGATCACAAGCTTGGTGACTTAAAAGAACAGAAAGTTGTTTTCTTAAGTTTTGAAGATCAGAATTCTGACAAGGGTCTCATTGGGCTAAACTCAAGGAGCCAGCATGGCTGTGTTCCTGTCTGGAGGTCTTTTTGCTCTTGCCAGCTTCTAGAAGTTGCTGACATTCCTTAGCTTGTGGCCCCCTTTCTACATCTCTAAAACCTGCAATATTGCATCCCTCTGACCCTTCTTCCTTTATCCACTCTCACATTCCTGTTTCTGACCTCAGCTGGGAAAAGTTCTGTTTTAAGGATTCCTGTGATGAGACGGGCTCACCTAGATAACCCAGGCTACTCTCTCTGTCTCAGCATCCTTAATTTAACTACATCTTGTAGGGGTTCAGAACAGACTTCCCCAAAATGTGCCATTTTAGTATTTGAATTATTTTGAGCTGAAGGCAATAAGATACTAAAGGTTCATGAGAAACTTTTACTTCTCTCCTAAAGAATTTAAATTAGGGGCTTTGCCATATGCGTTATCACCAGAAATATCTTTTTATGACCTATCTACAGAGCAGAGCAAACTTCTAATTACTGAACATCTGTTTTTCTTATTGTCCTGCAATGACCTTCTTCCCCTAAAAGCCCCCAGGTGCCTTACCTCATCCTTAGCTCAGAATGCTCATTGTATCTTTCTGTCTCCGAACTTGTCAGGTATGTGGACTCTCTGACTCTGTCATGTATGCGGGGTTCCCACACGTTATACCCAAGGGTGAACAAGAGGAGGTTTACAATCGTGAGTATGCAAAGGAGTTTATTTTTGTGCTGTTATGTCTTAATTAATTATTGTATTATTATTATTATTATTATTAACCTACTTTTATCCACCCCTGTATATTATATTTGGTTATTTTCTCTTGTTAATCTGTCTCATGTAGATTTAATTATTAGACCGGCAGATGGAACCTAGGAGGAGAGCAGAGCTTCTCTCTCCCCCATGATCTGGGTTTCTGGCTCTGCAATTAGGACTCAGACATTGTGGGAGAGGTTTTATTCTGCCTACCTCAATGAATAAACAAAAAGCCTTGAGATGTAGCAACAAGAGAATTCTACATAACCTTGTTGAGATACTTATAGAGTCATGGTGAAGCAGGGGAAAGTCTGCAGTACCTTAGAACGTAGTGACCAGAGCAGGAGAACTGTATCAGGGATTGTGCCTGTTTGAAATGAAATTATGGCCCCTGGTCTGTGGCTCAGTGGATTGAGTGTCTGCACACCACATGGATGTCTTAGGTTGGATCTCCAATCAGGGCACATAAAAGAAGTGACCATCTGCTCCTCTCTCCCTTCTCTCTCTCTCTTCTCCTCCCACAGCCAGTGGCTCTACTGGTTCAAGCATGGTCCCAGGTGCTGAGGATAGCTTGGTGGGTCTGAGCATATCAGCCTCAGGCACTAAAAATAGGTCGGTACTGGAGCATTGGCCCCAGATGGGGTTGCCTGGTGAATCCTGGTCGGAGCTCATGCAGGAGTCTCCCCTCCTCTCACTTAAAAGAAAACAAAGAAAAACAAACAAACAAAAAAATTAATTTCTTTTTCTTAGCATGAGTTATAATGCTCTCTGCATTTTATTTTCCAGATAATCTTTTTGTTAAGGAAGATTTTTATCACCCTGATTAGTAAAAAAAGAACTTTCTAGGCCCTGACCGGTTAGCTCAGTGGTAGAGCGTCGGCCTGGCGTGCAGAAGTCCCGGGTTTGATTCCCGGCCAGGGCACACAGGAGAAGCGCCCATCTGCTTCTCCACCCCTCCCCCTCTCCTTCCTCTCTGTCTCTCTCTTCCCCTCCCGCAGCAAGGCTCCATTGGAGCAAAGATGGCCCGGGCGCTGGGGATGGCTCCTTGGCCTCTGCCCCAGGTGCTGGAGTGGCTCTGGTCGCAACAGAGTGACGCCCAGGAGGGGCAGAGCATCGCCCCCTGGTGGGCAGAGCATCGTCCCCTGGTGGGCGTGCCGGGTGGATCCCGGTCGGGCGCTCGCAGGAGTCTGTCTGACTGTCTCTCCCCATTTCCAGCTTCAGAAAAATACAAAAAAAAAAAAAAAAGAACTTTCAACATGAATAAGGCTGTTATACACATTTGTCACTGCCTTCTCCCCAGATGAAAGTTTTTTGGAAATTTAGAATTACCCTTCTCCCTCTTCCTGATACAGAGAGGGAGAACCTCCTCACAAATAGATAATTCCCTCATAAATGTAAATATCTCTTATACAAGAGTAACTTCTATTAATTTTTAGAGCTTCCTTGTGTCTGTTTCTTAAAAATAACCTACTCAAAATAACATGTCAGAGACCTGTTGTGGGGTGGTGTGTTTTGTTTCCCTTCTCTTGGTACCATAAATAATTTACACCCTTTCTCCAAAAGGAGGATTTTTTTCTGGAAATGCTCACGTTAAATTCAGAAATGTGTAAAGCATTCCATTTCTTAGATTTAATTTACAATTACAATTTTTCATTTAGGCTGCATATTACACAGGTGTCATTTTTGAAACTAAGTGTTGACTGGTTCTATTTTTAAAATCATTGTTGCTCTCAGTGTTGCTCCAAATGTTATATTCATTTTGTGCAAGCACAACTGCTTAGAACCATAATTGCTTAAATTTGTGAAATTTTATATTCTGTCTTCCTGCCTTTTCTGGGAGATATATATATATGCTTCTAATTGAAATGCTATCCCCTTGTAAACACATGTTACAAGATCAATGATTTTCAACTTGAAGCCTGAGATCTTTGGACACTATAAACATTTCTGAATAATCAAATTATACAACTTATTTTATTACAATAAGTCTCAAATGGTTTGCATGTTTCACTTTTGTTGACTATTTTTTTCTGTTCTTCTCCAGGTGGGTGGTTAAGAACTTACCTTATAAATTGTTGGTGATATTTTGTAAGGTCTTCTGGAAATAAGGTGATCAATGGTTTAGGACTATGATTTTTGCAGAATGGAGGGGTTCCCAGGATGTCAGATTTTCAGCTTTAAAACAGGGACACTTGTTGGCACACTGGAACAATTTTTCATTCTATCGAAAAGCCAAGCTAGACCCAAAGTTTGGATTATCTTTGTGTCCAGCCAAAATTCACTATATCACCCAATTTGTTATTTAATTTTTTTACTTACTCTACTAATATATATGGTAGTTCTCTTCATGTGTTTATGTTACAAGTTTGACCTAAAAATGTTTTGCAAAATATGCATTTTATATGAGGTACATGCAAATACATTTTTAAAGAGAAGTAAGTTTGTTCTATAAAACTATTTGTACTATTAAAAAGAAGATGCTAGGCCCCAAGTGGACATATATAAGCTAAGCCCCCATCATCAAACCAATACTTAATTAATTGTAGTTTCTCCTTCTCCCAGAAATGATTTTTTTTTTATTGAGAGGGAGGGAGACAGAGAGACAGACTCCCGCATGCGCCCCCACCCGGGATCCACCCAGCAGGCAATACTCTGCCCATCGGGGTTGCTGCTCTGCTGCTCAGCAACAAGCTGTTATAGCGCCTGAGGTGAGACCATAGAGCCATCCTCAGTGCCTGGGGACAGCATTGCTTGAACCGTCTGAGTCATGGCTATGGGAGGGGAAGAGAGAGAGGGAAAAGAAGGAGAGGTGGAGAAGTAGATGGTTGCCCGTCCTGTGTGCCCTGACCAGGAATCCATGTCGGCTGATGCTCTACTGCTGAGCCAACTGGCCAGGGCCCAGATATGAACCTTAAACCAGTCATTCAGAAATGTCCAGATCAGCACTAGATAGGTAATCTGCCTGAGAGACCCCTGCCATCCACTGCAGGGGAGCAGAATAGCAACCCCAAAATGTCCAACTTTGACATGTGGATTATTTTGAGCTGAAGGTAATGAAGACCCAGTGGACTCAAGAAAAGCTTCTATCTCTCTCTTCATTCTTCAAAATAAAATTAATTAGAGAACCTGGTGAAGCAAGCTTGTTACCAGAGATAACTTTGTGTCTGAAAGACTTTACAGGCATGGCAGGACAAACATCTGATTACCAAACAGCTACTCTTATCTTCCTAGGAACTGTTCCCCTTTCCTTTGAAGTCCCAGCCTCCTACCCCATTCTTTAGCTCAGAAAGGCATTTAAGCCTCAATTTCTTGACTGCCTTGGGGTCCTATATTTTGATGGGGCCTCTGTCCATACAAAATTTTGTTTTTCTCCTATTGATCTGTCGTATGTCTATGAAATGATTATACCAGCTGAATAACCTAGAATGATTGAAGAAACATATTTCTGTCCCAAAACCTCTCAAGGAACGTGAACTTGCCACATAACCTATCCACCTTTGCCTACTTGTCCCTATGCCCTCCTGACAATAAAGGTCTCTCTTTCTGTACAACTCCTCAGATGCTGCCTGATTCACAGATCACTAAATAAACCAATAAGATACTTAAGCTGTAGTCAGTTTAATTTTGTTAACAGTGCTTACTGTGTTTCCCCATGCATGAGACACACCTTAATTTTGCGGCCCGAAATTTGAAATAAAAATGTATTACATAAAGTTATTAAACTCAAGTTTTATTCATCATAAAATTCATACAACTCCTCATCACTGTCAAAATTTCCATTCATTAGCTTGTCCTCATCTGTGTCTGATGAATCACTCACCGTCTTCATATATCGCCTCGTCCTCAGTTCCATCTATGGCATTAGAAATGCCACTACCACTGTATAAGACACAGCCAGTTTTTAGACCCCAAATTTTTTGGAAAAGGGTACATCTTATACATGGGGAAATACGGCATTTGTGTGAACGTTTATAGAGAAAGGCATCTTGGAAAGTCTGGGAATAATTTGAAGTTGCAGACCATGAAACCTCTTGCTTTTGGTCTGAAATCAAATGTCAGAATACTTCACCAGTTTTATCTGACACAAAATAAAAATGAATAAATATATGACTTTGGGGATATTGGGATAACAGGGTGTTATCTAAGTAATACAAAAAAAATGTTAAAAGTGGGACTCCTTTTCCTTAGTTTTATTTCACACAATTATGTTAATTTCCTTGGTTCAGACTCTAATAATACAGTAATTTAGAGTATAACACAGGTGGTTGTGGAGGTAAGTATTTTAGTGTAAGGTTTCAAGGGCATAATGCTAATGCATCAATGTGGTCTCAGCTTCTTTGTTTAATATCCTGCATTTGATGTCACATGAGGAGTGAAAGTGCAAATTTGCAGAACAAAAAGAAGCAAATGAGAGTGTAGATATTTTTCACAAAGTAAATGTTGGACAAACATTTTAAAAAGCCTAAAACATAAGAAAGAGTGCATGTTAACAACTAAAGAAGTAAAATCCACTCAGTGATTTTGGTTGAGGGACAATGGAAAAAACAATACCAAAGACTAACCTACCTCTATTACATACAATAGGTGCACATCTGGACACTGTGGTCTAGAGAGGAACAATTTTGCAAACATGGGTAAACATTGCCATCACTAAGAAATGGGATAACCTCTTAGAAATAAGCCAGAGGTAATATTTTTAAGGATCTTTTTTTTCTCCCATAGTAATTAAAGAAAGAGTAACTCCAGTTCTTAGAATGAATGTGAGGATGGTAATGCCATGTTGTTATGAAAATATGATCTGTGTGGATGTGATCTAAAGGTGACCCAAGGGGCATTCATAACTTTTGAGGAGAATGTCTCAACCAAAATTACTCTCCTTTGATCTAGGAGAATGCAGGAAAGTAAGATCAGTGTCAATACCCTAAGAGTAAAATCAGAGGAGAGGACTCTTGACAATAAAACGTTCCTGGTACAAAACTTTCAAAACCCCTTAAGGGCTGATTGAGCTCCAAAAGCAGGCAGGTGTTCAGACTGATGGTTAACTTTCTTTGTAAGGACATAATAGAAACCGGTGTCACCAGGTGACTTGTCTAATTTTCACCTGTTTCCCCAGAAGGTGGTGAAAGAATGGGAGGGGACTCACAGCAGCTGCCATTGCGCCCCTATCCTCACCCTGTCTCCCACCTTTTCATCTGGCTGAGCAGGGAGCAAGGCAACTGAAGTAGCTACAGGGACAAACGTTGTAATAAACCCTCCCTGACTTGTGGATTTGTCCACAAAATAAGTTGATGTATGCCGGGTGGTAAGGGTGTTTCATTCTTCTAAATAATAATAATAAAAAGACCTAGTAGATTTCTTCCCTAATCAGCATTTATGTAACAGTTTAAATGTTTAAATATATTTCCTCCTTTCACCTGCCAGTGTCTAATAAGCAGTCAAATTAACAAATAATAAGCCAAGGGCAACGTAGGGGGAAGGCCATGCATTATTTAAAACTGGCCTATTCTGTCCCTAAATTTGGAGTGCCTTGCAATATCAGGGGTATTTTATCAAAATCCAGAGAGTGCTTCTGAAACTTTCTTGAAAGCCCAATTTTTCTTTCTTTTTTAAAATATTGATTTGTTTAGAGCACTGCCAAATGCATTGATTTCTCCCTCACCCATTGTCAAAGCAGCCCAGTTCTGATGTTGAACATGGGTCATTTCAGGTAATCTATCATGAAATGGCTCAACAGCCCTGTTTCTTTGAAACCTTTCTGAATGTGTTTTCTTACTTAAAAGCAATGGCTTTGTGGAGTGATCCCTGCGCCTGGTGTGACACAATTCAATACCAGATTGAATACACAGTGATTTCAGCTTCCACCCAGGACAGCCCTAATCATCAGGCTGAGGCCTGTCTTACACAGTGGGGCCTATAAATTGGCACAGTAGTCTAATTCAGGCTCTGTAAAAATTAAAAATTAAAAAATAAAATAAATAAAAAAGAAAGGTGAAAAGAACTATTAGCAAAATTACACCTTCATATTTGCACCCAACAAGCAAATAATCATCAGTGCACTGAATCTGTGATAGGAAGTGGAATCAATACAGCCTTCTATTAAAATCCTTAGCACATAGAAGGGAAAAAAAGCACTCATTTGGGTAGAACACATTTTACTTAACAATGAAAATTAAATTCCAATTTCATCTTCACTTTCATGAACACTCCCTATTTTTATATATGATAGGTTTCATTCTTGTACAACATACACGCTCTTTACAGTATAAGAACAGGGGATCTAACTAATCTGAGGCTGTAGGTCAGTTCCCACAGGCTCTGCAATGAAGATTGGTATGCAGCAAGTTTACTAGGGAATGTCTAGGGAAGAGAAGAGAGCTGGATCATGCAGAGGAAGAAGCTGGGCTCCCATGCAGCAATACCAGAGCCCAGCCTATCCCACAGGAACTTGACGCTTGGATTGCCCACCTGAGTTTTTCAGATTTGGGGTTAGATCCTTGGATGCTTGATTACTCACCATATGGAGGATGCTGTGGGAGAAGAGGCATGACCTTAGCCAAGGGGACTCTTATCAAGTGCCTGAGAGGGCTTGGGCATTGGAGGTTTAGTTAAGAGCACCTCCAGCAGCTGAGGGAACAAATCTGTGGGTCCTGAAGGGAACCCAGGCTGCACAGTGCAGTGTCCACTATGTATCAGCTAAATGACAGCTGCAACAATCTAGTGTTAGCTTCCAGGTACAGCAATAAAAATGGTAGTTCAGGAGAAATTCAAGTAGTTAATTGTTCTACTTCTTCCCCAAATAAATGGTGGCGAAACTCCTTGAACACAAATGCCTCACTGTTGGATTCTTGATTGTTTGATTCTTAAGGCATACTTGTTTGAGATAAGGGTAGTGTGACTCCAAGTAAGTATGTCACCAATCTTGCCTGATGGTTTAACTAACATACATGTTAGTAATATTCAATAGCATCCTTAGGGGCAAAGTGCATATTTAGGCACAAAAGCCAGGAATTTTATTGTTGTTGCTTGCTGTTCAAGGAATATTCTAGAAACAGTTGAGTTGTCATGGGTCACAAAATATGGTTAGAAAGTAGAGAAACCATCATTGTACCTTTTCACTGTATTAAACTGGGCATAGTAAGTAAAAAATGACAGTTTGACAATATAAGTTTCAGGCCCTGGCTGAGAAGCTCAGTTGGTTAGAGTATCATTCCTATATGCCAAGGTTTCATGTTCGATCCCCAGTCAGGGCACATACAAGGATCAACCAACGAATGCATAAATAAGTGGAACAACAAATTAGTGTTACTTTCTCCTTCTCTCTCCCTCTCCACCTTCTTCTCTCTCTAAAATGAATAAATACATTAAAATCATTTTTAAAGTACAAGTTACAGGAGTTGGAAGAGTGGACATAAATTAGTTGAATTATATAGGCAACTGATGCTGCAGACAACAAAGTTCTATTACAGAAAGCAAAAATCTGCTCAAAGGGAAGACATGGGGGCAAAGTAGTTGAGAGTGATGTGGGGTGAGTTGTTAATTTAGTGCAGGTCCTCTACGTCAGCACTTCGATGTGTTGAGTGGGAGATTTTATCAAGAGGCTGTCTTCTGCATGCTGGATGGTTAGCCGCATCCCTAACTACTAATAGATGCTAGCAGCAACACTACCTCAAGTCAGGATAATCAAAATGTCTCCAGAGATTGCCAGATGTTCACTAGTGGGTAAAATTGCCCTTCACTCTCATCCCCCTCTAAGAAAAACAGATTTATAAGTAATGTACTCTCAGAGACAGCCAAGAATATTAGTACACATGCTGTTGAGGGCTATTAAAATGAGTCTAGAAAAAAATTTTATTTTCATTGCAAAAAATATATATTGTTTTTTTTGTTTGTCCTCTGTTCTTCTAATGTGTTCCTCACTTTATATTTAGCATTTTCTAAGTCAAGGTAGCTGCAGGTGCAGTGAATAGAGTCATTGGAAAAGATGGAAGTCAGGTGTACAAAGAATAAAAACCATAATGGGGGAAGGAATTGGCTGTCGAATGAAGCCCTCAGGAGATTTCAAAGGTATTTTAGGTGTGGATTATCACTGGAAATATCTAATAGTTATCTTTTTAAAGGCATATACAATAATCACCTTTCTTAAGCTACATGATAAATTTGAATAATTTCTTTCTTCATCTGAATTTTTAATATAAGTTTTGAAGGTCATGCATGTATTAGGAGTCCTCTTCTCATTTTTCAAATATGTGAATTGAATAAAATGTAATTCAGTGTTCCTTCATGTTAAGCAACTATATATCATGTTGCATGAGACACTGATACAACATAATGTTAATGTTAGATAATATAATGGATAGACAGTATAACAGTTGTTTAGATTTATAGTGCTGTATAAGCTTTATTAAGCAGAAGCATCCTGTTTTCTTTTATACCCTTAGAAAATAAACATCGTGCCAGATCTGTGCCTACAGCTGTGTGTTTTTAAATGTCAGTGCAAGACATGTTATGTCAGGTTGAAATCTATTATTGCTCATTAAGTTGAATTTGTATAGTTATGAAAAAAGGCACAAAACGAAAGAACATTCGCAATTAAATTCTTTTAGAACCTAAAGCAACAATAAGAACATCTATTTTTTTTACTTAGATATTATGAAAACTTTGCTTTAAAATTTCTTATCTTTGTTGTTCTTAAAGTATATATCCAAGTAGGTTTATGTTAAAGGCATTTTCCCCCCCACTGGAAATAGTAAATGTCTTTGTAGTATGGATTGTATTCAGCTTAGTTATATGTAGATCCTACTACTCCTCCCTCACATTTAAAATGGCCATTAATTCCACCAATTGAAGGTTATTGTATAACCAGTGATATAAGTGAGAATGTAGTATTTGGAGAAATAAACATTAAAATGTTAACCAAAACAAATTCTAGAAGTTTCCTTTTATCATGGGTTCCTGTCGGTTCTGTGAATTATAGCACTGGTTTCTTTCCCATTTTGGCTCTTTTTATTTCCTTCCAACTGAGCACCTCCAGTCCCACCTCTGGTTGATTAAATTAATTCAAATGCTATCTCATCCCTGGTATCTTAAGAGACCAGTAAATAAGTTGTAATTATACCTTTTCTGTGTGTCTTAGAATGCAACTCCTGTAAAAAGATTGTAGCTTCCCTTTTGCTAATGGATTTCCTCCTCAGCTTCTGGTTTTCCAGGCCTGACTAGTAACCAAGTGGTCTTCTCTCAGCTGGACATTAAGTGGCTATAGGGTGGTCCTGTCTCTCAGTAATTCATGTCTGCGTTGGGAGGAATTCTACATGGGTCCTTTGTGTTCCTCTATGTCTTCTGAGCAGAGGCACTCTCTGCCTTTGCTCTAGACTCCTTTTTTAATGATGTTTGAGTGGGGAGTTAGGAAAAATAGAGTTTCTAACTCTAGAGCAAAAAGTAGTTTGTTTACTGTTTAGTGTGATAAAAATATTGCCTCCCTTGGGGACAAAGACTGTATAGGCTACCGCCCATTACAAAAGCAATAAGCTGTTTAAATTCAGAGTTTCTCCCTTTGTGATGTACCCCAATTTTTGGGAAAGTGTCACTTAGTCCTCTTTGGATCACCCTGTGGGGACTGAAGCTGGGGAAATGACTGCAAATGCTGATTTTCTGGTCACTACTATTTCTGGCTGATATATCATCTATGTCTCTGACTTAGGGGTCTCGTGTCTCCTGTCAGTATCCACGGAATTAGGGCAGCATAACTGGTTAGCTTGCAAGTAGGTTAAAGTCTCAGATCCTTCATTGTTCTTGACATTTTAGCCCATGGAAGATGTTAACCAAAGGCTTCCTCACCTGGATGTGGGCCTGTGTTACTTCTTAGCACAGTCCTCCTCTCCCCTCCCCTGGTGCCTCTTGTCTTCAGCTTCCCAGGGCATGTGTCAGCTCCCAGGCAAATGTGATTGCAAAAATTAATGAATGGGGGCTACATCAGACTAAGAAGTTTTTGCTCAGCAAGAGAAACTGATAACAAAATAAACAGACAGCCAACTAAATGGGAAATGATATTCAAACAACAGCTCAGATAAGGGCCTAATATCCAAAATATACAAAGAACTCATAAAACTCAACAAACAATCCAATAAAAAAATGGGAAGAGGACATGAACAGACACTTCTCCCAGGAAGAAATACAAATGGCCAACAGATATATGAAAAGATGCTCATCTTCTTTAGTTATTAGAGAAATGCAAATCAAAACTGCAATGAGATACTACCTCACACCTGTTAGATTAGCTATCATTAACAAGACAGGTAATAGCAAATGTTGGAGAGGCTGTGGAGAAAAAGGAACCCTCATACACTGTTGGTGGGAATGTAAAGTAGTACAACCATTATGGAAGAAAGTATGGTGGTTCCTCAAAAAACTGAAAATAGAACTACCTTATGACCCAGCAATCCCTCTACTGGGTATATACCCCAAAAACTCAGAAACATTGATACGTAAAGACACATGCAGCCCCATGTTCATTGCAGCATTGTTCACAGTGGCCAGGACATGGAAACAACCAAAAAGCCCATCAATAGATGACTGGATAAAGAAGATGTGGCACATATACACTATGGAATACTACTCAGCCATAAGAAATGATGACATTGGATCATTTACAGCAAAATGGTGGGATCTTAATAACATTATACGAAGTGAAATAAGTAAATCAGAAAAAACCAGGAACTGCATTATTTCATACGTAGGTGGGACATGAAAGTGAGACTAAGAGACATTGATAAGAGTGTGGTGGTTACAGGGGGAGGGGGGAGAGGGAGAGGGAAAGGGGGAGGGGGAGGGGCACAAAGAAAACTAGATAGAAGGTGACAGAGGACAATCTGACTTTGGGTGATGGGTATGCAACATAATTGAATGACAAGATAACCTGGACATGTTATCTTTGAATATATGTATCCTGATTTATTGATGTCGCCCCATTAAAAAAATTATTTAAAAAAATGTGATTGCAAGCTCAAGGGAACTCTTTCAAACTCCCCCAAATGATCCCATCAAAGCCTCTCTTTCCAGGATCACACTGAAAGACACAGCACACACTCCCCTTGAATGGGAGGTTATATTATGGAAGCAACTCTCTCTAAAAAAAAAAATCTTTTCAAAAAAATTGTTTTTCTTCTCCTATCTCTTGACCTTTTTATATTCTTAGTCTGAATGAGGGTATCTAAGAAGGGCCCCAAAATACTAAAATAGGTTTGAAACCCACATTGACTTCATGCCTTTTGAAATAGTTCTTATTATTACATCTGGTATCTATCAATTTAGGGTCTTTGTAGAAATGGAAGCAGGCAAAATCTCATTTTAAGGTTTTTTTATATATATATAGCTGAAATATTAAGATGCTACTATATATTAATTAATGAAATATTTCTAAATATATTATTAAAACATGCATGGAAAATATAGGCTAATGTAAATACCTAGACATGAGCAAGAGTGGGTGAAATGGGACAAGAGAAGAGGAAACAGATGTCTTTAAGTATAATTGCAAAAGCAGGGGCATATTTGGGAACAAATGACAAAACATTAAGATTTGACATAGAGTAGAACTGAGTTTAAAATACATGGTATTTGCTATCTTAATCTCCATACCTTTCTGAATCCAGACAGACTTTATTAATAATAATAAACAAAGTTTATGGTGCTATATTTGCTTTAGGATATTAGAATTTAGTATATTGGATTTTAGTATATTGGAATTACTATTTGTTTTCCTAATTCTTGAATGATACTCTGTCTGGTTTTATAGTTCTTGGAACTTACTTCATTTTTCAGAGTTCCATATACTTTGCTCTGCTGTCTTCTGAGATGAAATATTGCCATGGTTTAAGTCTGAGGCCGGCAACATCATCTCCTTTAAGTTAAATTATATTTATGCCTTTATGCCTATAAGGTTCCTCTCTGATGCCATATTTATCATCACCATCATCATTAAAATTATCTAGTAAAATGGTAATAACAATAGTCGATATTTTAAAATCCTTCTTATTTGTTGGTGATAGCTCTGAACAAATAACTTATACTAAATTGCCTTATTTTCATTATAACTTGACGAGGTACGAGACATTAGTATCAATCTTTTATTTATGGAGAAACAGGCATACATGGTACATTCCCCAAGGTTACACAACTAGTGGTAATCTGGTCTGAGTACACAATGTGGCTTCAGAGCCTGTCCCCTTAGACACTGTGCTATGCTGCCTTTCAAATCATACGCAGATTGTTCAAATAAAATATGCATGCTCAATTTCTAAGCATTGAACTAATACATATACAGAAAGTAAAAGGCGAAACTCCCTCTCTGCTTACTAATCCAAGTCCCCACTGTAGAAGCAAGAAATATTAACACTGGACTATGTGTCCTTATATTCTTATTTATCATAAAACCATACACTCGTGTAGAGCATAGATGTTTTCTTCAATAAATAATATCGTGGCATAATGTTATAGAACTTAAAATATGAAAATATGTATTGGAAATCCTCACATCTATGAATTTTAGTTCTGACTAATGTTCTTAAGTACTTCAGTCTTTCAAATTTCAGTGAACCATAATTTCTTTAGTCATTCACCTATTGGTTGACCTTTTACTGGCAAAACTTTAAAAACTAAGTTTCACACACAAAAAATTTGTTTCACTTATAATTATTTTATAATTTAAGCATATATGTTTGTTTTATTCAGTTGAAGGAATAATTCACCTATTGATTGACCTTTTACTAGTGAAACTTAAAAAAAGTTTCACACAAATAAGTTTCACACAAAAAATGTATCGTTTCATTTTTAATTATTTTATAATTTAAGCATATATGTTCGTTTTATTCATTTGAAGGTAATTGTAGAGAGATACTACACTATTCTCCTATATATTTCATCTATATCAGAGACATACCAGACACATTAGCATTAAAAAAAAAGTGATATGTCTATGGATTGGGAATATTTAGATGACAATGACTGACCTTTTTATAATTTCTTGCATCCAAGATTGGAGAGAGCATAGTGATCACTCTAAGAAGTCTATCTTGGTATGATGTGTGCCAACAGCTGTCTTAAAAATACACACTTACGAGTATCATTTCTTTGCTGTAGTTAAGAGATAGTCTAATTTATGTGCTTGTCAAATTTCCTTTGTCAGAATTCCTTATTTTAAGGCCATTTCTTCTGCTCCAAGTTTTGCCTTGTAAGCATTTTGTCTGAATAGTGTCAGTCACTTAGGTTTTTTTTTTTTTTTTTTGTATTTTTCGGAAGTTAGAAGCAGGGAAGCAGTCAGACAGACTCCCACATGCACCTGACAGGGATCCACCCAGCATGCCGACCAGGGGGCAATGCTCAGCCCCTCTGAGGCATTGCTCCATTGCAGCTAGAGCCATTCCAACACCTGAGGCCAAGGCCACAGAGCCTTTGCTCCAATGGAGCCTTGGCTTCAGGAGGGGAAGAAAGAGACAAAGAGGAAGGAGAGAGGACAGCATGGAGAAGCAGATAGGTGCTTCTCCTGTGTGCCGTGACCAGGAATCGAGCCTGGGATTTCCACATGCTGGGCTGATGCTCTACCACTGAGCCAACTGGCCAGGGCTGTCACTTAGATTCTTTATTTGCAAAAAGTCAGCCTGTTGGATATAGACACTGACTGTTTCACTGATTGACCTTGAGCAGGGGAGCTTACACTCTACGTTATTTTTTGTCTTACCCTCCTATCATTCTATCTTAGCGTCTTGCCAACCTGCTTTTAAGGAGAGATTTGTTTATGATTGTCAAAGCTCTTTAATACCCTTAGCTGAAAGATGTTCTAATAAAAAGAATAGGGTTAACATAACAATTTGAATGAGAATAAAGGGAAAAAATGAACTCAGAGAATCTCTACCTAACACATTATAAAATGAAAATATTAAATTACAGAGGAAGATCCCGTTTAAGCATGACATTTACATATAGAGTTATAAGGATGTGACAGTGGGAGTTAGCACGGCAAAGCCTGAAGTCTTAAATATAGACAATGCCTGTATAAGAAAAGCCATAATACCGAATTTTGTTATTTTCTGTGGCAGTAAAACAAGTGATTTAAATTAATTCTGAAACTGGCCCTTTCTTCTAATTTCAGAAATAGATAGCAAGTCTTGAGCAGTTCATCTGAAGACCATTTTTCTTTAAGCTGATGTCAGAGGGTTCGAGGGAGGCCTTTTCCAAAACAAGTATAACATTTCCTTAATCCATGTGCTTACAGCACCAACAATAGTAGGAAATCATGTTTCCCTCTTCCATAAGAAGGTTCCAGCTTCTTCAAGTAGAATCAACAGAGTGCTTCCTCCACCCCCACAAAGACTAGCACAAGCAAAAGAAAAATGAGTAGTACACAAGGTAATGGGACGTTGTATTTTAAGAGTTTTAGATAGTTCACCAAGAATTTTCTGATTTTATTTCATTTGAATATACAGTTGTGATACATTCACAGCTATTCAGGTTGTTTTTCTACTGTTTGTCAATACGATGCTGCCTTAGTCAGTCTATTATTTGAGTGTAAAGCACTATTCTGAAACAGGAACAGACCACATCATGGAAAATGTACTTGCAGATTTTCATGGTGGACTTTGAAATCCTTTTATAGCATAAGAATTCACTATCTGTATACTGATACTTAAGTTTAAGTATTATTATTTTTCTTAATATTGAAGACTTTAATCAAATGGATACCACAAGCTAGTTTAACTATTCTTTTATTAGCAACCTGTTATTATAAAAAAAATTTAAAAAATAAACTATGGCTCTATTTTCACATCAATGAAATAACAATGGCAAAATTTTTCTGTGCAGTTACTGTTTATTTATTTTGGCTCATCACTGCAGTGTGTAAAATTAAGAAGGGAAAGTCAGTATCTTGAACTTTTATTGTTGATGTTTATTTCTAATCCATTAGCCTTTCAGTGTAAATCATTTTTTTCTCTCCAATAAACAACCACCGTAAGACCTTTACCATAAAAAATATGACTACAGAAAGTTTTCAAGATGATATCTCCTCCTTCTAGATTTTTGAGGCTTTCTAGAAAAAGCTTACATGTTGCCCCTGTCCCTCCCTCTACTCTCCTAAGCATCCAGTGACAGTGCCAAACCTCAGATGTCTTGGAATATCATTCATTTCATACCTATCACTAGAAATCATCCACTTTCCAAAATCATGACCATTCTCAACCTTCCTGGGTAGGGCAGTTCTGCTACTCATCTCACCTTCTGCACTCTACAACAAGATGTGCTGCTCAAGGCATAAACAGGGTGTCTGTAGAATGGTTTCTATTTTATTTTTTCTTTTAAACACAATACTGAGATATCTTAAGTGGAAATTTAACTCACTATGCTCAGTAAGAGGAAGAGACATTTGGCAACATTAAAAGTGCAATCAGTAATTACCAAAAAATATATTGACATGCACATGTCACTTCAGGCTTCTAAGAATCTTGTTTAATGGACCATTGAATCTGCACATTTACAGAGCAAATATATAATTTTTTGAAATTCAATCAAATGGACCCCCTGAAGGGTCCTCACACTGTCCTGTTTCTCCTCTGCCTACCCAGGGGTCCTAATGCTGTGGTGGGAGCTCAGTGTGTTATACTGCCAGTGGCAGAGATATAATGTGGGAGAGGGAGAAAAATGTCAAACCCAAGCTGTACTTCCCACCCAGGGTGTGTGTGGTGGGGATGCTCTTCTAAGAACCCACATATACAACACACCTCAAACATAAGCTGGCATCTGTGTATCTGTCACAGAGAGACGACCATTGTAAAAACCCACCAAGAACAGAAAGGATATTGCAGAACCGTCCGGGTCTTCACCTAGGAAGGCTCTGCCTGCCCTGTTTCTCCCATCTCTATACCAGATGGGCGGACATGCTGGGAAAGGAAACCTGGCCTATCTCTCCCCTGGTCCTGAGGAGCTGCCCTTTCAGCTCCATGCAAGAGTATCCGGGGGAGGTGGAGGGCTGGTGAAGCATGAAGAAGGTGACATGGAAGAGTCCTGTCACTGCTGTTTAATCGAAAGCAAGATTACAACTTTAAAATACACAGAACTAAGTCTCAGTATAAATGGATTGAAATTATGAATAGCCAGAAAATGAGAGCATAAAAAGCCCGTTATTTAACAGTCACAACCCTATAGGAAAATAGTTTTGATGTAGTATATATAGTTGAGGGTAGAAGTTTGAAAAAATAAAACTGCTTTAGGTTTTATTTCAAGAATAACTGGTTACATAAGCAAAGAAAGTAATGGGGGGCACTGAAAATAGTGCATTTATTATTTTTCTCTTTTATCTCTAACTCATCTATAAACACATGAGTCCTGACAACTGAGAATCCTGGTGCTGCAGGTTTAATGGTCTCTGAGGTATTTGTTATTTTCACCATCCTATCCAACTACTTTATGTTTCTTTCTTCCTGGATGTGAGAACCTTTTAATTCTCTAGACCCCTGGAGAATCTGTTTTATTTTTTCATTTGTGATCTGGTTCCATTTTACTCAGCCTTGGGTTTTCTTAACTAGTCATCAACATTGTAAACAACTCCCAGAATCTTCTGAGTCCTGTTTCTTGTGATATTTGCTGTCTTCAGATAATGAATGACATCGAGGAGTGAAGAGAGAATGAGACCATTTCCCATGGAGTTCAGTGGCAAGGGGAAACTGCCTATAAACATTTAGAAATAGGGACGGGGGTGACAGGGCTCAAGGATTGTGCTCAGGGCAGTACACTGTATTAGGTCAACAGTAAAGGCAGATTCAAGTAAGGGTGACTCAGAGGGTATGAGGACAGCAGGAGAGAAGCCCCTGGGATGGTCTGTGACCTGTACTTAGTTATGAATTGAAGCATGTGAGCTGCAGCAATTAGATCCTGGAGAGTGCGCCGGGTCTAGGGTGCAGACATGTCACAAGGTTCTTCTCAACACTGGGACATGGCAAATAATAGCCTCAGATTAAACGGTGCAGCCATTGGATAGTTGCAGCTGGTTAAAGAACAAGAGCTATTTTAGTTGGAATAAGATGTTGCAGGTGGGAACTGGGTCAGAAGGTACAGAGCTGTTTTGATGAGAAAATGTTTTAATCTAAGAGGAAAGCAAATTTAGTTTTCCGAGAAGAGTTGCATCTCAGTGATCTTCTTAAAATATATCCTTTTTGCCTGACCAGGCGGTGGCTCAGTGGATAGAGCGTCAGACTGGGATGCGGAAGGACCCAGGTTCGAGACCCCAGGATAGCCAGCTTGAGCGTGGGCTCATCTGGTTTGAGCAAAAAAAGCTCACTAGCATGGACCCAAGGTCACTGGCTCGAGCGGGGGGTTACTCAGTCTGCTGAAGGCCCGCGGTCAAGGCACATATGAGAAAGCAATCAATGAACAACTAAGGTGTCACAACGAAAAACTGATAATTGATGCTTCTCATCTCTCTCCATTCCTGTCTGTCTGTCCCTATCTATCGCTCTCTCTGACTCACTCTCTGTCCCTGTAAAAAAAAAAAAATATATATATATATATCCTTTTGTCACCATACTATATTAAAGTTTAACATACAGGTTTTTGTAGTTGAGGCTGCCTAATGGTTCAAATCCATTGCACTTTCTTCCTGGGCCCATAGATACATTACATTTCCCAACCTCCACTGCAGATGGGTGAGATTGTGTAACTAGTTCTGTAATTGCATTAGCAAGAATATTGAGAACAATATGATAAAGCTATTATGTCACCTGTCATATTATAGTTTAGTAATTCCAATTATAATAATTTAAATACATTTTAAGTAATTAGATGGAGGCAAGGCAGAGAAAAATTAAATAAGCACCTGTTACATTTTATAGTCCATATCAAATGTAGAAAGGACAGTTTATTTCATCACATGCCTCTTTAGCAAATATGGAGAGTATGACAGGTGACCCTAAGCAGATAAGCTCACAGAAAGATAAAGCTGTATAAAGATACTCTCTAAAATATGTTCTCAACCAAGATGGCTCCAATTTCTGACTAGCTAAACACCCAAGGGACTCTCCCTGGCTGTACACTGTTTGCCTTTGTGGTAATAATGATACCATACTAATTCCTGAGAGCTATCTTTCTTCCATAGACATGATTCTTCATATTATAAAACAAGATTTTAAAAGAAAAATGGAATATTATAAAAATTATAAACAATGCAATTATAATTTGTAAGAATGTGGATGGAATTGGGGTGTGTTTGTTCCTTAGCTGTTTCTAACTCAACTAATAAGAAGAAGAATTCCTTTATGCTCAATCATAATTAGCTGAAATGTTTTAATAGGTCAGTTTTCAATAGCCTCTATCCATTAAAGTTATTTTGGTTTCTAAAGGTGTACATATCTTCTCAAATCTATCCTAAAGTAACCTAAAATAGATCACAAAGTTCAAATTGTTAAATTTGATAAATTTTGACTTAAATAAAGAAACATCAAAGCAAATATATGAGTATACATTTTAGACTGGTTTAGGAACCATGCCATTGGAAAAAATAACAAAGAAGCATTCATTGGTATGTCAGCATTATACAAGTTGAAGAGCTCCATTTACAGCGGAGTGGGACCTCTTGTTTTGTCAAATGGGGTGAGGCTGTATGAGGAAGACGTATGAGGAATATGGAGAATGTTTATTTCCCTTAGATATTTTTATAACCCATTCCATTTTTTGGCAGTGTTCATGGGACTGTGCTCATTGCAGTAGATGAAACTAAGCTTCTTTATTTGACATATGAAGTCTCAGGTTTGGAAGTCTAGTACAAGAGTCAAAGTTGTGTGCACACTCAAGGTCAACATTCTGTGTCACCTTGCACACTCGCATTTACCCTGAAATCACCCTGGTGTCTGTGCTTTCTGTTCTCAGTGTTTAGCCTGGCTTTGGCTTACTTCCACTCGCTATGAGTGCTGAACAGACTTGTGATTCCCTTCAGTCAGAATAAATAAGGAGATTACTGTGGCATGGCAAATAAATTATGGGCTAAACCCTGTCATAATAATAGTTTTCATTTATATAACAGATTGGCTTGGGGGAGCTTGAAGAATTTACAAATATGGTTTCTCCTGTTTTGCTGATAGGAAAACAGTGTCTGGCACCAGTTTACGATTACAATTCTCAGGGAGTCCAGCCCTAAATAGAGTACTCCCATTTTGGAAAGTTGGATTCAGTTTATTAGAGCAGGATAATAAAAATATGTCCAGGATCCACATCCTCCTGCCATTTGGAGGACGCGGATTTGCTGAATCTGCTAACAAAATACTTGGCAAAGAATTTATTGTTTCCTGCTTTGAGACTTTGAAAGCATTTAGAATATGCAGCATGTGAATCCTAAAAAATAATAGCAGAAGGTCATATGCTAACTGCCATCTCTAAGGAAAATCTGCAAACAAATTTGCCACTTAGAGAAACACTTTTATTTATGGAGTACAATCTATCTGTCAAAACACCAAGAGGCTCTGCTTGGTTAACTGTTCTAACACAATTAACATAGTAATGTAATTGGCTGGCCTTAAAAGACATCAGCCCTACAGACAGCACCACTAACATTAACAGTTATGCTGGAGATGAGACCAAGATGCTGTAAATGAAGCCAGATGTACACACAGAGGGACTAGAGGCCCATCAGGGTTTCCTAGGGGAAATATTCATTACACTGTGCATCTGGTAGAGTTTTTCAGAAATCTGTATCTCCCAAATGATCTGTTCGTAGATTTGGTTTAAAATAGTCTCCCCCGATCTACCCATTTGAAAGGCAAATATATATATATATTATATATATATATAATATATATATATTATATATATATATTTTTTATATATATTTTAATATGGTATTAAATAAATATACCAGAGCGGGTAAAAGGAGGTTTACAATTGTAAGTACATAAAACACAGAGTTAATTATTGTATTATTTTCTGTATGAACAACTGTAAACCTCCTTTGGCCCATTCCTGTATTGTCACCAACAGAATCACTCAGACAAAATAACTTCCCAAAAGATAGTGATGCACAGTAAAGGAAACCTCCTTATCTTCTGCTGTTAGAGAAATTTAAAATACATGTACAGTGATGGATTAAAGATGGCCACAAGTTTTGATTCTTCTCTCACTGAGTGATAGACGTGGGATGGGGGCGGGGTCTGTGTTCCTTTTCCTTGATTCTAAGCAGGCTCTGAGACTGCATTAGCCAGTAAAATGTTGCTGAGTGATGTTGTATCAGTGCCCAGACCCAGGCAAGAGGGATGGAAGCTTCCATTTCCTATCTCTCGGGATAGTTGCTTTTGGAACTCAGGTGTGAGGCAACCCAAGCCTTCCTATCAGAGAGGCTCCTGGAGGGGTCTGAGGAGGAATGGAAGGCCCCAATCACAGTTCTAGATGAGTGTACAGCTAGCAGTCAACAGCAAATTGTCATCTTTGAAGCCAGTCCTTTATCCTAGTCCAGCTGCCCCAGCAGATTCTGCAGGGAGCACAGATGAACTGTCTACATGAAGTCCTGCCTCAATGCAGATTTGACTCAAATAATTGAACATGGTCATTTTAGGCCACTAGGTTTGGGGGTAGTTTGTTATAGCAAATGATACATGATTGTTATGCTTATCGATAGCTAAGCAAATACATCAGCAGACTGATTATTTTCTATTGTTACTCTTGATTTGTAAACACATTTCTCCCAATAAAGTACTCAGCTGCTCTTTCCTCTAGATCAGTGTCCCCTATCAGTAGCTTGGAATCTATTTGTAAGTTTATTTCCAAACTTATTAGAACTGTCATGCAGTTGTTGCCGTTCACTCCCTAGTTATGTATCCCTTTCTGTGGTTTTCTGAAAGTCTCCTCTGGAGAAATAAGACTTGACAGCACCTTCCCTCAGGATCTCAAAGAATGTGGAGAGGAAAGTAACTTTTTACAAGAGTTAGAGGCCTTTACTATGTTATTATTAATTCAAATATTTTTGCTTTGTATGTATAAGATACAATACATCTCACTTTTAAAAATCACAGTTACAAATGCTATAGAAATGTTTACCTGACACCTATATACTCTTGTTGATCAATGTCACCCCATTAAATTAAATTTTTTTTTTAAAAAATCACAGTTACACATACAAATTATTACAATGATAATATCATAAAAGAATTAATAGGTGCCATCCTACACCTGTATTTCACATCTTGTCTCTTATAGATTCTTTGTGAATTTGGACTTTTCCTCCTACATGCCCACCCTCTCTCTATGCCTACTGATGTGTTCAGGTCTTTCCTTTATTTTAAACAAATTAAATCTATCCCTCAGCCATGCTTTTCTTCCAAGATAACACTCTTTCTTCCTTTTCCCTTTTATTACCAACATTTCTTAAAGAAAGATCTACCCTGATTTACCTCCCTTATTTCACCACTAGTCCACAAATACCTCTCAATGAGGTCATCAGTGACCCCTTATATTCTGAACCTGAAAGATCTTTTTAGACCTGTGGTTATCCTCTGTATTGCATTCAACATTGATAACCATTTGTTCCTTCTTAAAATACTATTTGTTATCTCTGTGGCACTGTCATGTTCATGGTTTTTTCCCGGTCTCTGTGATTGTTACTTCTTAAGCCCTCTTTACTCCCATCAGGCCCTTCCCTTTGTTCTTTGTAGGTGACCCTCTTTGTGTCTGTGGCAGAAATTATTCTTTGGGCCAGACTTGTCTGTTGATCTCCAAAATTTAATTTCTTTCTCTCTTTTTTTTTTGTGACAGAGACAGAGAGAGGGACTGATAGGGACAGACAGAGAGATGAGAAGCATCAATTCTTTGTTGTGGCACCTTAGTTGTTCATTGATTGCTTTCTCATATGTGCCAGCAGAATGGGTGACCCCTTGCTCAAGCTAGCGACATTGGGCTCAGGCTGGTGAGCCTTGTTCAAACCAGATGAGTCCACATTCAAGCCAGTGACCTCAGGGTTTCAAACCTGGGTCCTCAGCATCCCAGTTCAATGCTCTATCCACTGCGCCAACACCTGGTCAGGCCAAAACTTTATTTCTATCTACCTATTTAATATCTTCACCATTTCTATATGGAAACTGTCATTTTCCTTTTGTCTAGTTGCAACAAGCTTTCCCATAGTTTACATTTCCAATCTCAGTGAATGACATCTGCAGTTTGTCAAAACAAACAAACCAAGAATCCAAGAATCAAGTTTGATTTTGCTCTCTCTCTCACATCTCCCAAGTTCAATCACCAAGGAATTCTTTTCTTCATTAAATTCACCTGAATCTGTCTACTCACTGCTTCCAATTGCATTATTTCAACCCTATATCTTTGCCTCCTATATTGACCCCTCTAATCCATTTTTACATTCCTGTTCACATAATCTTTCTAAAATGCAGGTCTGAACATTCTTTCTCCTATGTAAAGATCATCAAAGACACCTACACCCTGTTTAGACATGGGGTCTTTTATCTTTTACGTTTCCCAGAGTTTTCTCCCCCTGTCCACCTTCCAGTGGTTGTGGATTTTGCACAGATGACATTCAAATGCCTTCTCTAAACCATCACTGGGAAACACAGGCTCACTATTAAAGTCACTGTGATAAATGGCAAAGTGCTAGATCACCTTTCTTCATAGACCCCTTTTCTGTGACATGCTGGACAAACATCAAACTGCACTACATTTAAAATGAGACCAAAGGTATTTGAACTTTGACAAAACATCCTTTGAGAGTTTTACCTGATAACTTTAGAGTACCATTTATTTTGATTAAATGTCCCTTTTGAACCTGCAACTTTCTGTTATTCTCTATGAGAAAGCTTGTGACTGCATTTTGCTGAATGATGGCAGCATGTGTCACATGAAATTTTTCTTTGCCTTGTTTCTCTTTCCAAACTCAAGACAGTTTGTTCCCAGAGCTTACCTGCTGGCAGTACATAATAGGACCCTATAATGATATGAATCCATTCCATTTATCATTCTCCATTATCTTAAGTAGGAATATATGGGTTCTTATTTAAAACACAATCCATATGTTTATTTTTTCCAGATTTGTGTAATTCCAGTTTAGAATGTGGTGGCTAGCTAAAATATATATTTTAGACTGATTTTTGTTTACTCTTAAAACTCAGGGTTTTAAGTCAATGTTCTTAAACAATTCTAGTTACACTCCAGTGCAATAGCAAAGCCCAAGGAAAGCTCAAAACAACTCAGCTTACACTTATTGATTTACAATTGAGTTGCTGATCTTATCAACAATGGAGAGAGACATAGTCTGACTCAGAGATATCTGAGCTTTAACTTTTGCTTTTAATACCTACATATAGTAATACTTTACTAGTTAGAAAAGTTAAAACAAAAATGCTTAGAATAATTATTCCTCATCATTATAGAAAATAAAAAATACAAAAATATGTGAGAGAAAATAAACTTCATTCTTTATATATTATGAATAAAGTCTATTAACTTTCTACAGTGCTGTCATTTAATTATACACAGTTTCTGCCATATAATATATACTCAATAAGTAAATAGTTGTTGAATGGAGAAAGGTATATAATAAAAATAATAGTACTTTTTATGTCTTAAAGTAGTTCCTTAGTATTTTTTCCACTGTATAAGCAATCATTTCCTTATATGCATCAACTTCCCTATTATTAGGCATCCAAATAATTCCTTATTATAAATAAATGCAAATATAAAATACTTTGGCTATATATCTTCTACATTTTATGATGGTTTCCTTAGATTAATATGTATATATTTCTGTTTAAATGTTTTTGATAAATATTATGAAATTGCTTTTCAGAGCAAAAATGGCTGAGAATATCTGTTGAATTGTACCTTTGTAAATTCTAAACATATTTTAAAATGTAAATTTTATTGGAAAATTTAATATTATTTAATATTATTTGAATTTAACTTTTTTAGTAGTATAGCTAAACAGTTTTCATTGATCAGTGATATTACTTTTGTGGGTTTTCTGTGAAAATCTATTGACAAAATTTTTTCCTAACATTTACTGAGTGCCAGAAACTATTCTGAGTGTTTTATATGTAGTGACTTGCTTGACTCTCACAGCAACCCTGTACATAATAGGACCCTCCTATAATCCCCCTTTCACAGATGAATGGTAAATCTCGGATAATTTCTGATGTCTAACAAGATTTTTTTTCTTGTTAGACTGATTTATATAAACTCTTTAGATATTAAAAACATGAGCCAGGTAGATAATTGTGTGGCTAATGGTTTTATGTTATGCTAATTGTCTTTTGTCACATTTGTCAATACATTTTATTTTGTAAGTTTGGTCATTGTACAGTTAAGTTCACTGAAAAGTTAAGTTCATATGGTTATTCATTTATTATCCTGTCTTTTTTTTTTTTTCTGAAGTTGGATATGGGGAGCCAGTCAGACAGACTCCCGCATGCGCCTGACGGGGATCCACCTGTCATGCCCAGCAAGGGGCGATGCTCTGCCCTTCTGGGGCATTGCTCTGTTGCAACCAGACCCATTCTAGCACCTGAGGCAGAGGTCATAGAGCCATCCACAGCGCCCGGGCCCACCTTGCTCCAATGGAGCCCTGGCTGCAGGAGGGGAAGAGAGAGATAGAGAGGAAGGAGAGGGGGAGGGGTGGAGAAGCAGATGGGCGCTTCTCCTGTGTGTCCTGGCCCCTGGCTGGGAATCGAACCCGGGACTCCTGTACGCCAGGCCGACACTCTACCACTGAGCCAACCAGCCAGGGCCGTATTATTCTGTCTTAAGTTTTGTTTATTTCTTTGCTTCTTTTGTTTATAATTCCTATTTCTATTCATTTTCCCTCAATAATTCATAAATTCTCCACTGATTTGTCATATCCCTATGAAGTGTACTGCGTACAGATGCTCCTTAACTTATGATGGAGTTATGTTCTGAAAACATTGTAAGTTGAAAATGCATTTAATACACCTAACCTACCAAACATCATAGCTTCCCCATTCTACCTTAAAGGTGCTCTGAACACCTGCAGCTGGGAAAGAATCATCTAACACAATGAGTGCACTGGATAGTTTCAGCTGACCACCGTCACTGATTGCGGTCCATTGATTGTGCGGCTGGCTGGGAGCTATAGCTTGCCACTGCTGTGGCATCGTGAAGCATATTGTATTACCTACTGCCGGCTCAGGAAAAGGTCAAAATTCACATTTCAAGTATGATCTCTATGGAATGCATATTGCTTTTGCACCATTGTAAAGTTGAAAAATCCAAAGTTGAACCACATGTATATATGTACATAAGTATGTATGTGTACAATTACAAGTTTATTTTGAAGTATTCTATTTCACTCTTTTGTCACATGATACTTAACGTATTTTCAAATTATATTGTTTATTGTGGTTTAAAACACAGTTTATTACATGAGATGACAAATCATCTCTGGTTATTTTTCCTTTAAAACGTTATCATCTATTTTAAATACTATAAAACAAAATTCTATTGGATTGCAATAAAATATAAAATTAATTAGACTACATTTTCACTTTATTTTTGTTTTAACTGATGATCAATTTTTATGGTATGAAATTCGTTTTCAGGAATGGAAATACAGAAATGTAAACATGCTGATGAGGGAAAAATAGGTTCTAGTGTTGAAATAGTCATTAACTTTTATCTAAGAACCAGTCGGTGTTAAGGTTGCCTGTGGTGATCTGAAAGAACTGGAGGAACACTAGTCAATGCTAAGATTCTTGGTCGACTCTGTGCATACATTCTGTGCAAGTGCAAAGGAGCAACCTGTTTCCTATCTGAGGACAGGTTTCCTTGTTTCTTGATCAGTACAATGTGGCCGAGCCAGTGGTTAAGTGGTTAACCCCACTCAATTAACTATAGTTTAAAGGTTTCCTTAACTTTAAATGCTATATCCTTTCAATGTTCATCTATTTCAGTCTTCCTAGGTATTAAGTAGGAAAGTAGAAGCCCCATTTGAAAATAGATGTGTTCTTGGCTTTTATTAGGATGATAAGAATTTTAAGGCAATGCCCAGAATGATGGGCATTCAACTCTTCAAGTACTTTAACTTAGAGAAAATATATTTCAAAAAAATTAAAAGTTAATCCTTTTGCTTGTATTAATCTTTAAGTATACCTGCAGGAACTGCATGTAAAATATTTCCCTAAAGTACACATCAGTAAAATATTCTTCATGTCTGTTATTAGGAAAACACTAAAGGAGGGGTCAGAAGATGATATTTTTCTCAATGATTCCTTTTATAAAATTATTTATTTTATTTTTATTATCATTGACATACAACATTATAGTAGTCTCAGATGTACAACATAGTAATTAAACAACTATATACCTTATTACATGATCACCACGATTAGTGTAGTGTTTTTCTGGCACCATATGCAGTTATTACAATATTAATTATATTCCCTGTGCTGTACTTTACACTCTATGACTATTTTCACAACTGGCAATATATACTTTTTAACCTTTCTCACCTTTTTAACCTATCCCCCAGGACCCCTCCCACCTCAGTCTGGAAATCACCATTGTTGGTCTCTGTATCTATAAGTTTGTTTTTGTTTCCTTTGTTCATTTATTTATTTAATTTTAGATACTATATCTAAGCAAAATAATATGGTATTTTTCTTTCTCTGACTTATTTCATTTAGCATAATACCCTCTAGGACCTAGAGTCTAGGTCCATCTAAGCTGTTGCAAATGGCAAGTTATCATTCTTTTTTTAAAATTAATTTTAATGGGGTGACATCAATAAATCAGGGTAGGCTTGGGAAATTCTCATTTATTATTTGTTTGAATATGTTCTCCATTCCATTTTCTCTCTCTTCTCCCTCTGATATACCTATTATTATTATGTTATTCTTTTTGATGGAGTCAGACAATTCCTATAGGGCTTTCTCATTTTTTTAAATTTTTGAGTCTATTTCTTCTTCTCTCTGTTGTGCCTCAAGTTGCTTGTCTTCTATTTCACTAATCCTACCTTCTATCTGGCCTGTTCTATTAGCTAAGCTTGTTACCTCATTTTTCAGCTCGTGAATTGAGTTTTTCATCTCTGTTTGATTTGTTTTTATAGTTTCAATTTCCTTGGTAATATATTCTTTGTGTTCATTGAGTTGTTTTCTGAGCTCCCTAAATTGCCTTTCTGTGTTTTCTTGTATATCTCTGAATATTTTTAGGATTTCTATTTTAAATTCTCTGTCATTTAGCTCCAAGGTTTCCAATATATTAAACTTTTTCTCCATAGAGTTTTTCTCATCTATCTGTGCTACCTCTCTGTCTTTTGTATCCATGATATTCAATTTTCTCTTACTTAATGGCATCTGAGGGTGGTTTTGTTGATAGTATTAATGAGAATTAATAAAGCATAAAAAGTTAAAAATAAAAATAAAAAATAAAAAAGAATAAATTAAAAAATTATTATTCTCCCCCTTTTTTTTCCTCTCCACTCCTCTCCTCTCCTTCTTGAGAAAATCTTGTGGTGAACTGTGAATTATATTGTGCTAAGTAGAACAAAAACTACCTATAATGGAGGGCCTGAGTTGGAGAGAAGTGATAAAGGGGCAAAAAAGGGGGTATAGACCCACAAAATGCAAAAAAGGAAAAAATTTGGGTCAAGAATAAAATGATTTGCTTTTAGTTGATGGTTGACTAAGAGATATGATGAGAGGAATAAGAGAGAAACAGGAAAAAGGGGAAAAATTAAAAAAATTACTATTGTATTTAGTGGAGCAAGAACTAGATTAAATGGAGAGCCAGTGTTGGGAGCACTGCTAGTGAGTTTAAAAAGTGAAGTAAAAAAACCCCAAAGCACCACAGAGAAAAATTTGAGTCCTAGATAAAGTAATTTGTTTGTGATTGAGGATTGAATGAGAGGAAAAGTAAAGGAGAAAATAAGAAACTAATATAGAGGGAGAAAAAAAAGAAACAAAGAGGAAAACACAAAAAGAAGAAAAAAGAATAAAAGGAGAGAGAGAGAGAGAGAGAGAGAGTTAAGGGTTTTGGAGTGCAACCTCATAGAGAGAAAGGAAGAAGAAAGAAAAGATAATGGGAGATGTAACGATGTAACACTTATGGATAGTGTAGTTCAAGGAGAGGAGAGAGTAAGACCAGCAGAGAATTAAATGACCAAATTGGAAGAGGAAGAAAATAATCAAGACAAGAAGATAAGAGAAACAAATGAACAAATATAATAAAATGGGATAGGTTATAAAGTCTGTGGATTATTCCTGATTTTGAGAGGTGACTCTGTACCCTGGGTTCTGCCCCTGTGACACACTTAGGTAGAGGTTTGTAGTTGATAAGTCTCTATGGTGATGTCATATATTGGGCTTCAGTCTCATTGGCAGTTGAGGCTCATTAGCATTTGCAGGTTCCGCCAATGAGAGAGTCCGTATTCCCGGAGCCTCTCTCCTTGTCTTTCCTTCCTGAATTAGTAGCCTGATGATCCAGCTATGGGGTTGCTGCTGCCTCTGCCTGGAGAGTAAGAGGCTCAAAGAGCTGGCAAATCCCCACTCTATTCCCACTTAGCACAGGACTCTGGGTAAGGCTCAATCAGTCAGAGCCGCTAGTATAATCAGGCAGGGCTTTGGCCCACACAAAGACCTCTGACTGCCCCTCTGTCCGGAAACACAGGTGCCCACTCCCGGGGGAATCTCTCACCCACTATCTGCGCTCACTGACCGGGATATCCTGCCAGCCACCTCTCACTCCCGGTGAGGCGCCCTGCCTGCATGGAAATGTTCCAGCGTAGGAAATTTTGCTCCCACTCACTCCCCGTGTGCTGCTTTTCGGGGCACAGGGGCAACCTCAAGACTCTGGTTTCAGCCCACAGAAAGGCCTCTGACTCTGCCCCTCTGTCCGGGAACACAGGCGCCCATTCCCGGGGCACTCGGAGGAATCTCTTGCTCACTATCCGTGTTTGCCCACCAGGATATCAGGCCAGCTGCCTCTCACTCCGAGTGAGGCTCCCTGCCTGTACAGAAAAGTTCAAGCGTAGGGAATTTTGCTCCCACTCACTCCCCACGTGCTGCTTTTCAGGGTGCAGGGGTGACCCTGAGACTCCAGTTTTGGTCCACAGAAAGGCCTCTGACCCTGCCCCTCTGTTCGGTAACACGGGTGCCCACTCCCGGGGCTCTAGGAGGAATCTCTCACCCACTATCTGTGTGTGCTGACCAGGAGATCGGGGTGGATGGCTGATCCAAGTGCCTTTCTTTGTCTGGATTTGGCATGAGCGTTAGCTTGTGTTGACTGGGTTGCCACAAGCACTGTTTTTCCTCGTCTTGGATGTCTGTGCCACAGCCTGGTTCGGCCGTTTGTGCCGCGGCCTGGTTCTATTCACAACCTATGCCCGCCTTAGTTCCTATACTCTCAGTTCCCAGTGAAAGCAGCCCTTATTTAGGTTAGTGAGGAAGGCAGAGTGTTTCTTCCTCCTTATTTCCTTTGGGGTTGATTATATATTTAGTCAATTTTTCACTCAATCATACCTTCACATTTAGTGTGGAACTTCTGGAGACTCCAAGGATAGATTTTTCTGTCTCTGGTTGAAGATCTTGTTGAATTTTGGGGGAGATTTATCAGTATCACTCCTTACGGCGCCATTTCTCTGACATCATCCCAAGATATCATTCTTTATTATGAGTGAGTTACATTCCATTGTGTATACATACTATATATTTTTTATTCATTCACCTACCAATGGGCTCCTATGTTGATTCCATATCTTTCCTATTATAAATAATACATGTATCTTTGAATTAATCTTTTGGATTTCTTTGAATAAATGCCCATTAGTAGAATTGCTGAATCATGTGGTAATTCTATTTTTAATTTTTTGAGGAACCTATATACTATTTTTTATAGTTGCTGCATCATTTTCAATCCCACCTACAATGCCTAAATGTTCTCTTTATTCCATCAGCTCATCAACACTTGCTGTTTGTGAATTTATTAATGATAGCCATTCTGCTAGGTATGAGATAATATCTATTTTGTTGTACTTTTTTTTTTTGCATTTTCCTAATGATTAGTGATGCTGAGCATCCTTTCATTTCTGTTGACTATTCTTATGTCCTCTTTAGAGAAATGTTTATTCCTGACCTGTGCTTTTTTTAATTGGAATTATTTTGGTATTAAGTTGTACGAGTTCTTTATATATTTAGGATATTAACCACCTGTCAGATGTATCACTGGCAAATATTTTCTCCCATTCCATAGACTGTCTCTTTATTTTGTTCATGATTTTCTTTGTTGTGCAAAAACTTTTTAACTAGATATGTTTTCATCTGATTATTGTTTTCTTTTTTTCCCTTGTTCAACTATCCTTGTCCACTCTTGACATTGCTCTTAGCTTTATTGTCTTTTTTTTCTAGGAGTTTATGGTTTCAAGTCTTATATTTAAATCTTTAATATATTTTGAGTTTATTTTTTAAATGGTGTAATAAAGTGGTCTAGTTTCATTTTTTGGCATGTATGTATCTACTTTTTGCAACATCATTTACTGAAGAGACTGAATAGTCCATTGTATGTTCTTGCTTCCTTTGTCATAGATTAATTGACCCTATAGGTGTATGTTTATCTCTGGACACTCTATTCTGTTCCACTGATCTGGTTTTTTTGTATTGTTTTATGCCATGCTGTTTTGATTAGTATGGCCTTGTAGTACAGTTTTATATAAGGTAGCTGATACTTTCAACTTTGTTATTCTTTCTCAAAATTGCTTTAGCTATTTAAGGTCTTTTGTGGTTCCATATAAGTTTTAGGATTATTTGTTCTAGTTCTGTGAAAAATGTCATTGGTATTTTTATAGGCATTACCTAGCTATATATTGCTTTAGGTAATATGAATATTTTAACAACGTTAATTCTTCTTATGCATGCATACAGAATTTATTTCCATTTATATATGTCTTTTTTAATTTATTTCAGCAATGTCTTATAGTTTTCCATGTACAAGTCTTTCACCTCCTTGGTTAAATTTAGAACTAGGTATTTTGCTCTTTTTGATACAAATATAAATGGTGTTGTTTTCTTAATTTCTCTTTCTGATAGTTATTGGTGTATAGAAATGCATTGTATTTTTAAATACTACTTTACTAATTTTTTATTAGGTCTAGTAGTTTTTTGGTGGAGGATTTATAAAATGAACTTGTAAAATTAGTGTGGGAGTCTTTACTCCTCTTGAGTTTTTTGGAATAGTTTGAGATGAAGATATTAATTCTTTTTTGAATGTTTTGTAAAACTCACTTCTGAATCCATCTGGTCCACAACTAGTGTTTATTAGAGTTTTTATAACCGATTTCATTTGTTATTAGCAATTAGTATATTCAAACTAGTTGTTCTTTTTATTTACTTCCATTTTTTGGTTTTATTTGGGCCCTCACTCTTATTTTCTTGATGATTCTGAAAATGTTTTATCAATTGTGTTCATCTTTACATTGAATCCGCTCCTAATTTCATTGAATATTTTTATAATTCCTTATTTTGTTTATTATTTTTTCCTTTTTTCTGCTCACTTTGGACTTTGTTCTTTATTGCCACTAGTTCTTTTAGTTTTAATGTTACTTTTGTTATTTGATATTTTCCTAGTCTTGAGGTAGCCAGCATTACTGTGATATTTTTCACTTAGGACTACTTGGGCTGTGTGCCATAGTTTTGGGACATTATATTTTCATTTCATTTGTCACAGGGTATCTTTTGATTTTCTTGATCTCATTGTTAACCCATCCTTTGTTTCGTAGCCTGTTGTTTAGCCTTTATGTGTTTGTGTGCTTTTCATCTTTCTTCTTGTAACTCATTTCCAATTTCATAGTGTTGTGACCTGAGTTGCTTGATAATGATTTCAGTCAAGTTAAATTTATTGTGACTTGTTTTGTGACCTAATAGGTTGCCTATTCTGAAAAATATTCCATGTGTTCTTAGAAAGAATGTACATTCTGCTAGTTAGGGATGAACTGTCCTATAAATACCTATTAAGTTTATCTGCTCTAATATGTCATTTATAGCCACTGTTTCCTTGCAATTTTCTATCTGGATAATCTATCCACTGATGTCAATGCGGTGCTGAATTCCCCTACTATTATTGTAATACTATCTCTTCCTTTATTCTATCAATACTTGCTTTACATATTTATGTGCTTCTACACTGAATGAGTAGGTGTTTACAAGAGTTATGTTCTCTTGTTGGACTGACCCCTTCATCATTAGACAGTGCCCTTCTTTGTATTTTGTTACAGACTTGTTTTAAAGTCTATTTTGTCTGATATAAGTATTGTTACCCCAGCTTTTCTTTCATTACCCATTGCATAAAATATCTTTTTCTATCCTTTTACTTTCAGTCTGTATGTGCCATTCATTTTGAAATGAGTCTTCTGTAGGCAGCATATACAGATCTTGGTTTTTTTTTCTTTAAAAAAAATACATTCAGCCACCCTATGTCTTTTGAATGAAATATTTAGTCCAGTTACATTTAGAAAAACTATTGATACATGAGTAATTATTACCATTTTATGAATTGTTGTCTGACTATTTCTGTAGTTCTTTTGTGTTCCTTTCTTATTATCTTGCTCTGTTGTATGTTGATGACTCTCTGTAGTGTTATATCTTAGGACTTTTTCTCTTTCTGTCTAGTAGATCTGATAGATTGGTTATCATGTGCTACACAAGCTAACTTGTAGCAGACTATTTTAAGTTAATAATCACTTATTCAAACACATTAATAATTCTTATATATATATTTAATAATTATTATTTTACTCACCTCCCCCACACATTTATGGACTTGTCATTATATTTTTATCTCTTGTGTGTGTGTTTGAGTATATTTCTTATTTATTACTTATACATATGATCTTCCTACTTTTTTAAAATTTATTCATTTTAGAGAGAGGAGAGAGAGAGAGAGAGAAGAAGGGGGGAAGGGGGGAGGAGCAGGAGGCCTCAACTCCCATATGTGCCTTGACCAGACAAGTGCAGGATTTTAAACCAGCAACCTCAGTGTTCCCAGATGGATGCTTTATCCACTGGACCACCAGAGGTCAGGCTGATCTTCTTACTTTTGCCTCCATCATTTGTACTAGCTCTATAGTTGGTTGATCTACTGCTTTTAAAAAGTGTTTGCCTTTGTCAGTAAGAATTTCTTTTCTTCCCTGTATTTTCTTATTCCTATTGTTCTCTCTTTTTCTACTTAAAGAAGTCCATTTAGACCAGCAAGATGGCGATGGAGCAGGCGGATGTACCAACTTCCACCTACCAGAACCAAAGTGGATTACAACTTAATTTTGAGAACCATCATCTGGAAAAACCAACTTTGGACTAAACTAAGAGGACTCTTCAACCAAGGAACACTGAAGAAGCCATACTGAGACTGTTAGGAAAAGCAGAAACGTGGAGAGGGTTGCCCAGCTCCCTGGAGCAAATGGCAGCCTGGAGAGACTCGCGAGGTGAGAAGTGAATTTAGCAGAGAGGGGAGGGTCCTGAGCCCCAGGAACAAAGCCCAGCCTGCATCTCCAGAGCCTAGAAGAGGCATATGGACAGTTTTTAGCTGCAAAACAAGTCAGAAAGAGGCAGTTTTTGTGAGAAAGAGGCAGTTTTCTCAGCCCAGGATTCTTCTTAAAGGGACCACGCGGAAAACCTCTTTCACAATCACCCACCCAGGGCTCCAGAGGATAAAAAGAGAGGAGAGGCCTGGAGCAGTGGGTAGAAAGTGTAATCTAGGAGGCAGAGAGAGAAACACTTTGAGGGACAGCCACCCTAACCCCTGGGCTGAGCCACTCTCCAAATATGAAGTGAATATTTCCCCTGGAAACAGAAATACCAGCAAAGGGAAGCAGGTCTCCAGCCAAACATGCTCTCCCGAGGCACTCAGAGCAGAGCCGATTAGAAGGAGGGAGTTTTCAGGATTACAGTATGGAGCATAGGGTCTGACCTGTAGTGCCCCACCCACACTGCTAAGGGCATGCTGGAGAACAGAAGGTGGTGGGATGCGGAAACACAGTTCTGTCAGTAGTAGCGAGCGCAACCTGATCCGGCCACACCTGAGGCCCGGCTGAGCTCAGTCTAGTGCAGCAGGGGTGAAAGGGATACACAAAAGCGGTGTGGCCTGGCTACAGGCCCGCCTGCAACCCCGCCTGTGTGGGAATGGCAGGAGCCGAACAGGCAGAGATCTGCCACTGAGCAAGGGCACACAGGCTTGCAGCCCTGCCCCGACAGCAGAGCCGAGGCTGGAAGCACAATGCGCCAGCCGGCTCTGACTGCGGAGGTGGGGCAGAAGGCTAGGAACTGGCGGACACCCGCAGCTGAGCAAAAGTGCTGACCCCTGCCCTTGATGCCAAGACTTGTGGCCCGTGCCTGGTGCACAACCCCACCCATGGAGGTGGGGCGAAGGATAGACCGGCTGAGGCTTGCAGAACCAGGCACATGAACACAGCCCCAACCATGGAGGAGAGGCGGCACCAGCAATGCCCATAACAGAACACCCTAGGCAGCGGCAGAGGGGGTGGAGGGCCTGCAACAGACCACACCAAGGAGACATAGAGGCAACACCTATTGGACTCCAGTGGCCAAACTCTTCTTATACACAGACAAAAGAGGCATGCAGAGAAATAGTCCCAAATGAATCAAGAGAAATCCCCAGAAAAGGACCTGAATGAGTCAGATATAACCAAATTACTGGATGCAGCATTTAAGATGTTAAAAGAGCTTAGAACAACAATAGATGGTCATTACAAACACCTAAATAAAGAGATAGCAAATATAAAAAAGGAAATTAAAATAATAAAAAAGAATCAGTCAGAAATGACAAATACAATATCAGAATTGAAGACCACAATGGAAGGAATTAAAAGCAGGATGGATGAAGCTGAGAATTCAAAAGCGAGTTAGAGGACAAGATAAATGAAGGCATGGAAGCAGAGCAGAAAAAGAAAAGAGAATCAAAAAGTCTGAGGAAACTCTAAGAGAGCTCTGTGACAACATGAAGAAAAATAACATCCACATCATAGGGGTTCCTGAAGAAGAAAAAAACAAGGGATAAAAACTTTGTTCAATCAAATCATAGCTGAAAACTTCCCTAAATTAAGGCAGGAAAAAGTCTCGCGCATTCAAGAAATACAGAGAATTCCATTAAAGAGAAACCCAAAGAAATCTACACCAAGATACATCATACTTAAAATGCCAAAGCTAAGCGATAAAGAGAAAATATTAAAAGCTGCTAGAGGAAAAAAGGCTATCACCTACAAAGGAGCCCCCATAAGGATGACATCGACTTCTTAATGGAAACACTTGAGGCCAGAAGGGAATGGCAAGAAATATTCAAAGTAATGCAGAACAAGAACCTACAACCAAGACTACTTTATCCAGCAAGGCTATCATTTAAAATTGAAGGAGAAATAAAAAGCTTCCCAGACAAAAACAAACAAACAAAAAACCCCAACAAAACAAACAAAAAAACCAACTCAAGGAATTCACTAAAACCAAATCAATGCGCCAAGAAATGTTAAGGTGCCTGTTTTGATTCCAAAACCAGACAAAGACAATACAAAGAAAGAAAATTATAGGCCAATATTTATGATGAATCTAGATGCTAAAATCCTCAACAAAATATTAGACAATTGGATTCAGCAATACATGATAAATATCATACACCATGATCAAGTGGGATTTATTCTGGGGAGGCAAGGCTAGTACAATATTTGCAAATTAATGTGATTCATTACATAAACAAAAGGAAGGAGAAAAACCACATGATAATTTCAAGATGCAGAAAAAGCATTTGATAAAATCTAGTACCCATTTATGATCAAAACTCTCAGCAAAATGAAAATACAGGGAACATACCTCAACATGATAAAGGCCACTATGACAAACCCACAGCCAACATCATATGCAATGGGCAAAAATTAAAAGCAATCCCCTTAAGATCAGGAACAAGGCAGGGCTACCCCCTTTCTCCACTCTTATTCAACATAGTTCGGGAAGTCCTAGCTATAGCAATCAGACAAGAAGAAGAAATAAAAAGCATCCAAATTGGAAAAGAAGTAAAACTATCATTATTTTCAGATGATATGATACTGTATATAGAAAACCCTAAAGACTCAGTAAAAAAAACTACTGGACCTGATAAATGAATTTAGCAAGGTGGCAGGATATAAAATAAATACTCAGAAATCAGAGGCATTTTTATATACCAACAATGAATTGTCAGAAAGAGAAATAAAGGAAACAATCCCCTTCACTATTGTAACAAAAAAAAATAAAGTACCTAGGAGTAAATATAACCAAGGAGGTTAAAGACTTGTACTCGGAAAATTATAAAACTGTGATAAAGGAAATCAAGGAAGGTACAAACAAGTGGAAGCATATACAGAGCTCATGGTTAGTAAGAATAAACATCAGGACAATGTCTATATTACCCAAAGCAATTTATAAATTCAATGCAATACCAATTAAAATATCAATGACATACTTCAAAGATATAGAATACATATTCCAAAAATTTATATGGAACCAAAAGAGAACACGAATAGCCTCAGCAATCTTGAAAAGGAAGAATAAAGTGAGAGGTATCACACTTCCTGATATTAAGTTACACTACAAGGCCATTGCACTCAAAACAGCCTGGTACTGGCATAAGAACAGGCATATAGATCAATGGAACAGAACAGAGAACACAGAAATAAGCCCACATCTTTATGGACAACTGATATTTGACAAAGAAGGTAAGAGCATACAATGGAGTAAAGACAGCCTTTTTAACAAATGGTGTTGAGAAAATTGGACATCTACCTGCAAAAAAATGAAACTAGGCCACTAACTTACACCATTCACAAAAATAAACTCAAAATGGATAAAAGACTTAAATGTAAGGCATGAAACCATAAGCATCTTAGAAGGAAACATAGGTAGTTCGCTCTCTGACATCTCTTGCAGCAATATATTTACTATTTATCTCCATGGGCAAGTGAAATAAAAGACAGGATAAACAGGCCCTGGCCGATTGGCTCAGTGGTAGAGCATCAGCCTGGCATGCAGAAGTCCTGGGTTCGATTCCCAGCCAGGGCACACAGGAAAAGCACCCATCTGCTTCTCCACGCCTCCCCCTCTCCTTCCTCTTTGTCTCTCTCTTCCTCTCCCGCAGCCAAGGATCCATTGGAGCAAAGTTGGCCCTGGCACTGAGGATGGCTCTATGGCCTCTGCCTCAGATACTACAATGGCTCTGGTTGCAACAGAGCAACACCCCAGATGGGTAGAGCATCGCCCAATGGTGGGCATGCTGGGTGGATCCCGGTCAGGCACATGCGGGAGTCTTTCTGACTGCCTCCCCGTTTCCAACTTCAGAAAAATACAAAAAAAAAAAAATACAGGATAAACAAATGGGATTATATCAAACTAAAAAGCTTTTGCACAGCTAAAGGCAATAAGAACAGAATAAGAAGACAAACTACACAATGGGAGCACATATTCGACATTATGTCTGATAAGGAGTTAATAACCAAAATTTATAAAGAACTTGTAAAACTCAACACCAGGAAGATAAACAATCCAATCAAAAAATGGGCAACAGAAATGAATAGACACTTCTCTAAAGAGGACACACAGATGGCCAATAGGCATATGAAAAAATGCTCAACATCACTAATCATTAAAGAAATGCAAATTAAAACCACAATGAGATATCACCTCACACCAGTCAGAATAGCGTTCATCAACAAACAACACAGAATAACTTGCTGGCGAGGATGTGGAGAAAAGGGAACCCTCCTGCACTGCTGGTGGAAATGCAGACTGGTGCAGCCACTGTGGAAAATAGTATGGAGATTCCTCAAAAAATTAAAAATCAAACTGCCTTTTGACCCAGATATCCCACTTTTAGGAATATACCCTAAGAACACCATAGCACTGTTTCAAAAGGAGAAATGCACCCCCATGTTTATGGCAGCATTGTTCACAATAGCAAAGATCTGGAAACAGGCCAAGTGTCCATCAGTGGACAAACGGATTAAAAACTTTGGTACATATATACTATGAAATACTACTCAGCCATAAGAAATGATGACATCGGATCATTTATAACAACGTGGATGGACCTTGATAACATTATACTGAGTGAAATAAGCAAATCAGAAAATACTAAGAACTATGTAATTCCATACGTAGATGGGACATAAAAATGAGACTCAGAGACATGGATAAAATGTGATGGTAACTGTGTGGGGGGTGGGAATAGTAGAGGGGGAGTGGAGGGACAGAAAGAAAACCAGATAGAAGGTTATGGAAGACAATTTGACTTTGAGTGATGGGTATGCAACATAATCAAATGTCAAAATAACCTGGAGATGTTTTTTTCTGAACATATGTACCCTGATTTATCAATGTCACCCCATTAAAATTAAAAAAGAAAAAAATGTCCATTTAACATTTCTTGTCGTATTTGTTTACCACTGATGAACTCCCGTAGCATTTTACTCTCTGGGAAAGTATCTTTCCTTTGACTCTAAATCAGGGGTCTCAAACTCACGGCCCGCGGGCCGCATGCGGCCCGCTGAACAATTTTGTGTGGCCCGCAGATTAATCCACAAAGTTCAAGAAAAGTGTTGCGTAACAGTTGCCTTTTGTAGACCTAGTGCGGCCTGCTGAACGGCTATGATCTTGCTCTGCGGCCCACATGCTGAGTTGAGTTTGAGACCCCTGCTCTAAATGATAGCTTTGCTGCATAAAATAATATTGGTAGTAAGTTTTTATTTTTTCATCACTTTGACTATTTCTTACCAATCCCTTATGGCCTGCAAAGTTTTTGTTGAGAAGTCAGCTTATAGTCTTATAGGAGCTCATTATATGAAAACGCTTTTTTCTTACTACTTTTAACATTCCCTCTTTCTCTTTAATTTTTTGGCATTTTAATTATGATGTGTCTTGGTGTGGGCCTTGTTGAGTATATTTTGTTTAAGATTCTCTGATCTTCCTGAACTTGTATATCCATTTCTTTCACCAGGTTTTTAGTCATTATTTCTTCAAATAAGTTTTCAATCTATTTGCCTTCTCTACCCCTTCTGGGACCCCAGATATGAATGTTGGTACACTTGATTTTGTCTCAGAGGTCCCTTAATCTGTCCTCTTTTTTGCCTGTTCTCTTGTCTTCCAGATCTCTGATTTAATCCTCTGCTTCATCTAATCAGATTTTGATTTTCTCTAGTGCAGTGGTAGTCAACCAGGTCCCTCCTTCTGCCCACTAGTGGGAATACTAGCTTTCATGGTGGGTGGTAGCAGAGCAACCAGAGTATAAATAAAAATATAGATTTAACTACAGTAAATTGTTTTATAAAGATTTATTTGCCAAACTTAGCAAAAATCCAACATAAAGTACTTGGTAAGTAATTATTATTATATGCTTTAACTTGCTGTAACTCTGCCTTATAAATTTTAAAGTAAAGTTACTTCCCTACTTTATAAATCACCATTACTGTGAAACCAGTGGGCGGTTAGAAAATTTTACTACTAATAGAGATACAAAAGTGGCCGGTAGGTATAAAAAGGTTGACTACCCCTGCTCTAGTGTAGTCTTCATTTCAGTTATTGTATTCTTCAATTCTGACCATTTATTTTTTGTTTTTGATTTCTTTGTTGAACTTCTGAGTTCATCTATTCTTCTTCTTAGTTAACTGAGATTCCTATAACCAGTTTTTTTTTTTAACTCTGCATCAAGTAGATTTCTTTTCTCCATTTCCTTTAGTTCTTTTCTAGAGTTTTGTCCTGTATTTCAGTTGGGACACATTTCTTTGTCTCCTCATTTTGGCTTTCTCTCAGTGTTTGTTTCAATGTATTCATTAAATCTGAAAAGTCTCCTTGTCTTTAAAGAGTGGCTTTAAGTAGAAGATGTCCCTTGGGGCACAGTGTGACAGTGTCCCCCTGCCACCTGAGCTCAGTTCGCTAAGGGTGTTTCCCTTTTGGGTTGCATGTGTCCTCCTGTTATAATTGAGCCTCGATCACTGCTGGCATATTGCTGAGTACATGCTAAGTTATATGTACAAAATATATTTTACAGAACTTTCACTAACCCTAATAGTCTAATTTATTCTTATATCATCTCTGTCTTAAATTGACTACAGTAGGAAAATCCATTTTATCTCTTAACATAGTTGACCCATTATATAGTATCCTGGAATAAAACTATGCTTTCTTACCTAATTTCATAAATGTAAAAATACATTTTGACACATTTATTTGTTTTATTTAAAATATTTTTATTTGGTAATTACATATAAGTAATTATAATTGTAAAGCAGTGATAATATGATTTATATCTTTCCTTACATGATTTATATTTTAATTAGCTGTAGCTTTTACAAGCTTCAGTTTGGTCTTAGATGAGCCAAGCCAATATTACTTTATGGGCAACATCTAAGTGCATGTGAGAATACATGGAGCTGTGAAAGTTTTACATGGCAACTTTGATGTTGATAAAGAGTATTTTTGCAAATTTCAAGTGGTACATTTTATAGACTGTTTTTATTAGATACTGTACTTCAGTTATTGCCCAAATAACTCAGTTTTAAGACATCTTCCAATGTTTTTTAATAAAATTTATTTGATTAGTGACTACTTGAAAGTTGTTCTAAATTGTACTGTTATTGTTACTATTCAAAGAGTACTTCTCGGTGATGGTGTTTAAATGATACTCTGCTATAACTCAATTATTACATATGATCTTATGTAATGTTTTCAGTATAATAATGAAAAACATTTCATTTATTGCTTTTATCTTTCACAATAGCTATTATGTTAGGTTTTTAATATATAAACTTTATATCACTTTAATTCACTTAATTTTTCCAAACTACTGTGAAACATAAATATAATTATAGATACAGAAACTGAAACTAGACAGGTTAAATCACTATTAGAAGGTCACACAACTGATAAGTGCTAGAGCCAACACTTGAATATACACAAATTTAAGTCTTTTCTTTATACCTAATACAATGTAGAGATAAACTAGTATTGTCTTCTTAGAATACTTGAATAGTTTCATTACTATATATGAATTGCTAAATAACCCTCTGGATTCAGTGAAAATTATATAAAGTCAGAAGACTTTTCCACATGTAGAAATATTTAACCTAGTTTTATTTCTTTCATTTTCCAACATATTTAATATAAGCATAGACACCATAAAACCAATGAGAATTATACATGCTAATTGTCAGCAGACTCTAAAATACTGTCCAATTTGCATCATTGGTTTATGCTTTCCCAGCGATAAGACTCAGTTTGACAGAATGCCGCCAGAGCAAATAACCTTTCCATGATGACTGTCTAAAAAGGGTGCCCTAGTCTAAGACTATTAATGAAAGAAGACCTGTGGTCACAGATCTATTGGGGAGAATCTGAACACACATAATTTATATTACTGAGATGGTTTAGTGTTTTAAATACAAATAACCTAACCAAATAGCAATTAAGTACCTGTGAGTTATGATCAAAACAATTGTTTGTTGTATCACAATTATGAAAGTTAAAGAATATTCATTTTTTGAATACTTTACTGTTTTGTTTGCTTTTTATAAATTACAGTAGAAGGTATGTTACTCTGACATCATTTATTCTTACTTTCATCCGATAAACTTTCTTGAATGAGAGAAGTTCTAAATGGGATATGAGAAGTGTACCTACTGTGGATCTAGAGATTATGTGTCCTTATGTGTGTGTAGTTGTGTGTGAGTGCATATGGGGTGTTTGGCCATGGTGATCAAGGATATAGTGCTCAAAATGTCTTGTAATCTTTGGCATTTAAGTACCGATAGTGACTTTAGGTGTGTTATGAGAAGTATGTGTGATAAAAATGTAAAGTTAACTACAAAAATGGAACAATATACAGCTTCTAAGCCAGTAGAGGGAAAAGATAATAAAAAGCTCAATCAATGCTATAGAGTGCAGAAAATTAGAAAAGAGAATCAAAGAACAAACACAGTATGAAGAAAGCAATAAAAAGTTGGTAGAAATACAACCAAATATATTTGTAAACGACATCATCCATCATGAGTGCTAGCAGAAAAAACAAGGTGAAAATTGCTGATATCATAGATGATACTCTGCAACAAAGAATCTTGGTAGAAATTGTGAAATTTTGGAAACCCATACATTCTGATCACAGAATGATAATGGCTGATACAGAGTGTTTGGTTTAAGAGAACTCTGGCTAGAATTTTTCATGTTTTGGAATTGGTAAGATTTTTATTTTACCTCTGCCAAAATGAGTGGCTCCTCAACTTAATGAGGTTTTCCAAATCATTTCCTGTTTGCTACTACAGTTTGTAACTACAGGGGTGGGCAAAAGCAGGTTTACAGTTGTTCATATGGAAAAAGACATGCAGGTTATGATTATTACAAAAGCTTTATTAACTTTGTGTTTTGTGTATTCACAACTGTAGACCTACTTTTGCCCACCCCTGTATATAGCATGACTGTGTATGTTACTTTAATATCTGTCTTTATATATAATTAGTTGGCATTCCTGCCAAGGCAGAGACTATTTCTGTTTTGTTCTTTAATACATTCTCAGTGTCTGGCATATCACCTGACATAAGAGAGCATTGATACTGTCTTACTGAATATGTAAATTAATACCACTGACTTGCTGAGGTAGTGTTTACCCTATGAAATAAAAGCAAGCTATTCAGAAATATTACTGCAGTTACATACCTGAAGAAATTAATAATAAAAGCTATATGGCTCTTTGTAACTGAAGTGTAGGCATTCTGAAAATATTGATATATCTGGACAATCATATCATAATTAGAGAATACTAGCAACTTTATGCTCATTTTGTTCTTTTAAGTATCACATGTGGCATATTTAACACATTTGATCAAGTCAAATAGACTGTGTATGTATTTTGAGAACCATGACAAGGACTTGCTTTAGTTGTTGTATGTAATTCTCAGGTTATCGGTAATGAAAGTGAAAGATGAAATCCCTGGAAGGTCTTTTATGGCTTGGAGTTAGGATCATAGCAATTACCACAATTTATAATTGCTTATTTACTATGTTTATATGTTTAACATCTGTGTTTCCTTAAGGCAAGGATGATTATATTTTCTTGTAGCTCATTAGGATTGTTATTTGTCTACCTAGGCACTATGTAATCCCTGAAAAATGGAGTCATAGAGGCTGTATCTGTAATAATTCTACTATTATTTGGAGATGATCTAGGGTGGCATTAAGTTTTACTGAACATTTCAGAAATATCTTTATTCTCCCTATGGGGTCTTGGTATGAGTTTACACCAGAAATTCTTTTCAAGTTCAGAGTGGAAAAAATTCTTAGGAAAAAAAAAAACACCTATAAAAAGAAAGTTTTCCAAAATAAGCACTATCATATAATTACTATTTCAGAGTTCACAGCTATATTTTGATTATTTTTCACTGATCATATGGATATATAGTACCTTTATATAATACTAATTATAACTAGATTGAATTTTGTATATATATAACATTTCTTCTAAAATACCCATTCTACCAAACTTTGATAAGAAAAGATTGAATCACAAATTTATTAATCCCAGAACACAACAAGACACAAATAAAGCAAATGTGTCCTCTTCCTTGATGGTGAGGGAAAGAATAGAAAGGCTGAAGGAACTGTTTCATAAACATAGATTCAAAATCAAGGTTGTTAGTGTTTAAGTGTATAACAGTTAACTAGGTCCAGTGACATCAGCAGAATGGCAGAGCAAGAAGCACTGGACTATTCTGACCCCTACAAACATGGCAATTAAGCAACAATTCAAGGAAAAATTCTTTTTGTGGGAAATTCAGAAACTAAGTGAAGGGCTCCTGCACTGTGGGCAAACACTGGCCTAGGCTCACTGAGACTAGTGTGGAGGTCTAGGACACTTCTCCCTGAACTCCTTACCCTGGTAGGTGCCACAGGATGTGAAAGAGACCTCATATCTCCTGGCTTCTCCTAAGGGAGGAATGAATAGTATTGATCTGCAGGTCCAGCCCCTCAACTTTCCAAGGAGGCTCTTGAGAAAACTGATCTCAGCCTTGCATTGGGACCCAGATGGATCTACTACCACTAGCCAGGGAGATAACAGACCACAGGTTGAACTGGAAGATGTCATAACTCCTCCCAATATAGTTCATCACAGAGTAAGCTGACAAAAATGTACCTAAGATATATAAAGAATATTTCAACCCAAAACAGCAATGTTCACATTCTTTTCCAGGATGGATCACACAACAAATTTTGACAAATGTAAGAAGTCTGAAATTATAGAACTATCCTTTCTGATCACGATGGAAAAAAAATCAAGAGCTGAAGGAAAGCTGGAAAATCCACAAAAATGTAGAAATTGAACACACTCTTGAACAACTATTGAGTCAAAGAAGAAGTACAAAAAATTAGAAAATACCTCCAGGCAGATGAAAATGAAAACACAACACACTAAAAGTTATGGGCTATATTAAAATCAGTATTCAGAAGGAAATTCATAATGATGAACAAGTACATTTAAAAAATCTCAAATAAAAAACCTAACTTAATACTTCAAGGCACTAGAAAAAGAACAAACTAAGCCTAAAGTTAGTAGAAGGAAGGAAATAAAGATAAGAACAGAAATGAATGAAATAGAAAACAAAACAAAAGAATAGAAAAAAATCAATGAAACTTAGAGTTGCTTTTGAAAAAATATAAGTAAAATTGTCAAACCCTTAGCTAGACTAAGAAAATGAGAGATTTACATAAAATCAGAAATGAGAGAAGATATGATACAACTGATGACATAGAAACACAAAGGATCAGAAGAAACCACACACCAACAGAGAGGATAACCCAGGACAAATGGATACATTCCTAAAACTGTACAGTGTACCAGAACCAAGACAAGGAGACAGCAAGCTCTGATCAGTACCTTGTGTGGCGAGAGTGCCGGTATTCAAAAACATCTCAACAAAGAAAAACCTAGGACCGGATGACTTCACTGTTGAATTCTAACACACGTTCAAAAAAATAAATCATTTAAATGAAGTCAATGCCTGTCAAACTCTTCCAAAAAAAAAAAAAAAATTCGCCCTAGTTTAAGTAACTGCAAATTAGTTATATATAAAATAGTAGTTTCTAAACTAGCTGATTACCAAGATCACTTGAGAGTCTTTTAAAAGATAGAAATAACTAAGTTTCCTCCCCTGAGATATGATTCAGCAGTTCAAGCTGAGATCTTGAAATCAGTATTTTAAAAATCTGATTCTGATGCAGAGCTCGGTTTTCACTAAAGTGACTAACAGCCCTTAAGAACTGTTGCGTATTCCTGGGGGAATGGTGGGCAGGTGCCAACCTTGTGTGTTATTTCAGGTGTTCTTCACCTTTCTTCTTTTGGTCCTCACAGCACTTTCCCCTTTTAAAGCTGTGTTGAGGTACGTGTGGATTTACCTATGAAGGGTCTTCCTGAAAATACTCCTCCAGAATTACTTCTGGGCTTAGGGGTGGCTGTCTGGGGTACAAACTTCTTAGTCCTTTACGTTGTCAACCACAGGAATGGAGCCTTTTGCTCTCACTTGTTGCTGTCGAAGAAAACTACAGGTATTTTGTTGTTGTTGTTGTTTTTTTCTTATATAACTATCTTTCATTTACAAGGTATAAACCCAAATGATATAAAAATCCTTTTCCCAAGTACTAAATAAGAATGAACATAGTTTTCAGTTTTTTGTGTATTTTTTTTAACATTTTTTACTGGAAGCAGCAAGTGGAAAACAAAAAGTGAAACGGAGTTCACCAGGGCTTTAGGGTCTGAAGTTATCCAAGTCTTTGATTGTAACTGCCATAACAATCTTCTTTCCTCTCTTTGAACTTCTCCTGGGAGTTCAAGACCACGCAGGCAAGCCTTCTCGCTCCCTTTTTATTCCTTGGATTAATATACCAGCAATCTCTCACCACTCAAATCCTTTTTATACTCACTTGCCTTTGATTTTACCCTAATTCGAATTTGCATAGGTTGTGGCAGGCAAATCTGGAGCAGTGGGCACTTGCTTCAAACATGGAAGCTAGACAGCTTATCTTAGCACAAGTCACTGAAATGAACGTTTTAATAAACGGTACCAGAAAGAATCATTTGGGTTGATCTCAGATTAAGAGGGCAATCAGCTGCAAAGCATTGTGGTTCTCACACAGTGTAGGAATTGGGCTCAGTGTACTGTTGGCGCCCATCTGCACACTGAAGCACTTGTTTGAGGTGACTCCAGGGTATTAGTTGTCTTCTTTTCTGCCTTTTCCAGTGATCAGTGTCAAACCCCATGTTCTCTATTGATGTTCAATTTCAGTTAACTTTAAGTGGGAGGCTTGATTAGGAAATGCCAAAACCTATTTAGTAAGTGTAACACTTTCAAAGAGCCTTTGAGTTAGTCTGGCTGATGACTTCTCTTGTTTCAAAATATATTAGTTATTGTGTGTAAATAAAGCAATCTGTTATATATATTTAGTTTCAAAGATCATCTTTCTTTCATTTTTTCTCTCTCTAAGACCTTCTGAGTTTTGAGGTCCTGAGTTTGGGAAGGAATGACAAGAGAGGTCTGGGAAATGCTTTAAAAAAAAGTCTACATAACAATCTGGCCACCAGTTATAAAAATGTAGTATCTCCCATTATGACGCTTCTTAACAGGTAGAATATGAAAATACTCCAAAGAAGCATCCCCTTTAACACCACATTTTCATATTTTACAATTAAAAACATTTACAATGGAAACATTTTGTCATTCTTTGCATTTTATTTGGTACATCGAATAGTGTGGTTTTATACAATATATCCTAGAAGGCAATGATGTTATTCAATACATATATGTGCGGCTGTTTTCATCGTCTGGCACTGAATTCATGTGCGAGCTCTGTAATTGGTTGTGGTGTGGAGAATTATAGCAGTCTCATTTTTTGAAAGCTGATACACTTGTTGGCCTCTCATCTGTGGGCTTCACATGCACCCTCGTGACACCAGATGAGTGACTGAATATACAAATAGCTCCCTTAGAATTTTCTGCGCCATTTTATTTTCAGTCTTAGGCTGAGAAAACTGTTGTTGCTTCCAGTGTCACATAACTTCCTCAGTGATTTACCAGCCCCATGCAACATGAAGCAGTGTGGCATTTTTTATTCTGCTCACATGTCAGGACATAACATAATATTTTCTGGAGAGAGACTGCATTATTCTAGATACAGCCCTCAAATGTTTTTGAAATATTGCCATTGTTGATATTTGGGAGACGCAAAGGGATAACCACAAGGATCAGTCCCCGAGAGCACCTCTTGTTGCCTCACATGTTCCCCTTATGGGTGAATACATTCATGACTTTCCTTTAAGAGTGAGATTCAGGAAGACCATCTGTGGTCTAAGAATTCAGGATTGGGAGAGTTGTCAAGTCATTAGATTTCGAGCATTAAACAGATATGATGGTGACTCACTCTTTTAAGAAACTAAGCATGACATCAATCCGTAGATCAGGACCACCAAGCCATAAAGAATAGATGGCCCACATGTTCTGTATATTTTTATTGAGTACTTGGATACTTTTTGCTGCCTTTCTTACTTGTCAGTTTATTAAAGTTGGCATGGCTTTGTGAATTCTATTTGTTTTACTTTTATGTCTTAGTGCCTCATTTTGTTTTACTAAGGTGGCAAAATTTTATTACAATTTTTAACTATCTCATCAATAAAAAGTACTTTGGGATGTCAATTGAATTTAGCTAAGAATTAACTCATCTGTAAAAACTGTATTTGGACATAAACATGTTTTGGTTGTAATTTGGCTCAAGTATGAATTTTGCATAATTTTAGAAAATTGTTTTTCTACCATGAGATACTAAAAATTTAAAACTCTCAATAAAATGTTCAGTTCTATTCAACTAAAGTGGATATATAATCTGTAATTAACGTGCCAATACATGTAAAAGTTCAAGTTTAGTGTATGCATAAAAAAATCATTTACTTTGAAAAGCCAAATATATAGTTGGTATGCCTGAACTTATTATATGTGCTTAATGATTAGAGGAGTAAATAATAGAGAGTATCATTAGTTATTAAAAAGTCATATTTATTAATTTTAAATATTACACATTTCCTGAAATTGGGTTGTGCTATGCATTTGTTATATACATGTAATGTTACAACGTCTTCCTTACCTTCCCTGTTCTTAACCACAAACAAGCTGTTTTAAAATGTATGGTTTGTTTTATAGCTAGTGGTGTCTTTTAATTTGCTGGGTGATAATGACAATACAGTCTATGGGAAGTCAAAAAGTGAGAACTGCATCACTGGTTGAAAAATATTAAAGGGGAGTTTGCAGAAGAACCCTGGGATTAAAGTATAAAGATGGTGTGACAAAGGCAGAAAAATAAAGCTACTCAAGGCAGGAATAGATATAGAACAGTAACAAAAGCCTACAAGGTTGGACCAAGCACAATATGGACAGAGCTGTGGAGACAGATTACCAAGAGTAGAATGTGATTCAATCAGAGTCTTAGAGCTCATTCATAAACAAAATGGGTCCTGATACTGGGGTGTGGGCTTGGATTGGGGGTTGTATAAGTTTGATAAACTAAAGGAAGCCTCTTTACAGACTTCTGGACAGGGAAGTAGCACAAGGAAGCAGTGTTTCCACCTTTATGGTCACTTGTGAGTCAGAACACTTGGCTGAGGGAAGTAGCTTGACATAGAAAAATGTAGGAGAATGAACATATATTTGAGTTCTTGTACACATTTGAAAGAAGAACAAGCAGCCAGGAAAACTGAAAAGCTGAAAGTTCTGTTTCAGACTAGAACGCTCATAAACAGTCTGCTAATGTAAGTAAACCTTTTACACAAGACACTCTTAATGGTGAAGTAAAGGGGCAACTACTTAAAAACATGCCACTGTGCTCAATATTCAGGTCAGTAAACTGCTAGATGTGCCCAAGATGAAAGGAAAAGGTGATGTTATTTCAAGGCAGGCATGAGGATAAAGGAAGATAAAAGAATGATACCCACTGAGTAAGCAGATTTCAGCTCCTTAAAGACAAGCACTGTATCTTGTTATCTTTTGAAAAGAACAAATAATACCTTGAACCTAGAAGTCACTCTATATGTACTTTTTAAATAACGAAGAAATGAATAAAAGAAGCCTTATCATATAATTTAGTAACTGATTAAAGTTAGGATTAAAAACAAAAGTGACTCACAGGCTTTGAGAGGAATGATGAAGGGGTGAAAAGCATTGGAAGTGGAGCGGAAAGAACAGTGACCCCAGAGGTGTCTAATCCTTACTCCAGGGACCTGCGAATCTGGTAAGTTATATGGCAAGGGGAACTAAGATTGCAGATGGAATTTAGATTGCTAATTGATCATAAAATAGGGAGATTATCTAGAAAATTTAGCTGGGCCCAGTGTAATTTTAAGTGTCCTTAGATTGTGGAAGAAAGAAGCAGAAATTTCAGTGTCAAAGTGATGCCATTTGAGACAGACATAACTGGCCATAGCTGGCTTTGAAAATGGAAGGGGGCCATGAACCAAAAATTGTAGGAAGTCTCTAGAAGCTACAAAAGGCAAGGAAACTATTCCCCCCAGGGGTCTTCAGGTGAACCAGGCCTGCCGACTCCTTGATGTTAGCTGCTGAGACCCATTCTAGACTCCTGACCTTCAGAATTAGAAGAGAAATGTTTGATCTGCTCTGTAGCAGTAGGAAATTACCACAGGTTGTTTGTGAGGAATCGTTTCTGCATGTTGTAGTGTGAAAAGAATTAATTCTGATATTTGGGATACTGACTCCGAAAATCTCGCTAGTGAGTCTTGTGGAAATTGCTTATACTCTTTAGGTGTCAGTTTCCTTATTAATTATTGACTTGGCATCCAGAAAGACTTGTTCTTGATTATATTGCTGCTTCTCCGACTGCCTTTCTTTGACTCCTACTTTCTTTCTCTTGACTCTTTTATTTAAATCGATTTTTTTGGGATGACACTAGTTTGCAAACCCATACAGGTTTCAAGTGTACAACTCAATAAAACATCATCGGCACACTGCTTCATGCACCCATAACCCCAACCACAGTCTCTTCCTTTCCCCCTTGCCCCCTTTGTCCACCTCTACCTACCTCCACCCCCCTTTTCCCCTTTTTCCCTCTAGCCATCACCACACTGCTGTCTTATGTATTATGTTATATGTGTGTGTGTGTGTGTGTGTTTGCTTGATCCTTCACTTTCTTTCATTCAGTTCCCCTTTCTGCCTCCCCTCTGACCCTTAATTTCTAACTTCCTCATTTCTGATTTCCTTTTTAATGATTTAACTCTTATGCTCTGATAGTTCCAATTTTCAAATATTTATTTGCCCAAATGAAAAGTCCATTTATCTGTTCAACATTCAATCTTTTCTGCAAATTACATCATATTTCCAAATGATTCTCTAGCACCATTAGAAGACCACAATAAGCTCAAGTTTTCTATAAAATAAACAAATTTAATGTGTTGTCCTTTTTCTCAAAAATTTTTAAATATTTCAATTCAGTTAAAACAATTACATGCATTTTAAGCATCTAAAACATTAAAGCTTAATTTTTCTGGTTAAATTACACACTTTGTTCTTTACTCATCATCCTCATGGGGGAGAAGAAGCGTGGAAAAGAAATGGACATGAACACAATATATGTCAGATACTAGAATAGAGCTTTTCGTATACATGAAAGAGGGATTTTTGAAAAAAAGTGTTAAACTGATTTAAACTGCAGTACTAAGCTTCACTGTGTCTCAGGGCTAAATATAAGCAAAGGCATTCGTAAAGACTTGGGAGAGGAGATGCCATATAAAATAGAGATTTTAAAAAAACTTTTGCGTAAAAGACCATAGTAAATATTTTAAGCTGTGTGAAGCAAATATAATCTTTGTCTCATATTCTTCTGTTTTTTGGCTTCTTTGGTCATTTTTTAAATAACATTTTTAAAATGTAAAATCTCTTCTTAGTTCACAGACCATTCAAAAACAGACTCCACTTGGCTCACAGACTGGTTGGTTTGCACACTGTACTTTGTCAACTAGAACAAATAGGACATTGCTGAATTGTGTCACTGAGAGAAAATATGTTGAGAAAGAAAAAATGTCCTCTCCCTTCTAAACTATACATTTTCTCCTTTCATCTATCACAAACTAGTTCTAGTAAAACCGAATTATTTTTACTATTAGCTATCACACAGAGAAGTGGATTTAAATGGTATTCCTAAAAGATAAGAAAAGAAAGTAAAAAGACCTTCCGGAGCTGAGAGGTGAAGAAAAAGAGAAAGTCCAGGAGGCAGGCCCTTCTCTGATCTTCAGGTCAAATCACAAGGGTGGGGGGTGGGCAGAAATATCTAGAAAGATTTGGAAGGAAGGATTTCAGAAGAGAGGGAATTATTATCTTCTCTCAATGGATAGCCCTCCCAAATTTATGGCTCATTATTATTATTATTTTTTTAAGTGAGAGGAGGGAAGGCTAGAGAGACAGAATTCCACATGTACCCTGACCAGGATCCACTCAGCAGTCCTAATATTGGGCCAATGCTCTAATCTATTGAGCTATTTTTAGTGCCTGAGGCCAATGCTCAAACCAACTGAGCTATCCTCAGTGCTCTGGCCGAAGCTGGAATGAGTTGAGCCACTGGTTGTGGGAAAGGAAGAGGAAGAGAAGCAGATGGTCACTTCTCTTGTGTGCTCTGACTGGGAATTGAACCTGGAACGTCTGTATGCCAGGCTGATTCTCTATCCACTGAGCCAACTGGCCAGGACCACTTATGGCTTATAAAGTGGTACCTCATCCCAGAAGGTTTAAATGTGGTAAAGCAACTTTGACAGAGCGTGGTGGTAGAGATGGCCAAGATATCCTTTCTGACACACTTAGTGGCTCTTAAGCTTGTAAGAGATTTAAATGTTCCAATGTCCTGGAAGCAGTGAGCTTTATAGGTACTAAAATAACTGGTGGATAAGAGGTCTGGTGTTTAAAATGACAAGGGAGCCTCAAAGCTTTGTAGTAGTGGAGTCTATAAGGGACTATAAATTTTAAAACAGATGTAATTCTAGTGCTCTGATAGACAAATTTAGGAGCAGGGTATCCAGGGACCAGGCCAGAGTGACTGTCTCCTAGAGAATATCCATAGAACTGTGTTGGGCATGAATGTTTCTTAAGATTCAATCAAATAGTAATGGAACAAAGATGGCCACACAATTTCTGATACTCCTCTCATCATGAGATGGGCATTATATCCCACTTCCCTTGAATCAGGTCAGATTCTGTGACTGTTTCGACTAACATAGTGTGGTGGAAATACCATTTTGATGTCTCCATACTCAGGCCTTAAGGGGCAAGCAAATTCTTCTCCCTGTCTTTTGCAACACTTGCTGTTTAGACACTCCCTTATGGAAATCTCCAAACTCAATGTTTTGAAAAGCCTAAGACACAAGAGGAACTGACATGCAGGCACTCAAGTCAACACCCCCAGCATGGCTGCCAGTCAACAGTTTTCATCCAGCAATGTGAGAGAGCCTCATTGGATGTCTAACTTAGTTGATCCCTTAGAGGTATCTGGAACCTCAGCTGGTTTCTGACTGCTTCTGTATGGGAAACCTCAAGTGTTAGCCCTCCAACAGAACCTGGGTAGCACATGCAGTCATGAGACACAGTGCGATAACAATAGATAATTGAAAAGCAGGCCAAGACCATGTCATCACTACATGGAGAAAAGCCATCCAAGTGAATCACCTGTACCAGCTGTGGATTTTTCATGAATGAGAAGTAGATTTTTAATAATTAAGTGACTTATATTTCAAGGTTAATTTTTATTACAGCTAAATATATGGTTTCTCAAAATGTGTGGGTTTTAGGACTGTGGTTATCAAAGTACGGTCTGTAGACTCAAAAGTCCCTGAGATCCTTTTAAGCAATCTGTAAGGTCAAACTATTTTTATATAATTCTTAGACTTGTTTTTTATTTATATTTGCACCCATGGTGCAAAAGCAACAATGTCTGAAACTGCCACTGCTTGAGCATGAATCAAGAAAATGGCACCAAGCCATATGAGAGGTCATTGTATTCTTTACTGGGATGCATTTAGATGTAAACAGTTCCAACTTCACTTAAGAATGATCTTGAAATAGTAAAAAGTGTCCATTTTATAAATTTTGACTCTTGGGTATATATTTTTCTATTGTGTGACAAAATAGAAATATATCTGTATGGTAAAGATGATATTTGTCTCAGGGAAAACCACTTTGTGCTTTCTTGAGTTGTGAGCTAAGTTAGTTGGTGTCCCCCAACTCCCTGTGAATCACTTTTTTTACTTGAAGAACAATTGACAAACAATACTTACATAGATTTGGGTGTTAGCCAGGTAATTCCTTGAAAATGAACAAAGTAAACCTGTCATTTTAAGAAAAATCACTAATTTTATTGGTTTCTAATAGTAATATAAGAGTTTTCAAAGAAAAATAAAAAATTTGATTTCTAGGCCAAATAATTCTCCTTCACCCTGTAGGGCCCCTTTTCTAAATTCCATGAATATTTTATGTTATATGACAAAAGGGATTTTACAAATATAATTAAGGTTACTAAACCTTCAAGTAAGGAGATTATCCTGAATTTTCCCTGTGGGGCCAATCTAATCACATAAGCCTTTTAAGCAGGGGACTTTCTCTACCTGGAATCAAAGGAGATGTGGCATAGGAGGAGGTCAGAGAGATTCAAAGTATGAGTATGCAACATGCTGTTGCATGTTTGAAAATGGAAAGAGCAACATGGCTAACCATGCAGGTGTCTTTAAAGAGCTAAGAGCATTCCTGTCTGACAGGCTATAGGGAACCAGGGACCACAGATCTACAGCCACATGAAGCTGAGTTCTGCCAACAACCTGAAAAGTCTGGAAATAGATTCTTCCCCAGAGCCTTCAAGTAAGAGAGAAAGCTGGCCAATGCCTTGATTTTACCCTTGCGATACGCAGAGCAGAAGAACCAGCCAAGTCCAACAGGACTTCTGAACTACACAACTGTGAGATCATAAACCAGTGGTGATTTATTATCGCAATAATAAAAAACAATTACATTTGAAAACTATAATTTGGTTCCTTAAGCTTGACAGACATTGCTCATGAGATCCGTGGTGCTATTAATGAACATGTTTTTGATGTTGTATACTGTCATGTGTCAACATATGAAAGATCTGTATAACTCATTTAACTAATATTTTCCAAGAAATGTCACAAAATCATGCATGAGTAAAAGAGCTATTCAAATTGCAAGGTAAACTTGAGTGCAAAAAAAGTAAAAAAATCATTCATCTAGTTTCAGATTACTCAGGTACTAATACTTTTAAGAATCTCTCACTTTTTGAGTTGAGTTTTGTTACAGTATCAAAAAATACTCAAAATTATGTGAGAAGACTATTAGAATACTCCTTTCCTTTCCAAGAAATATATATGTATATAAGGATGAATTTTCTTCAAATATTTTCACTAAAACAACATAGTTCAACAGACTAAATGCAGAATCATTTATGAGAATCTAACCATCCTTTTTTAAGCCAGACACCCAGACGTTAAAGAGATTTGCAAAATAGAAAGCACTTCCATTCTTGTTACTGATTTTCTATTTTGGAAAATGTAGTGTTAATATGTAATGAGTTTTTATTGTTATTTCAAAACTAATGTGCATTTACTTTTTTCCTTTGATTTCTAGTATGGTGAATATTAATATTCACTGTTTTATTTTTTAATTCAAATCCTGAGATCAAGACATTTGAGGAGCAATGACTTCATCAGTCCCTGCAAATGTAAACTGTATGCGGACCTGAGAGCCCAGCGCCTAGTTCTAGGAGAGGAGATGAGCTCTCCCCTCTTCTCTTTGCACCTGAAGCATCTTGAGAAAATGAAAATGAAGGAAAGATGCTTTGAGAGGGAGAAGCAGTCTTGGTTTGGTTTTGAATTTGAGCTTTGAATTGACTAAGTCAACCTGAAAAAGTCTTGCCTTAAACCAGAAGAGAAACTAAGTTTTCTTTAATTGTCCAGGTTCAGTTTACCTACCTTGCATCCTTGCCTCTTTTGCCATTAGCAAAAACAGTGAATTCAGAATATAGTGAGGTCAGTTTTTAAAAATTGTTCTTTACCTCCTTTTTATAAATGAGAAAATTGAGGTTCAGAGAGCACTGATATCATTTCTTGCTTAAATAGCACCCCGTTGCCCTCTAAGTGTATGAATCTCTGAGAAAACACCTCCTAGTGTAGCCAGTTTCTTGGAAGTGTTATCTGACACCAAAATTTTGAACCCAATTGTTTTTAGGTTCTACTCAAATCCTAAATAAACAGCTTTATTTCCTCCTATATCCAATACATTTATTTTCTACCTTTAAAAGGGTCTTTTCCTTCTGATATACCTGGGAATCTTATACTTAAAAAAAGACAATTAATGTCACCTCCTGTCTGAAGCCTTCTTTGACTAATTCTCTTAAGACCTCCACCAAGCACAATTAATTGCTTCCTTCTCTGTTGTAACATTTCACACTTAAATCTAAATGGTACTATAAATTGTTTAGTAAGATTTTGTGTTTTGGTAAAAATAAATGCTATTTTCCTGATACATCATAGAATTCTACTTTTCTACCTTTGACTTTCCATTGTACTCATTTCTTCTCATCCCATCTGGTTCCTCTGGTCACATTGGCAATCTAACTTTTGTCCTCCTTAATGTGTCAGTTGAGATGCATAAGTGTAGGAAACTGAAGACTTACCATGAAAAAAGAGGTGGGGGAGGTTGTTTATTTCTTAATCCTGTTCCTGCTCCATGAATGCGTGGAAAACAGGGTTCCATCTTGGTGTTCCCAACACGGTTCTTAGAACATGTAGGTGCAGTGCTGAGTGAATGTGTAGTTGATAAGTGCATAAGTGACACATATTTGAACTGGATCATCTCAGTCTTTTTAAAGGTCCTTCTATTTCTTAAGCCCTATATTTTTCTCTGAACCTTCTTCTTCATTTTTTTCTCTTAATTATTATTTTTCTTTTTGATTTTTTCTTTCCCTTTGTTTACATGTAGAATTCTCTCTCTCCTCTCATCTGATTATTTTTCCATTTCAAACCAAACAAATATACATATATACTCATACAGCAGTCCCAGATGTAGACATCCCCATGTCCCATTTTTCTACCAATGTGGGAGATAGGAAAATTTCACATCACTTCCACATGTAAACATAAACAAACTGCCTATTGCCATTATGGTGAAGGTATAACAAATAATAGAGAAAAATTATCAGTGACCCATTCATGTGATGAGAACCATGACAGCCACAGTCAAGCAGTGCCAGCAAATAGCACATTGTTTGCTAAGCTGTAAGAAATCAGGAGTATGGGTATTACATTTACCATTTGAGTCGAATACACCCTTTTAGGTTTTCATACTTTTCAGTCATTTAATGTAAAAATTTTAAAGAAAGAATTAAAAGATAGTAAGAAATAACTAGAATTGTTAAACTCAACATAGCTACACTTTTTGTATCAAGAGAATTGCAGTGTACAAGCATGATATAACACATATACTTTTAACAAAATGGGCTGCTATGTTCCTGCTGTAAAACATTGAGTGATTAGTTCTTTCCTGTTCTGTGACTAACTGGTTCGGAATGTGTGTGTGTGTGTGTGTGTGTGTGTGTGTGTGTGTGTGTGTGTGTATTATTAGAATACATTGTCCATTTAGAAGTTCTTAAGTTTTAAATATTTCTTTTAGGATTTTACTTATATGAATAATTTCTCTCTCATTATTGGAGTCTATTACTCTGAGTTGTGAAACATCTTTATTTCTCAATTTTCTTTTCTTGGTATTTTGGATGATATTCAAAAATACTGAATTCTCAATTGTTTTCCCAAAAACACAAAATATAGTGTCTTCAGTCTTCTATTATATCTTCTTGAAAGATGGTATACAACTTTAGACCATACAGTATGAAAACTAAGGGTAAAAATGACATCATTCCTCTGGGCTATTCTATCATATAGAATTTCTATTTCCCTATTTTAGTTATTTTAAACATCATTGATGATAATTGATGAGTAATAAAGATTAGTGGTAAAATAACTTCTAAGATAATAAATAATAAAATATTTCAAAATGTAGAAAAATTAAGCACTAAAGCTCTATATTGTAGCATAAATATAAAGGGTTCAGTGGATCTATATGGTAACAATAAGATGTAGTATATTTTATTGAATTTTGAAGAATAAGTAAACTTTCTCTCTGACACTGGGAAAACCTTGAGTAAGATAAAAATTACTAAATGTTATTCTTACGAATAGTTAGGACTACTCAAAAAACTCCTTAGAAGTTAAAATTTGATCTGGTGGATTCTGATGGTGTACTGAGGGTTAATACGTGTTAGTGGCCCTCACTCAGAACACATTACTTATCTCTGTACTTTCTTCACTTTTTCCATTCTGTTTAGAGAAAATAATCAGAACGGGAAGTTAAGCATGTTGGAAAGTGGTGGGAGTGAGAGGGCAAGGAGGTTACTGGAAGCACATTTTATCACTCGCTACAGGATTACAGTGTCAACAGATGCGGTGCTGCTAGCAGATGAGAGCCCAGATAAACTCTCTTAGCAACGCGAGCTCCAGATTGCTCTGCCTCTTCTCGTCCTGTTCTCAGTCAGCACGGCCACGTTACAGACTTCCTGCTGGACACTGAGCACTAGACTGGACCTTGCATGTAAACCTGCTCTAGTTCTGACACCTAAGAGAAGGTTTTTACTAGAGTCAGAGTTTAGATCTAAGATTTAAGTATAGCTCTAAGGTCCATCTCCCTGTGGGCAAACACTGGCTCAAGATAGAGCTTTTTTTTTCATTCAATTAACAAAGAATTTCCAGTAAACAAAAAAAAATGATAAGCAAAATAGGACCTGCAAACAAATATTAAGGTACAAAATATAAGGAATATAATAATGAGTATTCTGAGAAAGAATATTTCAGAACTGATTTTTAATATAATGCATGAGGATATGGCCTCCAATAAGCAGCAAAAACCCCCAAAAACAAACAAAAAGGAAATGTTTAAAGGTGTTGTGCAAAATAGAGTTACAAGGAGAATAAAATAATAAAGTACTTATAAAAATGTGTAAAGAACAAATCTGACATTACAGAAATGAATCCAGGATGTGAATGATAAATTTTAAAATAGAAATAAAAGACAAGAAAGGAGATGAAAATGCAGATAATGACATTCAGCTGAATAGTTTTCTGAAAACATCAGAAAAATCAAAACAGGGACAAAAATTCAAATCAATAATATTAATAAAAGAGAAACCATTTTATACCTAGTTCCTAGATAATGCAAACCCTAGTCGCTCAAGAAATATTCGCTGAATGGATGAATTAAGGAAGGATTAATTAATGATAATTTTAATGAAAAGTTGTCAAGCGATAGTTTATAACCAAGTAGGACTGGCAGAAACATTTTATTTGGTCTGTACAATGTCACTTTTAAGAAAAAAAGTTAAGCCAACATTTGAGTAATGTGATTTCACACCTTCTCTTGAAAAATTAGGCTATTTGGGCACATTTAGACCTAATTTCCAAATGACAGCCATTTCCTAAGTTGGAGTGACAACTGTTCCTGTTAGGTGAGAACTGTGTTTTCTCTCAGGACCATGTCACTGTTTACATTACTTGTCTAGACCCCAGAGTTATTGGAGTTTATGATTCCTGCTTCACAGCAAGTGAAGAGAATCAGTAAGAGGGTGCTGAAATGGCTGAGAACAATACAAGCCACAGATGAAGAGAGGTCAATGCATGTAGACAGTCAGGCAAGCAATTAGTTACAAAGATCAAGAATAAGTTTTTCATAAACATGTATGCTAAAAATATGGTTTATTTGCCTAGTAGGGAAGTCAGAATGAATTCAGAGTTTCACTCTTAAAGAACAAATATTAGACAATAATGGAGAAATAACTACAAAATTGCAAGAGAAAATTTAGCAAATTTATTAAGTTTACACTCAAATTGTCTTTCTAACTATAACATTTTATAAGGAGAGTGAGGCCTTAAAAACACAGTACAAACATGTGCAATGTATGCATGCATGCACTGTACAGTTGCAAAGAGTTCAAGGATTAAGCATTTTGTTAGTAGGACGGCAGTGAGCTCTATAAGCCATCTAAACATGGAAATGTCTAAATGATTATTGCATATATGTGCAGGATACTAAATGGTAATGTCAAATGATTTAAAAACAGAAAACACTACTCATTTTCAAGAGAGCTTTAACATTGCTTTTATAGAAAAAATAGAAATTTAGTAAGATTTATTTACATTTATTTCACAATCTAGTATTTTTATTTTTGAAAACATCAATGAGTGTATGTTTTGGAAGTGGGGTCTATAATTATTTCAGTGCTTAGGGCATGAAAAAACTTGTCTACCTAGACCAGTGTTTCCCTGAGGTGTCAGCAAAATACAGGTAGATGATGTTTTATTAAGTTTACACTTGAAACCCATATGGCTTTGTAAACCAATGTCATCCCAATAAGTTGAATAAAAACTTTCAATAAGTAAATATGGAAAAAAATACAGGTGCACATAGCTCCCCCCTGCCCCAGGCATCTTGAATTGGCATGTCTAGTGGTAAGGCCTAGAAAGCTAGAGGTTTATAATGTTACTGAAGTAACTTCAGTGTGTGCTAGAACGTGAAGATCAGTATTTAGATAAAATCTAAATGAAGCCAGGTTCTCCCTGTCTGGGTAACACTTATGCCAGCTCTCCTGTTACCCTTTCTACTAGGCAGCTTCCAAAGTAGCTCCCTACTTATATCATCTTCTGGTATTCACCCCCTTGTGCTTTCTTTTCCCTTCAGGTATCAGCTGGATCTAGTGGCTTGCATGAGTAGAATGTGACAAAGTGATAGAATGTCATTTCTGAGATTAGGTTACAGACAGACTATAGCTCAGGTCTGAGTGTACTGGGTGGGCTCTTTCCCTTTTGTTTACATCTCACCCTATGAGAAGCAGATCTGGGAAGAGGCCCAAGAGAGTGACTTTTGAATCAGATCCCTTAGTTCCAGGTGAGCCTTGAGATGACTGTACCCCCTGCTGGCAGCTTGACTGCCACCTCATTATGAGAACCTTGAACCAGAGGCACCCAGTGACAATGTGCCCACATTTCTTACCCACAGAAACTGTGATATCGGTTTAGCTGCTAAGATTTGGGGTAATTTGCGCTCCACCATGCATAACTAATATTCTTTTAAGACTCTTAGACCAACAGGACTGTCCACAAGCCATCTGTATAGTGATTTCAGCCATCTGTATTGTCCTCTCTTTAAATTGGTATTTGCCTAGCTTCTCTTCTCATGGTCTCTTCAGCATTCCTATGACTGAGTTTCCTCACCATCTAGTGGTCAGGGACTCAAACCTGTATTTATAGTCAGGTCAGTTCCTAGACTGAGTCAGCCTGGACAGTTATGCTGGGACCTCAACTTTGATACCCAGCAGACTGGTACAGATGACTGCTGTTTACCTCATTTCTGAACATCATTAAAATCCAACATCAAAAGTCTTTATTTGACAGATGCTAACATAGTAGTCTTCTTTCAAAAGGCTGAGTTGCTCAAGCTAGCTGAGTGTATAGGATAAGACATTATTTGAGAATTATTTACTTAGAGGTGATAGTTAAATTAAAAAGAAAAGATGAACTTTCCAAATGTGAGACTGTAGAGCTCCCCAAAAGTGCGATGTGGTAAGTATGTGGCAGTGGAGGGTGACGCACAATAATTTTTGTAAAGCAATTTACTTTCTTAGGATACTGAAGACTTTTTTTTTAGGGTAGCCAAACTCCCAAAGTAATCACTTAAGAGTAAATCTGTTGATAAGGCAATAAGATGATGTAGAGGGCCATGGTGCTGTCCTCTAAATTTTCCGTAAACCCACTGAGCTGTGAAGACTGAATCTAATGTACTCTGTTGTGGCTTGAACCTCTGTTGGGAGTACATGATTAACCGCGCTGTGAAGCAATGCTGACGAGGACTCTGGCCAAGAGCCTCCCTGTAGAATACAGTAGCAAGACGATGCCTTGGCCTGCTGATGTCAAATCAACTGATGTGCACTTTCAAAACTACTAGTCAAGCTGTTTATTTGCCACTGGGGAGAGAAAATGACCTGAAGATTGCCCGAATTTTGTAATTTACAACTACCTCTCCTGGCACTGTGAAGAGACTTACTGCTGAAGCTCTGTATTTCAACCTGTTATCACCAAAGCTAATTGTTTTACGTTAACAGTGTAGTGATTACAAACATGGGCTTTGAGGTCAGAGTGCCTGGGTCAGGACTCTGGCCCTATCACCTACGATTTCTGTGTCCTTGCCCAGAGTATTTGAATTTTCATCCTCAGTGTCCTCATCTGTAAATGGGTATTATTTACATGACGAGAGTGGAGTGAAAGTAAAAGGGAAAAATATATGGTAAACTCTTAAAATACTGTTGGCCATAACACTTAATTAATGTTAGCTATGAATATATTTCGTATCATTAATAGTGTAGTATTATTAGCTCTTAGTTTATAAGCTCCAGTGAAAAATCCTTTTTTCTAAGCAATCACATTTTAATTCCATTTTACTTTCATAGTTAGAACATTGGGCCCTTTTGAGAGGCTACAGCACTGATCAAAGTTGAAGAATTTGATTTTAAATATTTAAAGTACTTTTCAAAGTTAAAGGCAAAATTAAATATATAATTACAAATGTACTTAGCTAGTTAGTATGTTTAGCTCTAAAATTCTGGGGTATTAAACTGTATTTCTCCATATGTTTTTTTTTTAATTTAATACATAGTATCTTTACATTTGCTAGTAGGTCATACTTCTGTATTTACTGAAAATCAACAAAAGTGGGTTCTCCTTTATGTCTGAAAAGAGGTTGTCCCAACTGTAATATATTTTGTATAATTTTCTTTAAATAAATTGTTCTTAGCACTTTATTCATTATTCATAATAAAGTATTACATCTCCCCATATATTTGCATAGATAAAGTCTATGCAGGTACACATCCTAAGCTTAAATGCTTCTCTGATGAAGAATGGGTAGAAATAGCCAGATAATCATTTTTCTACCAGCATGATCAGCATTTAACTGGGAATCATAAATTTGTTCATTATTTTTTTCTTTTAATTTTCTCCTCAGAGACAGCTGTAATTGAACCAGCTTGTTACATTAAAGTCAATGTAGTGACACTGTCTTTTAGTCATAACAGTGTCCACACACTAAGTCAGACAAGGAAATGTAGATAGGCAAGTAGGTCTCAGCCCTTAGAGTCCTTGACCAGGTCATTCTGTTAGGCAAGGTTTGGTAGATTAATTCTTACTTCAGATGTTTAATTTAGTTGGCATTTACACTAATGTTGGCACAATATCTTTGTTTAGTAACAACAAGAATTTCTTTAAAACTGTATTGTATTTGCCTGACCAGGTGGTGTTGCAGTGAATAGAGCATTGGCCTGGGATTCTGAGAATCCAAGTTCAAAACCCTGAGGTCACCAGCTTGAGTGCAGGTTCATCTGGCTTGAGCACAGGCTCACCAGCTTGAGCACGGGGTTGCCAGCTTGAGTGTGGGATCATAGACGTGACTCCATGGTGGCTGGCTTGAGCCCAAAGGACACTGGCTTAAAGCCCGAGGTTGCTGGCTAGACTCTAAGGTCACTGGCTTGAGCAAGGGGTCAAGCCACTCTGCTGTAGCCCCCCCTCCCCGTTAAAGCACATATGAGAAAGCAATCAATGAACAACTAAGGAGCTGCAATGAGGAATTGATGCTTCTCATCTCTCTCCCTTCCAGCCTATCTGTTCCTCTCTCTCTCTCTCTCTTACAAAAACAACATCAACAACAAAAAAACGTATATTGTATTTGGAGAAGAACATCCCATCGTAATCTATATTCCTTGAAAACTAATATACATCAAAATCATTATCATCATGACTGAACTGCCTAGACTTTTATTAAGAGTAAAATTCTAGTTTTAAATTTTATTCTCATTTCCATGTATAATGACAGCTTCAGAACAGTTCTGGAATTTAAAGAAGTTTCCAAACCAAGTGTATTTGATATTTCTACCAATTATTACAGCTTTGAAAAGGCATTTTCCTCAGAATGATATTAAATAAATGATAGGTGAGTGTTCTGAGATGTTCATTTCAGAGCCACCTGAAGGCTTTCTAGTATCTTGTAGAATACTAGACTGCTGTATGTGTTCCTCCAAAAGTAGTTCTATTATTATTCTAAAGAAGATGTAATATACTCTTAGAAGTTGATTCATTAATGAAATCACTCATTCAATGATTATATATTAAATTTGTTGATTTTATTGAATTATTTTAGGTCATGTAATTATAATGGTGAACAAACAAATTCTATCTCTTTATGGAACTTACCTTTCAGTAAGGAGACACATCAACACATTGTGTGTCAGATGGAGAAAAATGCAATGGAAAGAAATAAAGCAAAAGAACAATAGGAATGTATGGAAAGCAGGAGGGAACAGTATAATTAATGTGGTTAGTTAGATAAGATCTCTCTGCAAAAGCAATGTTAGAGTATAGAAAGAAATGAGGGGTACATTTAGGATATGTCATAGGACAGAAGCATGACTGGCATGATTGATAAGGCTAATTGACTAAACAAAGGGGGAGTTGTAGAGGTTAAAATCAGATTTAAAGTTAAAGGAGTTGCTATACTGAAATTTAGTGAAAATTGTAAGGACTCTGGCTTCTACTTAGATCGAGCTGGCAAACAGTGAAAATCTTGAGCAGAAGAAAGAGATGGATTATCTAATATTTAAAAAGGATTGCTCTTGATGTTCTGTGAGAATAGACTGAAGAAAATATGGTAATTGTGTGTGGGGGTCTAGGAGGGTGGAGAGATTGAGCAAAAAAAGACAAGGAGAAAGAGAGAAAAAAACTCATGGACATAAACCACAGCATGATGATTGTTGGGATCGGGGTGGGGGGTGCCTAGGTAGAGGGTGTTGGGGAGATATATAGTGATGGACAGAGACTTCTTTTGGGGTGGTGAATACACAATACAGTGTACAGATGATGTGTTGTAGATTTATGCACCTAAAACTAGTTAGATGCACAAATCTACGGCACCAATAAATTCTATAATTTAACAAGTGTCATCCAAATAAATTCTATAGAAAGGAAAAAAAAGGAAAAAGGCATAAGAAGAGTCAGAAAGGCCAATTAGTAGTCCAAATAAAATGGGAACTTAAAATTGGCCATTGGATTTAGCAGCATGAAGATCTATTCTGACCTTGACAGAATGGCATCCCAAAGCATTTTACATAAGTAGACACTAAGATGGACTCTGTCATACCAGAAATTTATTAGAGATCTGCACCTGTGGAGGGAGAACAGGAAACAACAGATGAAATAAATGATAAACTTAAGTTATAATGCAGGCTCAAAAAGGCTACAGGCACTTGACCAGGTGGTGGTATAGTGGATAGAGCATCAGACTGGGACACAGAGGACCCAGGTTCAAAACCCCAAGGTCACCAGATTGAGTGCAGACTCATCTGGCTTGAGCACAGGCTCACCAGCTTGAGTGCAGGGTCACTGGCTTGAGCATGGAATTATAGACATGACCCCATGTGGCTGGCTTGAACCCAAATGTCCCTGGATTGAGCAAGGGGTCACTCTCTCTGCTGTAGTCCCTTGGTTAAGGCACCTATGAAAAAGCAATCAATGAACAACTAAGGAGCTGCAATGAAGAATTGATGCTTCTCATCTCTCTCCCTTCCTGTCTGTCTGTCCTTATCTATTCCTCTCTCTGAATCTCTCTCTGTCTCTGTCAAAAAAAAAAAAAAGACCTTAGGCATGTATGTTGTGAACATAAATGGAGTGTCAAGAGTGTTTGACACTGAGCTTGAATATCTGGGCATTTATAACCTGGCATAGTCAGCCATTAGATGTGTGCCCACCAGGCACATGGGGGACATGGCCATGTGTGGTATGGGATTGGGTAAGGCACGTCCCTGCAACTGAGGCAAACTTGAAGTAGCAGGGAGCTGGAGTGTATTTGTGCAATGGCCCTGCAACAAGGAAAACACAAACACAAGAGGGAGAAACTGTGCAGTGATGTATGGACCTTTGAAAGTGATACAAAACAGCATCTAGTTGATTTTGGACAAAAAGGTATTAATTAGTGGTTATCAAATGTATACATATAATCATGTCAATTTCTTTCTTTTTCCATAAAATTTATGCTTATTTTGAGGAAAACCCATGAAAGGAAATCTTATAATTTCTTTTCCTACTCCGGTAAAAAAGTTTCCTCTCTAAAAGGTATTTTTAGAAATGCTTTTCTTCACAGATCTTTCACTGAATTGACTTCAGCAACATATATAAATGTCCTGCTGCCATTATACTTAACATTTTCTTGAATAGAAAAGTACATCACATGGAAAAATGTTAGTTTTGTATTTTGTGATATTTTTCTCTGAATGTTTCTTGACATCTGTGATAGTGGCATCACACTTTCCCCACAACATGGCCTGAAATGCAACGGAGGGGTGACGGAGAGATCTGTAGTAGAGCATTAGGGTAAAGGTCAAAGACTCCTACTGGGGTGACATGTATTTTCCCTTACGACTCAACTGCTTTTCAGCACAGAGCATGCTAGACACTAAACTGAATAGAAACTACATATGTAACATAGGCCAGTTAAATTCAAATTCTATTGTCTGGTAGCTTTGCAGTACCTTATTTTGTGTCTCAAAATTCTAAAAAGAGCTATTATTGAAACCTTCTGACTCTATAGTGGACATTATTTTAAAATTTTTATTGACATGAATAAAATGACCAGTGCTGTGCCTTTATGGGAAAGGCAATGGAAAATACTAGAAAATTTGTTTCTTGGAGTGATGGTCACACAGCAGCAGTTTTAGGTAGAGATTACTAACATGGACTTTTAAACTTATGAGAGGTTAGTGAGAAAGGACATAGAAATGTTTTCTTTAGAGGGCACTGAACCACATAGCAGACAAAGGAGAATGGTGATTGATGACCTCTGAATGTTTCTTCTTACCCCAGGATTCTCTCAGCTCCGTCCCAAAAGCACTGTTTGCTGATGGCTGAACCACTTTATTTCTCTATGCCTCATTTCTCTTCCTGATAAATTTGTGAATGATCTTCTAACACATCTGGTGGAATAGTTGTAAGGAAACCCAGCCCTAAAGATTATTTTCACTGAACAGTTTTGATCAAGAAAGTTCTGTCACCTCACATTAAACCATTCCTATACATTTTGCAAGCCTCGTTCTCAAAAAGTGAAAAAGAAGGATACAAATGTGTAAAGAACTCATCATTATTACTTATCAAGGCCATGACCAGAAAGAAAGGAATCATAAAAATGAAGCACATTCAAAGAAAGCAAATAGAGTTCACAGTGGATTCCATTATATTTCCCTCTTTTTTTTAATCCAAACTTATTTTCACTATTCTCCAATACCCACCAACTACTGCAGTTAGGGCATTGCATTGCCAGGAATGCTCTTTTTTTATATATATAACTTATACAAATCCTATTCACTTTTCAAATCACTCTCTCTAATTGCATATTCTTTGGCTCCCTCAGGTCTCATCGATCTTTTTTATTCACAAATCCAGTAGGATTTATAGTTTGCATTAGACTCTTCTAGATTTAATTACACAAGGTCAAGTATCGTTCACCAGTGTTTCAAATATTATTCTATCACCAGCACCTAATATGGTGTTCTGCCATTAAAATATCCTCCATAGTTACCCTACTAATACACTGATTTAGTCATGAGGTTTCTAAAAGAATATTCCGTGCATCTTTAAAAGGCACCATCGAGATCTGGTTTAAATATATAGCTTTTAAACCAACATATAACCTTATAGACCTTTAATCAATTACATTTCTAAGGATTAACTGCAATTTGTATTTTTCAAAGAGCTTGAAACTAGATAATTTGGATCAATTATCCTGAAAGTAAAATTTTCAGCCACTGCTTATCTGTCTGTAAAGTCAGTAAAAAGAATTTAAAAAAATATTTCACAAAGGAATATAAATTTTCTCTTTAACTTAATCTTGAAAGAGTTCAGAAACATTTTGCAAAGATAATTATCTACTGTCTGAGAAAAGCTCTTTGATACTTCAGGGTTATAAACATAAGCAAAGACATTCATTTAGAACTAAAATTTTGGAAAGTATTAATATGAATGAATATATGTACATGTGGACAAACTACCTCTGAAGGAGTTTTTGGTATAGTAGTTGCACTTAAAAATACACTACTGCGATAGTTGAAAAACACAAATGAAGAGACATACCAACTTCAGGGTAGTACATAGGTCTCCTAGGGGAAGGGGGAAGGGAAATGAGATTGGAAAAGGTTATAAAGGGCAACCCCACTGTGGCTGTATGATTCATTTGAAAAGAGAAGATCTGGAGCAAATACAGCAAACAGATAAAAATTTTAAATTGAGGGTTAACTAACAGATATGGACACTGTAATATTATTCTTTGTATTATTCGTATATCAATCTATCTATTTAAAATGTTGTTAAGGAAAAATGTTTCTGGCATGTTACTTTCCTTTACCTATTTTGAAAGATAACAGCCATATTTCATTGTTGAATGACACTGATAACATAGTCAATTAAATCTGCCTAGTATATATTAAATATATAATTAGTTCCATGATAATAATAGAGATCAATATTTTATAAACTCCTATTCTTAAGAAGCTTATGGGATAGAAAGAGAATAAATAGGTTAATTACATAAATAAAATGACACAATGTATATAACAAATGATAAAATCCAGAGTAATTTTAAAAGTGAAGTTGGGATGGGGTGGGAACTGTGGAGAGGATACAAGCTGATAAAAAGCAAATAGGCAGAAAATTCAGTATATGTTTGGAAAATGAATCACACACACAGGTGTGGAAGTAGGGAGAAATTAAGCTTGCATGGTTGCTTAGGGAAGTAAGCACACAGTTTTCTCTACATACCAGTACAATTAAAAACAGAATTCTCACTTCCAAAACAGATTAGGAAATGAAACAATGTTTTCTAATATTTTTGCTATATATCATTATATCATTTTTCTCAACCAAGAATGAGCATCATATTCATTTTGGATTTTTTTTTTTAAAGAGAGAGGGGACAAATACAGCATATGAGGTTAATGAAAATTACAACTCCATCAGAAGATATTACAGCATCCAGACTCTATGCATTGAATAAACTGGCAATGTAACAGTTAAGGAGAGACTCTTAAACATGACAGTGGAAATTAACAAGAAGACATTTTGTAGTAAATTTTAATATATTGTTTTAAGTTCTTACCAGGAAAAATATGCAAAAAAGTTTATTATAAGGTTTCTAAATAGATAATAATGAATATATGTGCCTTATAAACATAGCTTATGGTTGAGTTCAACATTCAAATACAGATAAAACTGTAATAAAATTTAGTCAACACATTATCAGAATCAGTCCGACTGAGAAGCTGTTACCGGCTGCTCTAGCTCAGCACTAATAGGACAGTGATGAAACATTCTGTATCTGCACTGTGTAATACTACATACACTACTGGATACTGGATACATGTGGATTTTGAGTACTTCAAACATGGCTAGTATGCCTGAGGAACTGAATTTTTAATTTAATTGATTTAAATTTAAATAGTCATATGCAGGGTGTGGCTATTATATCAAATAACCCCTCTAGCATTTTATTTTTATTTTTGCAAGTGGGTGAATTTTTTTAATTCTTCTGAAGTGAGAAGCGAGGAGACAGAGACAGACTCCTGCATGTGCCTGACCATGATCCACTTGGCAAGCCCACCCAGGGGGCAATGCTCTGCCCGTCTGGGGCCCTTGCCCCATTGCAACCAGAGTCATTCTACCATCTGAGGCAGAGGCCATGTAGCCATCCTCAGTGCTCAGGCCAACTTTTGCTCCAATGAAGCCTTGGCTACAGGAGGAGAAGAGAGAGAGATAGAGAGAGAAAGGAGAGAAGGAAGGGTAGAGAAGCAGATGGGCGCTTCTCCTGTGTGCCTTGACTGGGAATCGAACCCGGGAAATCCACATGCCAGGCTGATGCTCTACCACTAAGCCAACTGGCCAGGGCCACAAGTAATGGAATTTTTTTATTTTTTTCAATTTACTATTAATTTCAGGTTTCACTAAAAGGTAGATTCAGAAGTAGTGTGAACTTTTTTCTGAATTTTGACATAATTAATGCTTTATTTGTAGCCTAAGGTAAATTCTAAATTTGGATGCATATATCTTACTGTATATAAGGTTTTGCAAGGTCAGTCAACATAAGTTCAATTATTGAAAACAAAGTAGGTAATATTTCAAAGACTTGCAGGATTCCTGGCTAGAGTCCATATAGACAACTGCATTTAATAATGTTTTATCATAAATAGTTGAGAAGTCCCCCAAAAGAATCAGGTAGTACTTAGCTAACAAAATAAGAGATAACAAAGATAGAGGTATTTTTCCTAAAATGTTAGTCTAATAAAGAGTAATATGACTTAAAGTTTACTAGTTTTCTAAGAGGTAGTAATAAATAATTTAAGGATTTAAACATATTCTTTATTCATTTATTAAATGTATCTTATGTATGTTAATACATTTTCATATCACGCGAGTAAACAGAAAAACAGTACACCATTACAAATGTCCTGAAATGCTTGAAACTTGACATTGCTCAGTAGCTGTATTGTTTAGTTCTGATTAATTTCAAAAAGCAGCAAATGATTTATTACAAGAGTAATTTAGAGGAACTTTCTCAAGATTAGTATCCTAGACTGAACATTTAATATATTCATTCTTGTAACACTTCTACAATTATGTGTTCTCTTACCCAATAAATGCAAACATGAATTTAAGCTATCAAGAAAATAAATGAACCAAATTATGGCAGTGACCACATGGTGCTACTATCATAACAAATGAATTTACATTATTGAGGAAAAACACATACATTCAAATGTAGAAAAATAAAAAAACAACATAGCTACAAAGAACATAAGACAAGGGGAGTAATACTTCAAAAACATGAAATATAATTTTAAAAATTAATTATTTTAAGATTAAAAATGATTATATACAATTAAGTAACTGCTAAAGCACCAAAGCTAGAAGTATTTTCTAGAAGTGTGGAGGCCAAGGCCCTGGCCGGTTGGCTCAGTGGTAGAGCGTCGGCCTGGCGTGCGGGGGACCCGGGTTCGATTCCCGGCCAGGGCACACAGGAGAGGCGCCCATTTGCTTCTCCACCCCCCCTCCTTCCTCTCTATCTCTCTCTTCCCCTCCCACAGCCAAGGCTCCATTGGAGCAAAGATGGCCCGGGCACTGGGGATGGCTCCTTGGCCTCTGCCCCAGGCACTAGAGTGGCTCTGGTCGCGGCAGAGCGACGCCCCCGGAGGGGCAGAGCATCGCCCCCTGGTGGGCAGAGCGTCGCCCCTGGTGGGCGTGCCGGGTGGATCCCCGTTGGGCGCATGCGGGAGTCTGTCTGACTGTCTCTCCCCGTTTCCAGCTTCAGAAAAATAAAAATAAATAAATAAATAAATAAATAAATAAATAAATAAATAAATAAATAAATAAATAAAAGTGTGGAGGCCAAACCCTGGGAATAGGCAGAGACCCGTGGCTGAGCAAAGGTGGTCACCCCTGCCGGTGGTGCCAAGGCTTGCTGTCCAGTGTGAGAGCACAGCTCTGCCCATGGGGCTGGGGCAAAAGCCTGGGAATAGGTGGAGAATCACTGCTGAACAAAGGTACTCACCCCTGCCTGTGCTGCCGAGGTTTGCAGCCCCAGGTGAGGCATGTAGCCCCCAACCCCGCAGGGGCTGGACAAAGGCCAAGTGTTGTAGACCCGGGAACCAGAACACAGCCCCTCCCATGGAGGAAAGGTTTTGCAGCAACAGCCACGGCGGGCACTGGCAACACCCATACCCAAACACCAGAGGCAGTGGCAGAGGGGGTGGTAGGCCTACAGACAGACCACACCTAGGGAACACAGAGGTCACACTCATTGAATTCCTGTTGCCACACCTTTCTTATACACAGAAAAAATGGGAAGGCAGAGAAAAGCAACCCAATTGAATCAAGAGAAAACCCCAGAAAAGGACGTGAATGAGTCAGATATAAACAAATTACTGGATGCAGAGTTGAAAATAATGATGGTTAGGATACTCAAAGATCTTAGAACAACAATAGATGGTCATAATGAACAACTAAATAAAGAGATAGCAAGTATAAAAAAGGACATTGAAATAATAAAAAAGAATCAGTCAGAAATGACAAATACAATATCAGAAATGAAGACCAAAATGGAAGGAATTAAAAGCAGGATGGATGAAGCTGAGGATCGAATCAGTGAGTTACAGGACAATATAAACGAAGGCATGGAAACAGAGCAGCATAAAAAAAAGAGACTCAAAAAGTCTGAGTAAACTCTAAGAGAACTCTGTAATAACATGAAGAGAAATAACATCCACATCATAGGGGTTCCTGAAGAAGAAGAGAAAGAACAAGGGATAGAGACTTTGTTCAATCAAATCATAGCTGAAAAATTTCCTAAATTGAGCAGAAAAAAGTCACACATGTTCAAGAAGCACAGAGAAGTCCATTAAAGAGAAACCCAAAGAAATCTATACCAAGGCACATCATAATTAAGATACCAAAGCTAAGTGATAAAGAGAAAATATTAAAAGATGCTAGAGAAAAAAAAGGTATCACCTATAAAGGAGCCCCAATAGGATGACATCCAACTTCTCAATAGAAACACTTGAGGCCAGAAGGGAATCACAAGAAATATTCAAAGTAATGCAGAACAAGAGCCTATAACCAAGACTACATTATCCAGCAAGAATATCATTTAAAATTGAAGAAAAAATAAAAAGCTTCCCAGAAAAAAATAAAACTCAAGGAATTTATTACAACCAAACCGTTGCTGCAAAAAATGTTAAAGGACCTGTTGTAAACTGATCAAAGGGGAAAAAGAAGAATACAGCTTTAAAGAATAAAATGGCAATAAACAACTACAAATCAATAATAACCTTAAATGTAAATTGATTAAATGATCTGATCAAAAGACATAGGGTAGCTGTGTGGGTAAGAAAACAGGACCCGTACATATGCTGTCTACAAGAGACACACCTTAAAACAAAAGATGCACAAAGACTGGAGGTAAAAGGATGGAAAAAATATTTCATACAAATGGAAATGAAAAAACACTGGGGTAGCAATACTTATATCAGACAAAATGGACTTTAAAACAAAGGCTATAGTAAGAAATAAAGAAAGTCACTACATAATGAGAAAGGGAGCAATCCAACAGGAAGATATAACCATTATAAATATCTACACACCTAATATAGAAGCACCTAAATATATAAAGCAGACATTAATGGATATAGAGGGTGAGATCAATAGCAATACTATAATAGTAGGGGATTTCAATACCCCACTAACATCACTAGATAGATCCTCAAGAAATAAAATTAACAAAGAAATAGCGGACTTAAAGGACACACTAGATCAACTCGATTTAATAGATATCTTCAGAATCTTTCAACGTAAAGCAGCAGAGTATACATTCTTTTCAAGTGCTCATGGTACATTCTCTAGAATAGACCACATGTTAGGGCACAAAAATGGTCTCAAAAAATTTAAGAAGATTGAAATCATAGTAAGGACTTTCTCTGATCACAATGGCATGAAACTAGAAATCAACCACAATGGAAAAACTGAAAAATACTCAAACATTTGGATACTAAATAGCATGTTATTAAATAAAGAATGGGTTAACAATGAGATAAAAAAAAGAAATATAAAATTCCTAGAAAGATAATGAGCATACAACTTAAAATTTATAGGACACAGCAAAAGCAGTCCTGAGAGGGAAGTTCATAGCATTACCAGCATACCTTAAGAAGCTAGAAAAAGCTCAAATAAAAACCTTAACCCTGTATCTAAAAGAACTAGAAAAAGAACAGCAAGTAAAGCCCAGAGGGTAGTAGAAGGAAGGAAATAATAAAGATCAGAGTGAAAATAAATGACATAGAGGCTAAAGAAACAATACATAGGATCAATGAAACAAGGAACTGGGTCTTTGAAAGATAAACAAGATTGATGAACCTTTAGCCAGACTCACCAAGAAAAAAGGAGAGAGGACTCAAATAAATAAAATTAGAAATGAGATTGGAGAAATAACAACTGACACAACAGAAATACAAAATATTGTAAGAAAATACTATGAAGAACTGTATGCCAAAAAATTAGACAACCTAGATGAAATGAACAAATTCCTTAAAACATATAATATTTTAAAAATCAATGTAGAAGAATCAGAAAACCTAAACAGACCTATTACAACAAATGAGATTGAAACAGTTATTAAAAAAAACTACCAACAAACAAAAGCCCAGAGCCTGATGGCTTCACAAGTGAATTCTACCAAATATTCAAAGAACTAACTCCTATCCTTCTCAAGTTATTTAAAAAAATTCAAAAGGAAGGAAGACTTCCAAGCTTCTTTTATGAGACAAGCATAATTCTGATTCCAAAACCAGGCAAAGACAACACACACAAAAAAAATTATAGGCCAATATCCATGATGAATCTGGATGCTAAAATTCTTAAAAACCATATTAGCCAACCGGATCCAGCAATATATGAAAAAAATCATACACTATGAACAAGTGGAATTTATTCTGGGCAGGCAAGGCTGGTACAATATTCACAAATCAAACATTGTGATTCATCACATAAACAAAAGAAAGGAGAAAAACCACATGATAATTTCAATAGATGCAGAAATAGCATTTGATAAAATCCTGCACCCACTCATGATCAAAACTCTCAGCAAAGTTGGAATACAGGGAACATAACTCAACATGATAAAGGCCGTCTATGATAAACCCACAGCCAACATCATACTCAATGGGAAAATATTTATAGCAATCTTCTTAAGATCAGGCACAGGCCGGGTGCCCCCTTTCACCACTCTTATTGAACATAGTCCTGGAACTCCTAGCCACAGCAATCAGAGAAGAAGAAGAAATAAAAGGCATCCAAATTGGAAAAGAAGAAGTAAAACTATCACTATTTGCAGATGATATAATACTGTATATAGAAAACCCTAAAGTCTCAGTCATAGAGCTACTGGATCTGATAAATGAATTCAGCAAGGTGGAAGGATATAAAATTAATACTCAGAAATCAGAGGCATTTTTATAAACCAACAATGAACTGTCAGAAAGAGAAATTAAGAAACAATCCCCTTCACTATTGCAACAACAACAACAAAAAAAATACCTAGGAGTTAATTTAACCAAGGAGGTTAAAGACTTGTACTTGGGAAATTATAAAACATTGATTGAAGAAATCAAGGAAGATAAAAACAAGTGGAAGCATATACAGTGCTCATGGTTAGTAAGAATAAACAGCATTAAATGTCTATATTATCCAAAGCAATTTATAAATTCAATGCAATACCAATTAAAATATCAATGACATACTTTAAAGATATAGAACACATATTCCAAAACTTTATATGGAACTAAAAAAAGAACACAAACAGCCTCATCAATCTTGAAAAGGAAGAATAAAGTGGAAGATATCACACTTCCTAATATCAAGTTATACTACAAGGCCACTGTACTCAGAACAGCCTGGTAGTGGCATAAGAACAAGCACATAGATCAATGGAACAGAACAGAAAACACAGAAATAAACCCACACCTTTATGAACAACTGATATTTTTTTTTTTTTTTTTTTTCTCTTCAAGGTATTAAACAATGTTTTTTTTTTTGTTTTTTGTTTTTTTTCATAGTATTTCTTATATAATTTTATTTTTTAATGGGGTGACATCAATAAATCAGGATACATATATTCAAAGATAACAAGTCCAGGTTATCTTGTCGTTCAATTATGTTGCATACCCACCACCCAAAGTCAGATTGTCCTCTGTCACCTTCTATCTTGTTTTCTTTGTGCCCCTCCCCACCCCCTATCCCTCTCCCATTCCCCCCTCCCCCCCCCCCGTAACCACCACACTCTTATAAATGTCTCTTAGTTTCACTATTATGTCCCACCTACGTATGGAATAATACAGTTCCTGTTTTTTTCTGATTTACTTATTTCGCTTCGTATCACTGATATTTGACAAAGGAGATAAGAGCATACAATGGAGTAAAGACAGCCTCTTCAACAAATGATGTTGGGAAAATTGGACATTTACCTGCATAAAATTGAAACTAGACCACCAACTTACACCATTCACAAAAACAAACTCAAAATGAATAAAAGACTTTAATGTAAGCTGTGAAACCATAAGCACTTTAGAAGAAAACATAGGCAGTAAATTCTCCGACATCTCTTGCAGCAATATATTTGCTGATTTATCTCCACAGGCAAGGGAAATAAAGGACAGGATAAACAAATGGGACTATATCAAACTAAAAAGCTTTTGCACAGCTAAAGATAATTAGAACAGAATACAAAGGCAAACTACACAATGGGAGAGTATATTTAACAATATGTCTGATAAGGAGTTAACATAAATTCATAAAAAACTTCTAAAACTCATCTCCAGGAAGATAAACAATCCAATCAAAAAATGGGCAAGAGAACTGAATAGACACTGCTCCAAAGAGGACTTACAGATGACCAATAGCTATATGAAAAAATGCTCAACATCACTAATCATTAGAGAAATGTGAATTAAAACCACAATGAGATATCACCTCACACCAGTCAGAATGGCGCTCATCAACAAAACAACACAGAATAAGTGCTGGCGAGGACGTGGAGAAAAGGGAACCCTCCTGCACTGCGGGTGGGAATGTGGACTGCTGCAGCCACTATGGAAAAGAGTATGCAAATTCCTCAAAAAATTAAAAATCGAACTGCCTTTTGACCCAGCTATCCCACTTTTAAGAATATACCC